>NC_043760.1:28299172-28628547 GCF_902148845.1 Salarias fasciatus
ACAATTCCTATTGCTACACTGTCAGCCCAGGTTTTTTCTGTTTATAAGTAACAGCTAAGTTTAGAGATATATAAGTTGAAGAAGAAGATATATTTTGTCTCATCTTGGGATATTTGTAACAGTCACGTGAATTCTGTATTTTATTTGAAAGGTTTAAAAGGTGCACAGTTGATATTTTGAACACATTCTGAGAACATTTCTGTTGATTTAAGAGCAATTCAAGTTGAATTCATGTTTTCTTAACAAGGTTAAAGGTTGCATTATATTTCAAAGCTAAGTTTCAGTTTACATTTTACATTACGTTTTCACAATTTTGTGACAAGTTAATCATGACTGAGCCAAGTGAATCTGCAGTTGACATAGAGGTTAGTGCTGACCAACCTAAACAGTCAGAAGAAGAAGTGACTGATCTCAGTGAGCAGCAAGAACTGCAACCAAGAAGGAGTCAGAGAGTGAAAACACTCACAAAGAAAGGAAAAGAAATGCAAGAAGAAAGAATTAAAGCACTCCTGCAAAGACTTAACTATAACTATGAAAAGTGGAGAACACGTGCTAAATCATCTAAGAAACTTCTCTCTCAATCAGATCCCTTGAGTGAAGACCTACTTAAACACATTATTGGAGATGTTACAGGTTTAAGTGCAGATGTTACAAAGGTGTATGATGAGTTACGACAGCTCACCCCACCAGATCAAGAGACACGTCGCAAAGTAGACCGATGTGTGGAGATCTCAAGCTTTATTGTGAAAAAGGCAGCCAACCAATTGGATGGAAAAGTGGGAGAGGAAGAAGACTGGCCAGAAGCTGGTTCCCTCTTTCGAACGAGTAGTAAGTCAGGTTTGTTTAACACAACTGAGAATGTGTCTGAGCATTCAGGTAGATCTTCTGTTAAGCATCAAGAAGCTGCAGCAGAAGCAGCCGCAAGTCAAGCTGTTCTCAAAGTGTTACAAGAACAAGAAATAGAACAGCAAGAGATTCAAAGACTTGAAGCTGAAGTCAGGAAAAAGGCTGCTGAGCAGAAAGCAATGACTAGACAGAGACGCTTGGAAAGGGAAGCGGAAGAAATCCGATTGAGAATGCAAAGGGAAGCTGATGAAGCGAAGTTAAAGGCTCAACAAGAAGAAGAGTTTATAGCGTTACAAAAAACACTTCAAGAGAAGAAAAGAAAAGTACAACACCTGGAAAAGGTTAAAGATCTCAAGGCAGCACAAGCAAGGATGCAGGTGTATGACCAAATGAGTGTAACAGATGAGCATAAAGTTGATGTAACAAAGATCAAAACAGAAGTTAAAGATGATAAACATGTACGTTTCCCATCTCTGTTAGAAAAAGTCTTACCCCAAGTTTCATCCTCCCCTACAAGTGAAGGAACATCAGATCTTGTTAAAGTTCTCGCAAGCGCACTAAGTGCCAGTCGTATTCCAGTTCCTGAACCGGCAGTGTTTAGTGGGGATCCTTTAAGATACAGCGACTGGAAACTGTCATTTCAAACATTGATAGAACAAAAGAACATTCCGGACAATGAGAAGTTATTCTACCTTCGGAGATATGTAGGTGGACAAGCTAAGAATGCACTTGAAGGTTACTTTCTGCTTGGAACTGAGTCTGCATATGTTGCTGCGTGGAAGATTCTGGATGAAAGGTATGGAAATCAATTTACAATCGCAAAGGCTTACAGAGACAAGCTACAAGCGTGGCCCAGAATTAACTCAAAAGACAGTTTTGAGCTAAGGAACTTTGCAGATTTCTTGCGCAGTTGTGAAGCTGCAATGATTCACATTAAGTCTTTGGAAATTCTTAATGACTGTAATGAGAACAGAAAGATTATTTCCAAGTTGCCAGACTGGCTCGCTGCTAGCTGGAACCGCAAAGCAATGGAAATCGAAGAGCAAATGAGTCAATTTCCCTCATTCAGCCAGTTTGTTGCATTTCTAACCAGAGAAGCAAAGATTGCTTGTAACCCTGTTACATCGCTGCAGTCACTAAAACAAAGTGATCCTGACAAGTCAGAAAGGCTGAAACCATCAAGACAGAGACAAGTTGGAGCTAAAACACTGACGACAACTTCACAAGAGAAGACACAGGAGAAGACACAAGAGAAGACACAACAGACATGTATATTCTGTAAGAAACCACCCAAGCACAGTCTACACAAATGCAGAAGTTTTCTGGACAAAGCTGTGTCAGACAGGATCAAGTTCATTCAATCAGAAAAGCTATGTTTCGGTTGTCTCAAACCAGGTCACCACTCGAAAGATTGTACCAACCGCAATGTTTGTGACAAATGCAGCAGAAAGCATCCTACCTGTCTTCACGAAGATAGATTTAGAAACAAAGAAGAACAAAACCCACCATCAGATAAACCAAACTCAAGCAATACGAGACCAGGTCAAAACGAACAAGTTCGAGAACAAGCCACAACCACAGCTACAACAAACAGAGTTGTCAGTCAAGAAAGTAACACACAAACAGCTGCAATCATTCCTGTGTGGATTTCATCTACAACAAAATCCAAAGAAGTCCTCGCATATGCCTTGCTTGACTCGCAAAGCGATGCAACTTTTGTTCTTAGTGAAGTTGCTGACATGCTGGAGACAAATCAAGAACCTGTCAAGTTAGAACATTCAACTATTTCCTCCCAGACTACAGTTGTTCAGTCTCACAGACTTCAAGATCTTCAAGTTTGCGGCTTTAACTCAAGCAAAAGCATCGCTCTACCTCCAACATACACACGAGAGTTTATCCCAGCCAATAGAGCGCACATTCCAACAAGTGAGACAGCTAAAGTTTGGCCACATTTGGAACACCTACAATCTGAAATAGCACCTCTCCAAGATTGTGAAGTAGGGTTGTTGATTGGATACAACTGCTCACAAGCTCTTCTTCCAAGAGAAGTTGTTGCTGGTAAAGATGACGAGCCATATGCTCAGCGTACAGATCTTGGTCGGAGCATCGTTGGTCAAAGTAATCCTTGTTTGAACTACAGAGATGCAATTGGAATAAGTCATTGCATTATTGTCAAGGAAGTCATTCCAGAGCTCGAGCCCTCTGTCAAACTTCAAAACAAAGTCCATTTTGTCAACAGGACAAAGGTAAGAGACGTCACTCCCTCGGACATTGTCAAAGCACTCGAAGCAGACTTTTCTGAAAAGGCCATTGATAACACTCCCGTGTCTCAAGAAGACTTGAAGTTTCTCACAAAACTCAAGGAGAATATCAAACAAAACCAAAGTGGACACTACAAGATGCCATTACCGTTTCGTGACGAAAGACCCAAGTTACCAGACAACAAAATATGTGCAATGCATCATCTTAAATGTTTGGAAAAGAAATTAAGGAAAGACAAAACATACTATGATGATTACACAGATTTCATGGCTGATGTAATCTCAAGAGGCGACGCTGAAAAGGTCCCCGATGAAGAGTTAAAAAACAGTCCGGCATGGTATATCCCTCACCATGGGGTCTATCACCTGCACAAACCAGGAAAGATCAGAGTTGTATTTGATGCCTCTGCCAAGTACCAAGATACTTCCCTCAATGACCATCTGTTAACCGGTCCTGACCTGACGAATACGTTGGTGGGCGTTCTTTGCCGTTTTCGCAGAAGTTCGGTCGCATTCATGTGTGATATAGAGCGAATGTTTCACCAATTTCACGTCACTAAAGAAGACCAGGATTATCTGAGATTTCTTTGGTGGGAGAAGGGAGATCTGGAAGCAACCCCAGCAGTCTATCGTATGAAGGTCCATCTTTTTGGAGCAGCTTCCTCTCCAGACTGCGCCAATTTTGGCTTGAAACACCTCGCAGCTCAAGAACAAATTCAATTTAAAGAGAATGCCATAAACTTCATTCAAAGAAACTTTTATGTCGAAGACGGCTTAGCAAGTGTACCTACTGAATCTGAAGCCATTCAGCTGATCAAAGACTCAAGAGAGTTGTGCTCTACAGGCAAGTTAAGACTTCACAAGTTTGTGTCCAATAGTGATCATGTTATGTCCACTATTCCTGAAGAAGAATGTGCCACAGTCAAAGAGCAGGACATGTCTCTGAGTTTACCACGTATCGAACGAGCTCTTGGTGTTGAATGTTGCATCACATCAGACACTTTCAAGTTCAGAGTTCAAGTCAAGTCAAACCCACTGACAAGAAGAGGTGTGCTTTCCACCGTAGCCTCCGTTTATGATCCCTTAGGCTTTATTGTACTGTTTGTTCTTCTCGGCAAGCAGATTCTCCAGCAAATGTGCAGAGACAAAGTTGATTGGGATCAAGAGCTTCCAGAGCACTTAAAACCCCAGTGGGACTCTGCTTCCGGGTTCCGCACGACATGGCAGCTTAATTTCGGTGCTCCCCGACAGATAAATAAAACAGCCCGAAACTTTGAAAATATCCTGAATGACGACTTCAAGCAAGTATGGCAGATAGTAGGGCAAACAGAAAAGCAAATAGGAAAACTCAAAATGTAATGGCGACGAGAAATGAGGATGATTGGCCGCCGCTAACTCGAGCTAGCCGGAGTAGCTCCCCGGCGAACGAGCCTGATGAAGACGATGCCTCCCTGCACCGCATTCTGAGCGAGATAAAAGACTTCAGACGAGACAACAATCAGCAACTCGCAGAAATTAAATAAGAACTACAAAGAACAAACAACAGACTAGACGAGGCCGAAGGGAGGATTGAAGAAGCTGAGACCGCATTACAAGCTATGGCTACATTGATAAAAAGGCTAACGCAACGCCAGACCAACATGGAGGCTAAGCTAGTTGACCAGGAAGGTCGGGCTCGCCGGGACAATCTGCGGATTCATGGTATACCTGAACAGGAAGAGGGGAGCGATATTTGCGCTTTTTTGGAAAAGTTACTGAGAGAAACGCTGGATATTACAGAAGACATGGAGCTCAAGATTGAGCGAGCACACCGGACCCGAGCAGCTGATCCGGGGGAGCAGCGGGTGAGACCTCGATCCATTATCGCTAAGTTTGCAAGCTGATGTGGAATAATGCATTGATGTGGAATAATGCTTTGTTTTCAAAGTTCTCAGGAACACAGTGTGAAGGCCGCTCTGTTTTGTCTGAAGTCACTTGGAAACAGCGTCTGCTAGTCTCGTGAGATCTAGCTATATGACCTGGCATGGCCGGAAGTCATGCCAGAGTCATATAGCTAGATCTCACGAGACTAGCAGACGCTGTTTCCAAGAGCCAAGGTCGAGATAAACCTCTCGCTTCTGTTTCCCCCTCCACTCAGTTTGAAAACCCGGAATGTGACCTCCAAGTTATTTCATTGAAACTGTATTGAAACAAATTCATTTAATTAATTCACTTTAATTCTTCACCCATCTGAGCAATTGGTCGATAATTAAAACCATTTCACTAAAGCCCCACACCCTGTGTTCAGGTTACAGTGATGTGGGGGAGAAGTGACCATCATGGAGGCTTCCTGCTGCCTGTGGTTCAGTCTGATCAGGACGGTTCAGCCCGTCGACCCACTGATATCTTCCTAGTGACTTATAAAACAAACAAAACACATAATTCATTCAAAAGCTAAAAAAGTAAGGAATTTAAAACTCTTTAAAGTCTAATCTCTCTTCCCCCCAGTGTGTGTGTTCATGGCCTGACCTTGTCGCGGTCATGCTGCCTCATATTTTCCATCACGTTGCAGTACGCCGTTATGACGTCCGATGTTTTCACGTCGTAATCAAACCCACCGCCTCCACAGCCTCCTCCCAGCCAGCCACCCAGCCACCAGGAGCAGCCGTCTCCAAGAATGCGTCCACTGCTTTCGCAGTCACAACATCTCCCCTCCTGTACGGAAAGTCTCAGCAGAACAGAAGAACAGAGAATCACCACACATGTCATCATCATAGAAAAAACAATTTTCTCGCTAAAATCTGAGTTTCGTCACTCCTGTGTGTGTGCGTGTGTATGTCTGCACTTCCCGCTGCTGACAGAGCTTCTCCCTCCCGGCTGGCTGGGGCAGTGTAGCTGGCCGTGAGGATCGGGGCTGTGGATCGGGGCGGCGAGTGCCTGTACAGGACTTTATAACAAAACAAACACTCAAGAGAGAAAAACATATTAGTATATTATCATATTTGTCTATCAAACAGTGTGACTGGTGGACCTTCGTCTCCATTCTCTCACTAGTGCTGATATTTTCTCTGGATTGTTTTCTGTTCAGGGTCCTTGGCTCCTCAGCAGTCTGATAAGGAGGAACCACTGAAAGAACTGCTTCTTGTCAGTTCACTTTGGAGGGTTTAAAATAGTGTGGAAATTTTGTCAAAGAAAATAGACTGCCTCTCAAATTCAGCAAATTCAGGTTGTCTTTTCTCTTTAACACAATCATGAATAATCATCCTGAGAGTTTGTCCTCAGGGAACCATCCTCAAACCTGTCAATGACCCAAGCAGTGACCTCTGACCCTGCATGCAGCTGGCAGTCTTGGAGAAATCAGTTTTCTCTCAAACAGGCCTGAATCACATGCTCTACAGCATTATCCAGGAAACGGTTCACAGGTGGCTCTCCTGGCCTCTGCCCACCTACTGAAGATGGAAAAGAAAAGAAACTTATTTTGACAAACTTCCAGAGGCAGAGGTTTCTGAAAATTTAGCACTGAAGTACAAATACTGCTACACTGATTAATGCTCAATGACCCGTAAAAGTACCAGTATCAGAAAATACTTATGAGTGCAAAGCATGTCTCTAGACAAACTGCTCAAAGTATTGTTACTTTTAACCAATGGATGTTTTGTGTTGTCAGTAGCAGACATCTTATTTGATTCTTCTGATAAAATACTGCATTCAAAGTTTGTTCCTCAGAGGAATAATGAAAAACTATGCCAAGACAGCTTGTCTTGTGACCAAATGTAGATATAAGCAGGAATCTATTTCTATTGTATTCCCTCTCTTTAGGAAAAGGTGACTGTTTTTCCTTTATTTTGGTTTAATCTGCAGATGAATTCGATTTTTAGATAAATCAATTTTTAAGATTGCAGAGTGAATCTCTCTCAGAGAACCAATCATCAATCACATCATAGATTAATCAACCCCGTCGTGATCAGACAGGCTATTAGATTCAATGATTTGAATATAAATTCAAATTTTGGGTGTCCTCAGTAGACTTCAGGTTAAAAATAGTGGAGTAGATTACATGTTCAACAAGCAACTTTGTTGACTCGTTGATGGATTCCTTATCTTAAACATGTAAAAAACAGGAAACAAAACAAACAGGTTGAAAACCTTCCCTTTGGTTAAAACCCTGCTTATTTTTCTTAACTTCCTGTTCTTCCTCCCTGTTCATCAAACCCTTCATCTCTTCACTTCACTCTGCCGCTCTCTCTCTGCCTCTCTCTCTCTCTCTGCCTGTCTTTCTCTCTGCCCTGTCTCTCTCTCTGTCTCTCTCTCTCTCACCCTGCCTGTCTCTCTGTTCTGTCTCTCTCTACCTGCTCTGCCTCTCTCCCTCTCTGTCTCTCTCTCTCTCTCTCTGTCTCTCTCACCCTGCCTGTCTCTCTGTTCTGTCTCTCTCTACCTGCTCTGCCTCTCTCCCTCTCTCTCTCTCTACCTCTTTCTCTCTCTCTCTGCCTGTCTCTCTCACTCTCTCTCTCTACCTCTTTCTCTCTCTCTCTGCCTGTCTCTCTCACTCTCTCTCTCTACCTCTTTCTCTCTCTCTCTGCCTGTCTCTCTCTCCTCAGCATTTCTATCCTCACACTTCTCCTCAACAACCGGTTTTGTGGCACCAGTGAGGAGTCGCAATCCGTGTTTTACACAGCAAATCAAAACCACCATGCATTAAAGTAAACTTTAATTCTCTCGGTGTTCTCAGATCACTCGGTGGTCTGCGTAACCAGCCAGAAATCATCGCTCGGGCCGTAGATTGTGACTCTTCTAAACATTCCAATATCTTGGTCCTGCCGACCACCCCGACCGGTGTGAACTTATCGAATAGTTGCTGAAAACTTTCAACGGGATCAGACCACGCCGTGCTGTTCTACTTCCTGTCTCTTCTTTTCCTATGTTTAACACTTTGGTGTTTACCAAACGTTTAGCACAAACAATAACTGCAAACAAAACAGCAAAACAAACAGCAACACATGTCCTCTACAAACCTAAACAACCTCCCAGCATCATGACCTTCTTCTCTATTTACCCCCTTTTCTTTTAACGTGAAAGAGAGAGTCAGAGCCGTGAGGTGACCTGCAGAATCACACTCACCCAGTTTTCAAAAAGTTTCACCAGTAGAAACTTCCACACGCGACGCCACCCACAGTTGCAACAGTGCAGGTCAGCCCGTTAGGGAAATCATCAACCCTTCTGTTACATGCACCAGGCCCGCCCTGGTGAAGAGGCTATATTAAGATACCCCCCAAGCTCTGCGGTGCGTCAATCTCGGATCCAATCCGAGTGAAAACAAAGTCGCTTCAGGGACTCAGCCCTTCCACGCCAGTGGCCCCCAGGGCCGTCCAGACTCCAAGTCTAGAAACTCTTCCAAAGCTCTCTCAGCCACAGTTCCAAGTTAGAATTAAATTATTATTACAACCCAATTGTTACTAATCATTAGCAATTGATTGATAAGAATCAATCAAAAATTTAGGGACATCTTTGGCTCTTTATGTTTAGAAATTTGCCTTAACAATTCCAATCAACCATGAAATAGTTCTTTTATCTAGTCAAACATCCCCACAGGTAAGGCATTACTTCCTGAGTTAAATATTTAACAGAGGAAACATTTGCACTCACCTCGTTTATGTTGTATTTAGATCCCGGACGAGCCCCCAAACTGTTGTGGAATTTTTGGTGAATCAGAGCCAAAGATGACGAGTCAAGGTGTTGACGCTGCACAAGGAGGATTTATTGAGGATTGCAGAGGAAGCACACACAAATCAGCTGATTGAGAGCAAGGCTGTTGCTCTGGAGAGAATCCAACCCGACTCTGGCATGACTTCCGGCCATGCCAGGTCATATAGCTAGATCTCACGAGACTAGCAGACGCTGTTTCCAAGTGACTTCAGACAAAACAGAGCGGCCTTCACACTGTGTTCCTGAGAACTTTGAAAACAAAGCATTATTCCACACTTGGCTCTGATTCACCAAAAATTCCACAACAGTTTGGGGGCTCGTCCGGGATCTAAATACAACATAAACGAGGTGAGTGCAAATGTTTCCTCTGTTAAATATTTAACTCAGGAAGTAATGCCTTACCTGTGGGGATGTTTGACTAGATAAAAGAACTATTTCATGGTTGATTGGAATTGTTAAGGCAAATTTCTAAACATAAAGAGCCAAAGATGTCCCTAAATTTTTGATTGATTCTTATCAATCAATTGCTAATGATTAGTAACAATTGGGTTGTAATAATAATTTAATTCTAACTTGGAACTGTGGCTGAGAGAGCTTTGGAAGAGTTTCTAGACTTGGAGTCTGGACGGCCCTGGGGGCCACTGGCGTGGAAGGGCTGAGTCCCTGAAGCGACTTTGTTTTCACTCGGATTGGATCCTGAAAGGCAATATTTACCTGCATTCACCTAAAAAGGTAAATAATGCTTCACATTTGGCCCAGGACTTTGTCTCTAGTCTGGGAGTTCGTGCATCGGCAGTGAGGGGATCTGGATCTGGACCTGTCAGGTGGAACTCTGATACAGTATGAGGTTGATGTTTTCGCACCAAAAGGTTGAAGGAAGCTTGAAGAGCCTGACACTGTTCTACTCCTGAACCGTCTTCCTGAGGAAGGCCACCGAGCATCCTGAGCCCAGCTGCAGCTAAAAGTGACGTTCCTTGGACAGGTTCTGGAGGAGAAGATCTGGAGGAGAAGAACCGGTCCTGGTCCTCGGGAAGACCTGGACTGTGGTCTAATCTGCCGCTACAGACTAAAGGAAGAGACGTTGTCTTTTCTAGGTCTGGCAGAATGCTGTTGTCACTGGATGTTTGGTTTGCAGCTGTAGACTCTGTGTTCGAAACAACCACACAAGGGTGTTTCTGCAGGACTGGAGTGAACAGAGACAATGTCACGTGAGGGTTAACATCTGGAAGAAGACCAAACATCAGCCTCTGGTCTGGGATTACCTGGCTACGGACCGCCCTGTCATCTCTATTCCAAGAGAAGGGACGGTTCTCTACAGGTATTCTGGTTTGGACACATGGATCACGGTTTCACCCTGATGCTTATTTCTCTTGCAGACTCCTGACTGTGATCCTGGGCTCCTAAATAGTCTGTGAGCAGCTGATGCTCCAGCAGAGATTATCATTGCAGCAGGTTTTGGTTCGGGGCGACGGATGCGTAGTACATGCGTCACATTCTGCTGCTGGTGAATAAAGCACAGAGTGCCTGTCAGCAGGGGGGTCGGGGTGTGAAGCCATGTTCTGTGGTTTTAATTTACCTTTGAAATATCTGCTCAATTGAATATGTGTGAATGTGACTATGACTGTGTTACGGCTGACAAACTAACTTACTAACAAACTAACATTGACATTGATGACTGACTTTGAGAACGACCAGATGTTCTGTGTTTTATTGTTGTTCAATGTGTTTGCTAATTTTAAGGGTTTTTCTTTCTTTTCTTAGTTTAGCTTGATTGGACACATCGCGGCCACTGATTGTCTTTTGCCTTCCTGGTTGATCGGCCTGGACCAGGATTGATTGTTTGGCATGAAGGTATTTGCAGCTGTCACTGTCCCATGGTATGCTGGTTTGTTTAAATTGTGCATCCATGACTGAGTGCTGCTTGGTGTTTTTTTGTGACAGTGGATCAGTTGGAAATGGTCGTTGAAACATAGGTAACTTAGGACATATAAAATAAAAATGACAATGCACTTGGAGGAACTGATCTTATTGATGTTTATGGAGAACATTAATATTGACGTGTGACACAAATGAAAAGTGGTTTTACTTTGTCTGGCTTTACTGTTTCCAATAGTGAGTTAGATTATTGTTAAAATTCGAATTTATTTTGTGTCTGGTTTTGTTTAAATTGAAATTTAACAACAGGAGGGATTGATGTGGAATAATGCTTTGTTTTCAAAGTTCTCAGGAACACAGTGTGAAGGCCGCTCTGTTTTGTCTGAAGTCACTTGGAAACAGCGTCTGCTAGTCTCGTGAGATCTAGCTATATGACCTGGCATGGCCGGAAGTCATGCCAGAGTCGGGTTGGATTCTCTCCAGAGCAACAGCCTTGCTCTCAATCAGCTGATTTGTGTGTGCTTCCTCTGCAATCCTCAATAAATCCTCCTTGTGCAGCGTCAACACCTTGACTCGTCATCTTTGGCTCTGATTCACCAAAAATTCCACAACACAAGCTATCGAGTGAAGGAAGAAGTGATTCGCAGAGCCTGGCAGAAGAAAGCAGTGTACTACAACAACACTCGCTACTTTGTAGACCATGATTACCCCCCTGCGGTTCTCAAAAAGCGCGTTGAATATACGGAGGCGAAGAAGATCTTAAAAGAACGGAAAATCAAATTCCAAGCTCTGTACCCGGCTAAACTCTGGGTTCACTACGAGGATGGCATTCAAACATATCAGAGCGCGGCAGAAGCGACGGAGGACATGGCGTCACGGGGACTCCCAGTCTCCGTCATCACCGCACCGATTCAAAAAGACCTCCGAGAGCTTCAACTTATCTCATCGTGGCAGAGGAAAGGAGACACGAAGGAAACGGAGAAGGCAGCCAGAGAAGGAGGATCCTCTCAGAGAAGTTACAAAGAGAAACTACAGGAATACAAACGAAATGCACACTCAAACAAGTAAACCCCCTCCCCTCCCTTTATTTTTTAATAATAGTCTGAAACGTGCAGCTTCAGATAGGTTTACGGAGAGATGATTTAGTTTTTTTTTTTTTTTTGGGGTGGGGGGGGGGTGGGGTGGAGGGTGACACTTTCTCTTTTTCTTCATTTTTTTCCCTCTCTCCCCTTTTTTATTTTTCTCTCTCTCCTTGCAGGGTGATATGGGGATGCTTTATTATTTTGGATGTCCCTAAGTAATGGACTGTTTAACGTTAGGGGTTGAGATGGGGGAGAGGACAGAGGGAAGGGGAAAAAAAAAAGTTTTCCTATAATTGTTGTTCAACGTTGTCGGGACACTAAGACACAATGGTCGTGTTGACTGATGGCATGTGTCCATTTCTCGGGGCCCCTCTCTCAATAAGGAGAGGGTTTTCCCTTCATGAGTGCTTTAACATCACTGGCACCATAAAGGCTCGATTCGATCGAGCCTCATTTTTGGAAGCAACAGAGGACTCAAGATTTATGTTTCATTTATATTCACACATAGTTCTGTTCTTGAAGTTCATAAAGTTTTTGAGTGTTTTTGGGATGTATATTTTTTTTAAAGAAAGGAAACAGCACAAAACGGGGAGGGGAAAAAAAAACAAAACAAGCACAGATATTGATAAAAAATTATGACAGGCCCCCAAAATCTTAAGATTATCTCATATAATATCAATGGAATACTTAACCCAATAAAAAGATATACGATTCTGAGTAAACTGAAAAAGGAGAAAGTACATCTTGCATTATTACAAGAAACACATTTAAGTTCAACTGAACATGAGAAATTAGGAAGAATGGGTTTTTCTAAAGTATTCTACTCATCGTATAAATCAGGCCATAGAAGAGGGGTTGCTACTTTAGTATCTCAAAAAATTCCCTTTGAGAAAACCAGAGAAATTAAAGATAAAGAAGGAAGATATATATTGATCTCAGGAAAAATAGAGGGTACAGAGGTAACAATACTGAATGTCTATATCCCACCAGGTAGCACTATTGACGTCTATAGGAAAATATTTGACCTAATGTCAGAGGCAACAGGCATCCTTATATGTGGCGGAGATTGGAACATCCGAATTAATCCAAAGCTAGATTCCTCAAAAATATTTGTACAAACCCTACTCCATAAAAAACTGAAGATTCTCATGTCAGAACTAGGAGTGATAGATCCTTGGAGAGACTTACACCCGACAGAACGGGATTATACATATTACGGTACTCACATGTTCATAATGTATATACGGGGATCGATTATTTTTTAATCTATAAAAGAGACTTTCATAGACTGCATAAGTGTGAACATGGTAATATTGATCTATCTGATCATGCTCCTGTTCTATTAATAATTAAAATTAACAATAACTCAGGAAATACATTATGGAGACTAAATTCAAATATCCTTAATAATACACAATTCAAAACACAAGTGAAGAAAGATATAGAAAATTTTCTCAAGGAAAACAATAATGGAGAGGTTGCCGTAGAAATTGTATGGGACACATTAAAGGCTGTCCTGAGGGGAAATGTGATTTCTTTTTGTGCCAACAAGAAGAGAGAAAGACAAAAGAGACTAACTAAATTAACTGAGGAGCTGGAGGAGCTTGAGACAAAACACAAAAAAGACTTAAATTCAGAAGATACATCAAAACTAAAGGAAATTAGGAGTGAGATAGATAATCTACATACCCAAGACATACAGAAAAAAGATGATTTTTACAAGACAAAAATATTATGAGGCTGGCACTAAGTTTGCAAAATTATTGGCTAGAAAAATTCAAAAACAAAATTCGGACGGCACTATTTACAAAATTAAAGACCCAATTACAAAAACTCTAGTATATAAAAGAGAAGAAATACAAACAGCTTTTCAAAAATATTATAGTGAACTATATGCTCAACCACCTCTAGAAGAGGAACAAAATATTCAAGCCTTTTTAAATTCTCTCAATCTGCCCACCTTAACAGAGGAACAAAATAAAAAGCTGGTGGCAGATATAACAGAAGACAAACTAGATAAAGCAATTTCTAGGTTAAAAACTAACAAATCGCCAGGACCAGACGGATTCTCATCCGAATGGTATAAGACATTCAGGGCTGAACAAAAACCGAGCCTCATTCACATATTTAATAAAGTTTTAAAAGACGGAAAGATCCCTCCGACATGGAAAGAGGCCACCATATCAGTTATACCAAAACAAGGAAAAGACAGACTGGAGTGTGGTTCATTTAGGCCAATTTCAGTTCTTAATGTTGATTATAAACTATACACATCAATCCTTGCAAGAAGAGTCGAAGAAGTCCTCCCCATGCTAATCCACACGGATCAAACTGGATTTATTCCATGCAGACAAACGCATGATAATATCCGCCGTTCTTTACATATCATAAACCACATCCATGAACAAAAATTAGAAGCACTACTAGTCAGTCTGGATGCTGAGAAGGCCTTTGACTCGGTGAGCTGGAAATTCTTATACAGGGTACTGGAAAAATTTGGTTTTCATGAAAATTTTATTAAAGGAATCAGTTCTCTGTACAGTGACCCCACTGCCCGAGTCAAAATAAACGGATATTTATCCAAAACTGTCAGGCTAGAGCGTGGCACAAGACAGGGCTGCAGTATGTCACCGCTGCTTTTTGCACTCTTCATGGAACCGCTGGCTCAATGGATTAGGCAGAGTGACAATATTAAAGGAATTTACATAAATAAGGATGAACACAAGGTGGCGCTATATGCAGATGACGTATTGATGTACCTGTCTGAGCCTTCTAAATCTCTCCCTGATCTATTTACTTTATTAGAACAATTTGGTAAATACGCAGGATATAAGTTAAATATCCAAAAAACACAAATTCTAAAACTAAATTATTCCCCACCAAAAGAAATTCTAGGTAGATTTAACTTAAAATGGGATCAAAAATCAATAAAACATCTTGGAGTAATGCTGCCAAGGGAAATAACTACAATAAAACAACTCAATTATGACCCTCTTCTTAATAAATTAAAATCAGATTTATCAAGATGGAATTCTAACCCATTTATGAGTTTCATCCAGAGAATAGAATGTATTAAAATGAATGTTCTCCCAAGAATTTTATTTATGTTTCAGGCTCTCCCAGTTGAGATTAATAAAAAGCAGTTTGCTGAATATGATAAAATTCTCTCAAGATTTATTTGGCAGGGGAAAAAACCCAGAGTGCGATATAAGACATTGCAACTCCCCAAAAAAGAAGGCGGAATGGCTTTCCCTCATTTAAAAGACTATTTCTACTCTACCCAAATAAGGCCTCTATTAAATTTATGTAATCAGGATTACAATGCAAGATGGAAAGACATAGAAAAGAAACTAATTCAAGACTTTCCAATTCAAGCAGTGTTAGGTAATAAGGCTATAGATCAAGTAATGCATAAGCTAAAAAACCCTTGGTTAACATTTCAACTTAAAATTTGGAATACAATTAAAGCAGAATACAAATTACAAGACAAATTATGGATAATCAGATGGAGTGCATACGACCCAGATTTTAAACCTAATCAACTTGATGTCAGATTTAAAACATGGGTAGACAAAGGAATTACAACATTCTATTCACGAACAAAGAAAGGGAAATTAGAAGACTTCCAGACTCTCAAAAAAGAATTTTCTCTCGGACAACAGGACTTTTATCGTTTTCTGCAGCTAAGGAATTTCTTTGATAAATGCAATAAAGAACATCCAATAGATCAGGAAGATCCAATATTCAAAGAAATCCTTAGGGAATATTCAGGTGAAGCAACTAAAGGAATTATTTCAAGACTCTATAAAGGTTTCTTAACAAAAAAATCATACTCCACAGATTATATAAAAAACAAATGGGAAAAAGAAGGAGAACTTGAAATGACAAAAGAAGAATGGCAAAATTATTGTGAAATGCAATGGAAATGTACTAATTCACACGTGGAGGGAATTCGCCTGGAAATGTTTAATGAGATTTTTTATCACACCAAAGTTAAAATCTTTTTACTCAGGAGGAGACTCCAAATGTTGGAGAGGCTGTGGGAACCAGGAAGCAAACTATTTACATATGTTCTGGAAATGTCCAAAGCTACAAAAGTTTTGGCATGAGGTTCATAAAACAACAGAAGGAATATTTGGGATTGGGATTCCTATTCATTTCAAGACATTTCTCCTTGGCGAAACTGATCTTCTCAAGGGAATTGCTCATAAAAAACTATATCGAATAATAATGATTGCAGGTGTAACCCGGTTTGGATTTTTAGTTCATGTAATCCAAAATGTGCATTAAATAAGTTAAAAATGTAGTAAAAAGTCTATGGGTTGAAAGAGTTAAAATTTATTGATGTGATGAAGTGATGAAGTTAAGTTGTTTTGAAAAAAAGAGAGATGATTTTGGTTATTGTTTTCAATGAAAAATGTCATTTAAAATGTTCATGTTTGTGTAAAAATATATTTAAAACTGTTTGTAAAAATGACCACTGAATGTCCATGATTATGTTTTGTTTTTATTATTTTATTGATTAATTTAACGAGTTGAGAGGTGAGATGGGTGGAGTCAGGAATTGAAACAGGAAGAGAAGGGAGAGGAGGACACGAGGGGAGGACGTGCCTGGTGATGCGTGGCCGTGGAAGGGGAAGAAAAGCCGGTAAAACACCGAACTTTTGAGCTTTCTGTATATGTCCGCCGAGAAACAACAAGTTACTCGCACACTGGTGTTTATGGTGAATAAGAGTGGTTGTTCCTGAGTCGGGAGGACCGTGTGAAGACTCTTCGTGCTGGCAGCTACGGGCCAGTCAAAATGAGGGGCTCGGCGCGACTGGTTGGACTCATGGAGGTTCGCCTGCTCGGCGGATCGTTAAGTGTGTTGTCCTGCCTCTCCAGCTGTGAACCGTGAGTCTACGGGCGACGAGGACTGCCTTTAGCTTCTGCACACAGTATCACACCGAGGACGTTCCTCCCTCGTTGTGTTTGGAGTCGCGCTGCAGCGCGGAAGGACGCCATCTTGACTGTAAGTCGATCTTTTTTCTTTTTTTTTTCTGCATCGCGCTGAAGCGCAATCCAGCCGTGTTTTTCTTTTTTCTCGGCTGCACCGCACTCAAGTTTTTTCTCAGGCCTGCAACGTGAGTTAATTTACTGGGTACCCACATTTCAGAGTGTCTGATTTTGATTTTGATTTTGATATAAAGGACAATATATTTATTTTTGGGATTTGAAAACTGAAAGTGTTTTTGTGTGGTCACTGAATTTTGGTTGGAGTGATTCCTTCATGGAAAAAACTGAAAAGAGACATTTAAGTGTTTGAAAACATTTTATTTGTGGCTGATTGTGTTTTATTTTGCTTTTATTTTTTACCAATACTTCTCATTTTTGTAGTAAATAGTTGAAGGTTTAAGTATTGTGTCATTATTGTGTGAAAAGGTTTTTTGGCTGTATATTCATAATTTGGTGAAATTTAAGTGTATCTGAAAGAGTGTTAATTAACCATAGGATACAAGAAGATTCATTATTTTAAAGAACTCGGGAGCGCACTCCACTATTTGGTCAGATCACCTAGGGGGCGCTACACAGCTAAGAAAACCATTACCTGGCGATGGTCACAGCCAGACCCCCCCTATTACCAGAGAATGGGTTGATACAATTAACAACATATATATAATGGAAAGAATCACCTCCTCACTCAATTTGCAAAGGGACAAATTTAGTAGGATATGGTCAAAATGGGTCTCTTACAATGGGGGAAATAAGTATTGAACGCATTAACTGTTTTGTCATTACATTTATTTCCAAAGATGCAATTCATGTGACATTTCTTCCAGACACTGGTATTAACTCAAATAATCCACACATGAAAAGAAATCACAACATTCAAATCCATAAATAGTGATTATGTGGAATTAAGTGCAATAACACAGGAAAAAAGTATTGAACACACCATGGGAAAGCTGTATAGTTTGTCAAGGAAAGGCACCATACCATCTCACACCTGAAAGTAATTAGTCTTTGTACTTCCTATAAGTGCAAACCAACATCAGCTGGGTTAGTGCTAATTGATGGCCCTATAAACAGGTTGTTTTTTCACCAAGTAGTCAAACAAGACACATCTCATGATGGGTAAAAGCAAGGAGCTCTCTCAAGACCTTCGCAGCCTGATTGTTGCTCAGCATCAGAATGGAACTGGTTACAGACTTATCTCAAAGAATCTGAGTATTCCAGTAAGCACCGTTGGGGCCATTATCCGCAAGTGGAAGAAGCATCACCTTATCATCAACAGGCCGCGCACAGGAGCTCCTCGCAAGATTTCTGACCAGGGAGTCAGAAAGATGGTCAGAAGAGTTCTCAAAGAGCCAAGGACCACCCGGAAAGCACTCCAGCAAGACATGGAGGCAGCAGGTACAAGTGTTAGAGAAAACGATAGGCAATGCACTCCACCGCCATGGCCTCTATGGACGCTCAGCCCGCAAGACTCCGTTCCTCAAAAAAAGGCATGTTGAAGCTCGTCTAAAGTTTGCTAAACAGCATCTGGATAAGCCTGTGGAATACTGGGAGAATGTTGTCTGGTCAGATGAGACCAAAATTGAACTTTTTGGCTGTCATACTACACACCATGTTTGGAGGAGAAATGGCACTGCACATCACCCAAATAACACTATACCAACAGTGAAGTTTGGTGGTGGAAATGTAGGACAGTTGCCCATTATGGTCGCTAGATGGTGCTGCAACCTCATTTTTTCTTTTGGTTTGTATTGTTTTGGAGTTCAGAAATTAGGACTGTTGGTCCTTAGAGGCCACCGTAGTAGCGCAGCAGCTAGAACGCGCGAAAACACTATTTCCCTTCAGTTTCTGTTCTGTTTCTGTAAGGTAAGGATGTTGTGAGCGGTCTCTGTATTTTTTGATACTTATCTTGCCATTGCTATGCAATCCATGTCTGTTGCTAAGCCGGAGTTTCTGTTCTGTTTCTGTAAGGAGTCAAACGTGGAAATAAATGGTCAGAGCCACGATTAAACGCCACCATGTGTCCGGCTCCTTCAGCACTACATCCGCACGATCACACTCCCAAAACACAACGCAGAGTCGGATGCGACGGGAGCCAGAAGCGACCCGCGGTTAGGGTTACAGAAACATCATGGCATGGGGTTGTTTTTCATCTCGTGGTACTGGCAGACTTCATATAATTGAAGGAGCAATGAATGGAAACATCTATCGGCAAATTCTTGAGATGAACCTCCTGCCATCCACCAGGATGATGAAGATGAGACGGGGCTGGACCTTTCAACAGGACAACGATCCGAAGCACACGGCAAAGTTGACTCTCGAATGGTTTAAAAAAAAGAAAATCAATGTGTTAGAATGGCCCAGTCAATCACCTGACTTAAATCCGATCGAACATTTGTGGAAAGAACTAAAGATAAGGGTTCACCAGAGGGCACCAAAGAATATTCAGGATTTGAAGACAATCTGTGCGGAGGAATGGGCAAAAATCACACCTGAGCAGTGTGGGCGATTAGTTCATACATACAACAAGCGTCTGGAAGCAGTCATTGCAAACAAAGGCTTCTCCACAAAGTATTAAACGAGTCTCAGATAGTGTGTTCAATACTTTTTTCCTGTGTTATTGCACTTAATTCCACATAATCACTATTTATGGATTTGAATGTTGTGATTTCTTTTCATGTGTGGATTATTTGAGTTAATACCAGTGTCTGGAAGAAATGTCACATGAATTGCATCTTTGGAAATAAATGTAATGACAAAACAGTTAATGCGTTCAATACTTATTTCCCCCATTGTATATGGAACAGAAACAACCAAATTTTAGAAACATACTAGACTGAGAAACTGCAAGATAACCATGTAAAAGTGCTGATTCTTATTCATTTATTAATATTATGGGGTTTTTTTTCTTTAATTTAATTTTTTTTATTATTGTTTTTTTTTTCTTTTTCTTCAAACATCCCGGTTCAGGTGTTCAAAAAAAAAAAAAAAAGAGTTTTTATGCTGGTTTGAAAAAGTTTTGACAAATGTAAACACTGTTTTAATGTTATTCCTTTGAATTTTCCATAAATATTGTCTGTTGTAAAATGTTATACTCTGAAAATAAAAAAATTAAAAAAAACCCCAGTGGGAGTCCTGGATCAGAGATCTTCCAAGTTTATCTGAAATTCAGATTCAAAGATGTTTCGTTCCCACGGAGTTTGGACAAGTGAAAAGCTACGAACTTCATCACTTTGCAGACGCCAGTGTCAATGGATATGGTGCATGTACTTACCTACGCGCCATTAACCAATTAGATCAAGTCCATTGTTGCTTAGTGATGGCAAAATCAAGAGTCACACCAACTGGTGTCATTACTATCCCTCGACTCGAGCTCTCAGCAGCAGTCATTGCAGTTAAGCCCCTTTTCCACTGCGCAGCTGGTGACGGTACGGATCGGGTCGGTTAAAGCGTACCAGGCACAAATCACGTGTCGCGTTTCCATTTGCGGGGTTCCTGTTGTAATGTAGGCGGGGTGATGAACGGCCACAGGAAGTGACGTCATTACGCACCGGCAAACGCGCCGGCAAAACAAGACATCAGACGGAGGAGTGGAGGAGCTCTGAGCAGCTCGTAGTGTTTCAGTATTGAATAAAATTACATTTCAGTGAAGCGTGAGGCTGTGTTGTGGTCATGGAAATTCGGTAATAAATTATGAAGTCATTGAAAATCAGAGGTGAGAAAGTGTCTGAATCGTGTTGACACTATATACATATTATATTATGGTCACTGTAGAACCCCAAATCAACCATGGACACTTTATTATCCACGCATTCTGTTGCTCTAAAACATACTTGAACATATTTCTATACATTATAGTTCCAGTTTTATTTTGGTAGTAGTAGAAGTGTTATAATTTAGATCTGTTGTATGTTAAGTTAGATCTCTTCGTCTTTTAGATTTCTATTACTTATTTGCAAATTTCATTTATTTGCAGCCGTTTGTTCTATGAGCCTCCAGAACTGAATGTCTCCATGGTGAGATAAATGGTCTATTCTGTTCTATATGAATCACAGATCTTCTCACATCTGGGTAAAAGTCATCATTTTTTTTCTGACAGACAGAAGTTTGCTGTTAAAGGTTTAGTTTCAAACCAGTCTTAGGAATTGCGCAGAGACTACATGCTTGTTAACATGAGGCCAGCTCAGAAGAAGAGTTGGTTGATGACGGGAGAATTGTTTTATAAGGCTGTATTTAGTGACAGTTGTGTTTAAAGCTGTACCAGGGTAATATTAAATCAGTACTGGCTTCTCCCTACATGTACATGACTCTGGCTCCACCTTACCTTTCGCTCTTCAACCAGCAGTCAGACTGAAGTGTGTGTTTCCATAAAGCACCCTGTTACTGTAACATGTTGCAGTGCAGAATTGTCTGAAGTTCATGATAATCACCATGTAAAATATTCAAAATATCACCACATACAACCTTTACAAATGAAGTTATTTAATCTCCATTCAGCACCACTACTTAGACAGAAATGCCAAATGCAAAAACACTGCTGTGCTTGTGTTGAGCAAGAACCAGTGAATTCAGACACATATGGGTGTGAAAACTGTTTTTATTGGAAAGGACATCAACACCACTAGTTGTTGAGTTGCTCCTGTGTAGCGCTGGGTTCTTGGGGTGTGGACCAGCAGAGAGACCTGCTGCAGGAACGTCTAAAGGCCTGGCTGTGCTGCAGCTGAGAGGACAAATCAGCCTCATTCAGCCTCGCTGCCCTGCTTCATCTTCAAGGAACTGCAGGCTCAGACGCCGCTCCTCCTGCTGCTCCTCCTGATGGACATGCCGTTCATCACGCTGCAGCTCCCAGCTCACCTGAAGCCTGAATTTCTCTCAGGGGCTCCGTCAGGTCTGGTTGGTGCTCCAGCCTCCTCCTGGGTAAAAAGCAAAGGGGGAAAGAGAGCAGTTCAGCAGACACTGCCACCCACACCCTGCCTCCACCCATCAGACACTGTGGTGGCAGGTGGTGGAGACGTTCCTGGACAGTAACATTGCTGGATGTAATTCCCAGGGTGTAGTTGCAGAGTGTGGCCTATCAGCTGACTGCTCTGCACTTCTGTAATGGATTCAATATGATCTATTGTCGTTTGTCCAGCAGTTTTTGCTACTTCACCAGTTTGTGTTCACTGTAACACTGGACGAGAGACAGCTGTTCAGCGTCCACAGTTCACCAGAGCAAAGTGGAGCTGCAGAAACAGCAGCATAGACTTATTTCAGTGCTCTGCATCAATAGTACTGCACACTGGGCCCTGTATCCAGCTGGAGCAGCAGTGGTGAACGTATCAATGTGATACTTGATAGAATACCAGTATAGATGCTGAATCCTTTCCTGCATTAACTACAGCATGAACAAAGCTGCTACTCACCTCCCAGCTGCTGGGGCTTCATAACAGTCTGGCTGGAGGTGGAGTGGATGCTCCATCCTCCTCCTCCCTTCTCCACCCCTGGGCTCAGAGGACGACGACTCCTGGTCCAGGAGTGACTCCTGTCCTCCTGCAGAAACGTTACACAAACCACATTAATGCAACAGACAACGCTACATGGGAGATGATGTACAGCTGGGTGCAAAGCTAACTAGCCTAGCCGCGTGCTAATGCTAAGCAGCTAGCGCGCTGCGTTTATTTAAGACAAATTTAAGACAGAAACCTCAGATTTCAGTGGTGGATAACTGCATGTGAACACTGGTGGTTGTACAGTTCAGAGTTTTAAAACTTACCATCAGCTCCTCCTCAGCCGGGCGGCCGTGCCGTCCTCACAGCCTCCTCTGCTCCTCTCGCTGGTCTATGTTCATAACTTCGGTCCATGGCATCAAAACACCGCCGGATCTTCCTCAGGATCCCACTGCAGCTGTTGTGATCCTTTATTTTTCTGTAATCTCTCCTCAGTTTCTTGCATTTTGCGTGGTGCTGACCGGGTTCTGGAGCCGACGGAGAGCAGCCGCTCTGAGACGACGGTGTCTTTTTCCCCCTTTTTTTTCCATTTGCGGTGGGTTTTTTCCCCCTTATTTTCCATTTCTAACGGCACCGTACGTTCCATTGAACCTCCTCTGCAGTGATGGAAAGCAGCCGCTGCTCCTCCCGTGAAGACCGGTGTTCAGTAGACTTTTTGGAAAGGTTTGCGGGGTTGTCGCGGTGAGACTGGTGGAACAGATCGTCACAGATGGCTGGCTGCTTCGCGGGCTAGCTAGAGTGGCACATGTCACGGACCAATCAGCAGACACGGGTGCTCAAGTCCCGCCCTACCATATCCGGCACAGTACGGGTGGTAGCTGCTCGCGAGCAGGACCGAAAATGGTCGCGGTTGGTCACGGCTCGTCACCCTTATGACGTCACCACTGGCAATGGAAACGCGCGCATATCCGATCCGATCCTACCAGACCTGAACCGTACCGTCACTGTGGAAAAGGGGCTTTAGAGTCAGTGATCTACTCAAAACAGAGCTTGAAATTTCAAACATTCAAGAGTTTTTCTGGACAGACTGTACCGTTGTCCTCGGCTACATACATAATGACACCAGAAGATTTCAAGTGTTTGTAGCCAATCGCATACAAAAAATCAAGTCAAGTACAAAACCAGAACAATGGTCATATGTCGCGTCAGAGCATAATCCTGCA
This sequence comes from Salarias fasciatus, assembly GCF_902148845.1. NCBI lineage: Eukaryota > Metazoa > Chordata > Actinopteri > Blenniiformes > Blenniidae > Salarias > Salarias fasciatus. The sequence goes on from NC_043760.1 coordinate 28,322,566, forward strand.
GACTACGCTTCTCGAGGCCTAACAGCAGAACAACTCAAGTCTTCAGATTGGTTCAAAGGACCAGCATTCCTCTGGAAAAGAGAACTACCTGATAGAGATGTCAAGGTGGGAGAGATAAAAGAAAATGACCCAGAACTTCGCAAATCCTTTGTGTGTACCACCAATACAAAAGAAGATCGAACTATTCTCAACAAATATGAGAAGTTCTCCGAATGGTCTGGATTGATAAGAGCACTCACAATCTTGAGAAGGAAAGTCAAAGAACTCAAAGGTGAAATACAAAAGAGCAAAGAAAGTACAAGCTTGGAAGAAAGAAAAGAAACAGAACTGTTTGTCATTAAACTTGTTCAAGAAAACGCTTTTGCAAAGGAGATAAAGAGTCTGAAATCAAACAAAACAGTCTCTAAGACCAAGGACAGTAAACTGTACAAACTAAGTCCGTTTTTGGACGAAGAAGGAGTCCTCAGAGTCGGCGGACATCTGAGTCAAGCTGTGCTACACAAAGACGTGAAGCATCCAGCAATACTCCCCAAGGACAGTCATATTTCAACCTTGCTTATGAGACATTTTCACTCCAAAGTTCAGCATCAAGGTCGTGGAATGACCATGAATGAACTGCGAGCCAATGGTTGGTGGATACTTGGGAGCAGCCGTGCTGTTTCTTCATACATTTTCAAATGTGTCAAGTGTCGCAGGTACAGAAGGAAAACCGAGAACCAACGTATGGGAGATCTACCAGTGGACCGTACAGAACCTACGCCACCCTTCATTTATGTCGGAATGGATTCTTTTGGTCCAATTTACGTCAAAGATGGACGCAAAGAGCTGAAGAGATATGGACTCATTCTAACCTGTTTATGTTCGAGAGCCATATATATCGAAGTGGTAGACGACCTAAGTACAGATTCATTCCTCAATGCTTTACGAGCGTTTATTGCAATCAGAGGTAATGTTCGTCAACTAAGATGCGACAAAGGAACAAATTTCGTAGGTGCCCAAAGAGAATTTGCAAATCTTATGAAAGATATGGATCAGGAAAAAGTGAAAGCACTTGGATGTGAATTTCTCATGAATCCCCCATCAGCAAGCCACATGGGCGGAGTGTGGGAAAGGCAGATAAGGACCATCCGAAGCGTTCTATCAGCTATCCTCGACCAGTCAACAAAGAGACTTGACAGTACATCGTTGAGGACCTTGTTGTATGAAGTAATGGCGATTATCAACAGCAGGCCACTCTCAATAGAACATTTGAATGATCCTACAGGCCCTGAACCATTAACGCCCAACCACATTCTAACAATGAAGGCAACCATCATTCAACCTCCTCCTGGAGAGTTCATGAAAGAGGATGTGTATCTTCAAAAGAGATGGAGAAGAGTACAATATTTGGCCAATGAGTTTTGGATTCGTTGGAGAAAAGAATATTTGCTCAATATGCAACAAAGACAGAAATGGAATGCACACAGAAGAGATCTGAAGATAATGATGTAGTGCTTGTACAAGAAGATCTTGCACCATGCAATGAATGGAAGCTAGCCAAAGTCACAGAGGTCTATCCAGGTTTAGATGACAAAGTGAGAAAGATTCGACTTCTGGTTAGTGAAAAGACATTTGATAAACATGGTAAACTTACCTCTAAAACCGTGTCATTAGAAAGACCTATACATAAGGTTGTTGTTTTGCTTGAAGCTGACTAAGTGTTATGGCATTTTGTATGTCATTTTTCTCTCCTCAAACTATGTGCCAGTAGCGTTCAATGCATAGAAATCCCACTATTAGATTTGTGAGATTTGGTGGGAGTGTAACTGCCGACTTTATAATTTCTCCGTATTTTTCTTTGTATTTTGATGTCATTGTGGTTTTGTGCCAATAAGGGGCGCTGTGGTGCTAGAGTAAGCCTTTGTATGCTTGATAAGAGTTTTATTGCACGAGAAGAAGCGATCTCAGAGAGAAAAAAGAAGCATGAGAAAAGTTAAGAGAATGAGCTGAAAGTTTAAGAAGGTTTAAAGCAGAACTTTGCAACTTTTTTACCTCAATAAATGTGTTTCAGAATCCCTGTGGGGGTAAACAAAGACTTGTCGCAGTGATTCGCCTGTCCCTTCACTCCCCCCGGGGTCTGGGTCCTGAAAACAGCGCTTGCAATTTCAGAGGAGCGGACCCGACAACATCTCGCGAGAACAAACCTGCTTTATGGCACTCATACGGGATTACAAGTATAAAAGCTGTTGGAGTGCGATATCTGTCATTGTGTTGCAATAGACGATCTTTGCATGATGTGATGATTGGTTCTAATTTCCATTTGGTAACTGAAAAATAAAGAGGAGTGGCACCTCCTCTCGTAGACGTGCGCGCAAGTGAGTTCGCTGCATTGAGCTGAAAGCATCTCCGAGTGTGTTTGTTTTCCAATCAGTTTGAGTGTGCGAGGCAGGCATGTCTGCAACAGAGGGAGCAACCGGAGGAGGCAGCGCGAGGAACTGCTGCTGCAGAAGATTTAACAAAAGTGCGTAAAAGAAACATGAAACCCTCGCTAGCGTTAGCAACGCCACCCTGAGGTGCTCACGGATGGCAGAACCAAAAAGACAGAAAAAAACTTTGTCTAACGAGCGGAAAAAAAGAACGCGGGAGTAGGACACTCTCTGCACGGGGGGGGGGGGGGGGGGGGGGGGGGGGGGGGGGGTTGATGCGGAGGACGTTTACGACAGTGAGCTTTCACAGGAGACCAGTAGGGGGAGCGCTAAAGCAAATCTTGCAAAGTGCTGCTTTAAGAAATACTAAGAAGAAAGAAGAACCCAGGTTATTTCCTCTTTTGGTACTCGGCCAACGAGGTATGTTTTCAGTTTATTTTGAAATAGATTTATTTTGCCAATTGTCTTTATTTTCTCGAAGCTAATTGATGTCTTTTTGTTTTTATAGTTTTCACGGTGTGATTTATGTATCTGTGACAAGATGGATTCAATAAATTCATCAGTAGAGAAAGCCACTGTGTCTGTCGGTACCTGGAGGAAATACACTAATCATAAAATAAAGTGTAAAATATGTGAGAGACAACTTCCACTGAACAATGACAGAGCAAACTACCACAACATGTCCTCGCTCCTTATAATCTGAATAAACGGGTCTACGGGTCTGGATGACTTACCTTTATCCTTTGAACGTTTTTCTTCCTCAGTCTTCTTTTTCTTCTGTTTTTCCGCGCCGCTGGAATAATTTCTTTCTGATGCCATTATGGTTTGTTTTGTTAATCCTCTCGCTAATGACGGGTAGCTGTCAATCATTCCCATCATACCTGTCAGCGGCCACTACGTGACGTCACTTGCCGTGTGACAGTGCGGTCCAACACACTAATAATGCCACAAAAGCACCAGCCACAGCTTATCATTGCAGTTTATTTTATTTATATCCAACATTTATTTTTAGGCATGCAAGAGGTGTAATAAACACAAGAGCTCGCTACAGATAAAAACTGGACATTTCAATTATCCTCAGAAGAGGTTGAACATGCAGCTTTGGGGGCCCCTGGTGGCTTGGGGGCACTAAGCATTCGCTTAGTTGGCCTAAGAAACGGCCCTGGACGGCTCACACAGGTTTTAAAAGAATACTCCGAAGATTTTGGACCCCCGCCCTATCCCGATCATTTACAAAGTGAGATAAGCTCATAAATACCTTTTTTGTGTCCGCTCGTCCAGTGCCTGGCTAACAGCTGTTGCCATCAGAGTTAGCTTAGCTCCACTACGGCAGGTGAAGAGGAGACAGAGCCAGACTGAGAAAGTGGACAAAATACTCCTTCCAGTGGTCCAGGGGACGGTGTATTAGCACGTGAAGTAAATCCGAATGGTTATAAAACATTTTAAAAGACGTGTTTTCTTTTCAATCACTTAAAATAGCGTTTTGATACACACAGACCTGCACGAGCATAGTGCGCTGCGGAAGGATATACCAGGCGCACAGCGGCTGAGTCTATGCTTCTACTGCTGTGCTCCTGTATATCCTTCCGCGGAGCACTGTGCATGCGCAGGTTTGTATGGATCAAAACGTTATTTTAAGGGATTGAAAAGATAACACGTCTTTTAAAATGCTTTATAACCATTCGGATTTACTTCACGTGCTAATACGCCGTCCCCTGGACCACTGGAAGGAGTATTTTGTCCACTTTCTCAGTCTGGCTCTGTCTCCTCTTCACCTGCCGTAGTTGAGCTAAGCTAACTACGATGCTAACAGCTGGGAGCCTACGGCTGGACGAACGGACACAACAAAGGTATTTATGAGCTTATCTAACTCTGTAAATGATAGGGATAGGGCGTGGGTCCAAAATCTTCGGAGTATTCCTTTAAGAGTTGAGCCACTCAGGCAAGTTAAACCAGTACTATGCAAGATTTGCTTTAGCGCTCCCCCTACTGGTTTCCTGTGAAAGTTCACTGTCGTAAACGTCCTCCGCATCACCCCCCCCCTCCCCCGTGCAGAGAGCGTCGCACTCCCGTGTCCTTTTTTCCGCTTGTTAGACTTGTTAGACAAAGTTTTTTTCTGTTTTTTTGGTTCTATCATCCGTGAGCACCTAAGGGTGGCGTTGCTAACGCTAGCCAGGGTTTCATGTTTGTTTCACGCGCTTTTGTTAAATCTTCTGCAGCAGCAGTTCCTCGCGCTGCCTCCTCCGGTTGCTCCCTCTGTCGCAGACATGCCTGCCTCGCAAGCTCAAACTAACACACTCGCAGATGCTTTCAGCTCAGTCCAGCGAACTCACTCGCGCTCACGTCTACGAGAGGAGGTGCCACTCCTCTTTATTTTTCAGTTACCAAACGGAAATTAGAACCAATCAACACATCATGCAAAGATCGTCTATTGCAACACAATGACAGATATCGCACTCCAACAGCTTTTACACTTGTAATCCCGTATGAGTGCCGGAAAGCAGGCTTGTTCTCGCGAGATGTAGCCGGGTCCGCTCCTCTGAAATTGCAAGCGCTGTTTTCAGGACACAGACCCCGGGAAGAGTGAAGGGACAGGCGAACCACCGTGACAAGTCTTTGTTTACCCCCACAGGGATTCTGAAACACGATTATTGAGGTAAAAAAGTTGCAAAGTTCTGTGTAAATGCTGTGCTTTGTGTAATACTGTCATTCTTGGTTTTGACCAGCAGGGGTCACACTCTTATTTTGACATTCCGCCACAAGAGTTCAGTGACTTCCTGTTTCTTTTTTTTTTTTCCACCTTGATGTTAATGTGTAGTCTCAGACAATGATGGATGGCGGACGTTTGTTTGTATTACTTTAAGTTTAATAAGAGATTTGATTTACAAGATCAACTACACCCTCCCATCTGGAGCTGCAAGCGGGCAAAGTGGTTAGTTGAGTTTAATTCCATACTTTATTTGATTTGTTATTTCATGCACTGTATATATGTAAGTTCATTGTTTATTTGTGTCTGTTTGTAGTTCTACGGTGGTTGGATGCATCATGTTACTAGCTTTGCTAGTTATTTAAGAGCATCAATAAAGACACCATCTGTAGTTAAAGAACCGGAGTCCTTCTCCTGCTTCAGTGGGCGGCATAGTAGAACACTTCACCGCGCCATGGGTGAAGACTCCTGAGGACGTCGGGTAGAGGAAAGGTCTGCAGATGAAGATGTATCGTGTCGTATGGTGAACCTTTGCACTGGGAAGGATTAAGGAGCAGTGAGGACAAGGCTAAACAAGCGGGTTCGGTGAAGAAAACGGCTCGGAAGTAGCGATGCACAGAACTGCCATCGGACTTTCCATCTCTCTGGGATTTCACCGCGTTCATCTTAAAGGAGCAGCAAACTTTTCTCTACACTTGGTCGCACAGTAAGAGCCATTCATCAAGTTGTCTCACTACAAGTTAAAAGTACTGAGCTTTTCTTTTCCAAGTATTGTATATAATCACATTGAAAGTGTGTGCATTATATCCTGATTGTGCGAAGATTTCTGGTATTTGTGCAGTAAGAGGTCATTATTTGTCTCCATATTTTCCTACTGAATTGTGTTTGATCACACTGAGCAATATTTTGTGGTGCTGAATGTACAGTTTTGTGGCTGTATAATTTTAAGTTTGAAGAAGGTCACTTAAGGGATATTTACATTTCATGTTTACATTTCATACCAGCCCCTTTCCATTTTATTTTGTGCATCCTACATAAGAGAGATTTGTCGATATATTTCATGATTAAGCTCAGGCCATAGGCAGAATTCATGCTGGCCTTTCGTCTCTTCACATTTATTTCATATCTTTGACGTGTTTCATTTGAAATTATTGAAATCATTCTGAAGATAAGAATAGACTGATTTTGCCTACATTTCTGTTGCATTTATAGTTCTACTACATAGTGAACATGTCACAAAGGGGTGAAACAGTCTATACATGCACATCACCAGAGAAAGCTGATACTAATGAGCAAGCAGAAGCAACTGTAAAAGAAACTCAAGCTCAAGTTGAGACACATACGCAAGCAGATGCTGGTGAGACAGTCGTGTCCACCACACCAGACCTACCATCTCAAGACAAGGTAGATTCTACACAGTCTGCAAGCATCAGGAAAAGTGAACGCACACGAACGCTCACTGAAAAGGGACAGGCTCTAGTTGATGAGAAGTTAAAGGATCTAAGAGCAAACTTCAAGAGAGCCTATGAAAGGTGGAAGCACAACATAAATGGACTGAAAAAATCCATCAAGTATAATGATAATTCTGAAGTGATCGAGATCATGAGCAAAATAAATGCAACCTGAGCTGAGATTGATGCCGTTTATCTCAAAATAAGAGACACTTTACATCCACATCATCCAGATTCAGAAATCCGTCGAATCAATGATACATGCCAAGCGCTCACTATAGTTGCAAACAAAAAGGCTCAGCACTTCCTCAACAATGATGGTTCAGAAGTTTCAACTTGGCCTGATGCTGAGTCCGTGTTTGAAACTACAATCTCCAACATCTCCTTATCCACACAAAAGACCAAACAATCCAAACAGTCCTCCTACATGTCACTGGATGCCAGACAAGCTGCAGCAGAAGTAGCTGCCACTAAAGAGGTACTTAAAATAATGAAAACACAGAACGAACAAGAAGAAGAAATCCGAAAACTAGAGCAGGAAGATCGAATGCTGGCAGCTGAAAATGAAGCAGAGATCGCGAGACGAAGGGCTGAAAGGGAAGCAGACGCCATCAGGCAGAAAGGTGAAAAGGAAGCTGAGGATGCCATGAAAAGAGCTCAGTTTATGGCAGAAAGTGCAGCAAGAAGGATGAAGTTAGAGGAGAAAAGGAAAGAAGTTGAACGTTTGGAGGAAATTAAAAGGCTCAATGCAGCAAAGGCAAAGCTAAAAGTGTACTCTGAAAGTGTTCATAGTGATGATGATGAAGATCATCCGTCATTACCTCCTCTATCACAACATCCAGCACCTTCGCGAGCTCTCCCCTCACAAGAGCTTCTTCCCCAAATGCTTCCAACACATCAAACCAAGCCCACTCCTACAAGTCAAACCAAAATCCAACAGCCTAATCATCCTATAGTCACTAAAGAATTCACCTCGCATCCATCCATCTACACCTCAGTATCTGTACCTCAAGCAGCCGCATTCACTAAAGCAAGTATGAGTTATCAGCCCATGCCCACTCAACCTCATTTCATGCAACAAGCTGAATTCACTCAAGCCCCTCCCACTCAAACAGCTACATCAGACACACCCAATGATCTGGTGAGAACACTAGCTGAAGCTATCACTGCAAATCACATTCCAATACCAGAACCTGCAGTCTTCACGGGGGATCCTCTCAAGTACACAGATTGGAAGCTCTCCTTTTCAACTCTCATTGATCGAAAGAACCTCCCAGTCCAAGAGAAACTGTTTTTCCTCCGCAAGTATGTCGGCGGCGTTGCCAAAAGAGCTATTGAAGGTCATTTTCTGGTGGGAACGGAAACGGCTTACCGTGCTGCCTGGAGTGTGCTCGAAGACAGATTTGGTAATCCCTTTCTGATCGGTAAAGCATACCGTGACAACATACATTCCTGGCGCAAAATTGGCCCCAAAGACACTGTAGATCTTCGTGAGTTTGCTGATTTTCTGAGCAGCGTTGAATCAGCCATGCCCTATGTAGAAGGTTTACAAGTTCTCAATGATTGTGTGGAAAATCAGAAGATAGCACAAAAACTACCAGACTGGCTAAGCTCACGATGGAACAGAGCAGTTGTAACAATCCAGGATGAAACCAATGCTTTCCCTGACTTCAAGGACTTTGTGTCATTCCTCAACAAGGAGGCTCGTATTGCCTGCCACCCTGTTACATCGTGGCAGGCTATGAACTCAAAGGAGGAAAAATCTAAGTCAGGCGAACAAGACAACTTTAAGAGACACCAAAAACGCGACATTGGTGCTAAGACATTCACTACAAGCTCAAGTGAAGGGATGGATAGCAAGTGTCCGTTCTGCAAGAAACCAAATCACACTCTCCATAAGTGTTACAAGTTCATCGAAAAACCAAAGCGAAGGAGGAGAGATCTCTGTCAGATCGTCTTGAGAAGTTCTCAGATTGGAGAAAGGTAGTGAAGGCCATAGCAAGACTCAAGCGCCGTGCAAGGGAAGCAAAGGGTCTACAAACAAGATCAAACAAAGTCACCACGCTTGAAGAAAGACAGGAAGCTGAACAGTTCATAATCAAAATGATTCAAGAAAGGGTGTTCAGTGAAGAGATCAAGGCTCAAAGCCAAGAGAAAGAAGTCCGCAAGGGCAAGTTAACTTACCTTCACAAGCTAAGCCCCTTCATGGACAGCCTTGGTATCCTGAGGGTGGGAGGAAGATTGACTAAAGCTGCACTCCATCCGCATGTCAGACATCCAGCCATTCTCCCTAAAGGACATCACATCTCTCGTCTCCTTGTGAAGCATTACCATGAGAAGGTGTGTCATCAGGGTCGAGGAATGACAATGAATGAAATACGTGCCAATGGATTCTGGATTCTCGGCTGTAGTAGCGAAGTGTCATCTCTCATCTTCAAATGCGTCAAGTGCAGGAAGTTAAGAAAGCCCAGTCAAGAACAAAAAATGGCTGATCTTCCACCCGAGAGAATGGAAAGTACGCCTCCATTCACGTACAGTGGTATGGACTGTTTCGGGCCATTCTATGTGAAAGAGGGACGGAAGGAGCTTAAGAAATATGGGCTCATATTTACTTGCATGTGCTCCAGAGCCATTCACATAGAAGTATTGGATGACCTCACCTCTGACGCCTTTCTGAATGCATTGCGTTGCTTTATCGCAATAAGGGGCAACGTAAGACAACTCCAAAGCGACCAAGGCACCAATTTTGTTGGTGCACGGAATGAATTCCAAGAGATGATGAGAGGACTACCAGAAGAACGCGTGAAAGAACTGGGATGCAGTTTTGTCATGAATCCTCCTGCTTCCAGTCACATGGGTGGCATCTGGGAGAGACAAATCCGCACTGTAAGGAGTGTCCTCACGTCCATCCTCGATCAATCAGCAAGCCGACTCGACAGCTCTTCTCTGAGAACTTACTTGTATGAGGTGATGGCTATCGTGAACAGTTGACCTTTAACTGCTGTACATCTCAATGATCCATCAGGCCCAGAACCCTTGACTCCCAATCACATACTCACAATGAAGTCTTCAGTGATCATGCCCCCTCCCGGTGAGTTTGTGAAAGAAGATCTATATCTTCAAAAAAGATGGAAAAGAGTTCAGTTTCTTTCAAACGAGTTCTGGACCAGGTGGAGAAAGGAGTATTTGCTCAGTCTGCAGCAAAGAAGAAAATGGACTAAAGACAGAAGAAATGCTGAAGTAAACGACATTGTTCTGCTCCTAGATGAAAACTTGGCAAGAAATCAGTGGAAGTTGGCAAAGGTAGTTGAAGTCTTCCCATCTGCTGACAATAGGGTCAGAAGGGTCAAGCTGTTGGTCAGTGACACAACACTGGATGACAGAGGCAGACGCACATCTCAGCCACTTTATTTAGAGAGAGCCATACACAAAACAGTTTTATTACTTGAAGCTCAGTAAAGGGTTAACTCAGAAAAGTCCCTTTGTTTTTTGTTTGTTTTGTCAAAACAATTTATTGTGTACAGTTTCGAGAATCACAGTATGTGATTGGTGGGAGTGTAAATGCTGTGCTTTGTGTAATACTGTCATTCTTGGTTTTGACCAGCAGGGGTCACACTCTTATTTTGACATTCCGCCACAAGAGTTCAGTGACTTCCTGTTTCTTTTTTTTTTTTTCCACCTTGATGTTAATGTGTAGTCTCAGACAATGATGGATGGCGGACGTTTGTTTGTATTACTTTAAGTTTAATAAGAGATTTGATTTACAAGATCAACTACACCCTCCCATCTGGAGCTACAAGCGGGCAAAGTGGTTAGTTGAGTTTAATTCCATACTTTATTTGATTTGTTATTTCATGCACTGTATATATGTAAGTTCATTGTTTATTTGTGTCTGTTTGTAGTTCTACGGTGGTTGGATGCATCATGTTACCAGCTTTGCTAGTTATTTAAGAGCATCAATAAAGACACCATCTGTAGTTAAAGAACCGGAATCCTTCTCCTGCTTCAGTGGGCGGCATATTCTGCTTTAAACCAATGAAACTATAATACAAGGAAAACCATCCTCTATATGTCAATAAATAAAACAGATTGAGAATTTATTTTAAAAAAAGTTTACTTAAAATAAGAAAACATAACAAATCAACATGTATTTTAAAGTGCAAAAATCAAAACAAACCACCGCTTAAAATAATACTTAACACTACAGTCTCACACTCAGCACAACAGCTAATAACACACTATTCACAGTAACAGTCACAGTATATTGCGTTCAAAATGTTTGCTTCCTAGCTTTCTGCCATCTTCTTTTCTGGGGAACGTAAAAACAGAACTGATCCGAAATGGCCTTCTACTATATCAGTTCTGAATGAATCAGAGAAAACTGATGGCCACTGGCCAGTCAGCTAGATCAAAAACAGGCAGCTGACCATGTAAATGTGCAGTTGATGGTTCCTGGGCAGAAAGAGGTTCTAAGGTAAGTGATTGTTCTGGAGCTTTCTGGACAGAAGGAGGTTCGGAGGCTCATGATGGCCCTGGGGCTTCCTCGTCAGGATGTTCAGACGATCCCTCAGGCTCAATGTCTGGAGCTCCAAAATATTTTAGAATTGCTCCTGCAAAGACAAACCTCATTAGGTTATCAAGCAAAAAAATAGATCCTGAATGCATATTCTATTTTATTATTACAGTGTTGTTGCAGCAATACAGAAAATTAAAATTAATCAGTTTTTATATTAAACATTGTGATGTACAGTGTCCCTTAAAACTTTGTACCCAGTTACAAAGTTGCCACTTTTAAAGGTGCTGTAGGCAGGATTTTGCTAGTCAATGCAAATTTTTCTGTGTTTTCTCTTAATTAAATGTTAAAGTACCCATTGATAATTATTTAGGAGTGTAGCATAATTGCACTACCGCGAGGGCGCAGCGTTTCCATCTGTCTCTGTTCTGAGCTCAAAAGGAATCTCGACAGCTCCAGGTATCTTTGACCAATCAGAAGAGCCCATGAGGCTCTAACCATGATTGGTCGAGGGGCGTTCGTCACACGTTCTTGTGGGAGGGGCTTAACTTGCGTAAGGGCGTGATGTCAGAGAAAACAAGACAGGATTGGCTGTGCTGGGTTTCAAATCGCCATCTTAGATGGGTCAAATCGCCATCTTGCTTAGGTAACCCTAAGCAAGATGGTGGAGATGCCGAATCCTGCCTACAGCACCTTAAAGTTTTCTGCATTAGTTTACCAATTGTACTAAATTAATAAAACTAAGACAACCACTGCCATAACAGTCTAAAATAAGAATAAAACACCATGCATGCCTAATATTTATAAATCACTTAAGACACACTAATCAAACACATTACTTGTATTTGTTGTTATTGGTTTAATATTGTTTTATTTTCTTATTGGTTTTAAATTATGTCGTTATTTTTATTCATAAACTTGAAGTTTTTTTTGGAGCGCACTTTGGTCACTGTATGTAAAGGGCTCTATTAAGATTGATTGATCGATTAAAAAACAAACCTTTAAAATAGTTCTTTAAATTAAAAACAAAAAAGTAGCACCATTTTAATTAGAGCCCAATACAATGCACACGAAACTTAGTAAATTAATTCTAACTAATCCTAAAATGAAGTGTAAAATATGTGAGAGACAACTTCCTCTGAACAATGACAGAGCAAACTACCACAACATGTCCTCGCTCCTTATAATCTGAATAAACGGGTCTACGGGTCTGGATGACTTACCTTTATCCTTTGAACGTTTTTCTTCCTCAGTCTTCTTTTTCTTCTGTTTTTCCGCGCCGCTGGAATAATTTCTTTCTGATGCCATTATGGTTTGTTTTGTTAATCCTCTCGCTAATGACGGGTAGCTGTCAATCATTCCCATCATACCCGTCGGCGGCCACTACGTGACGTCACTTGCCGTGTGACAGTGCGGTCCAACACACTAATAATGCCACAAAAGCACCAGCCACAGCTTATCATTGCAGTTTATTTTATTTATATCCAACATTTATTTTTAGGCATGTAAGAGGTGTAATAAACACAAGAGCTCGCTACAGATAAAAACTGGACATTTCAATTATCCTCAGAAGAGGTTGAACATGCAGCTTTGGGGCCCCCTGGTGGCTTGGGGGCACTAAGCATTCGCTTAGTTGGCCTAAGAAACGGCCCTGGACGACTCACACAGGTTTTAAGACGCATTCTTGTGAAACATGTGGAAAAAGCTTCAGTCAACAGAATAATTTGTTGCGCCACATGAGGACTCACACAGGTGAGAAGCCATATTCTTGAGAAACATGTGGGATGAGATTTACTTGTCGTTGTTCAAGGCTGCACCACCTTAAAAGTCACCAATAGATGAAGAAAGACTCTCTTGTTATAAGCTCATTGAGGAAGTTCAGCTTGATCCCCAAACCACAAAGGAGCATCCAGTTCAAAGGAAATGTTGCACACTGTGAGACAAGATTCACCTTCAGGAGTTTTTTTGTTTGTGGTCTGTCACAAAAATGAGAAATTTAAAGAAATGGAAATAAAATGTTGACATGAATTCAACGGGTTTTGTTCTTCAGTTTTTTTTTTTTTAATGTGACTATTAGGGGTGGGACTCGATTAAAAAAATTAATCTAATTAATTAGGACCTTTGTAATTAATTAATCTCAATTAATCGCATATCGATATTTGACCCAAGATCAGTGAGAACCTTTCTTTTTCTAATGGATTTTGGTATAGTGAATCAATATAGTGATACATAAGCTTAAGCAACAAAACACTGTTCATTTTTTCAGCAAGGAAGGAGGAATTTAACCAAGACAAATAAACCAATACACATTGATTAGTGCAACTTTTGTTGGGCTGGGCGAGGGTCCTTGAAGTAGTCGGAGTGACGTCCTCTTCAATTCTAGCTGTATGCGAGGCTTGCGTGTTGGCCGCTGCTGCGACATGCTTAGCATTCAGATGATATAGCAGGCTTGATGTGCTGCGATGGGATGCAAATTCTTTGCTGCACAATGTGCATACAGCTTTGGCTTTATCCACGCTGCCATCCGCTGGCTTTTTAAATCTAAATTTTCTGTGCACGAGACCAAGTAGTGCGCTGTCGTCGGGAGCAGTTTTGCCAACTCCCCAGTAAGGAAAGTCGTTATTGGCTGTCCTAAAAGTCGGCAGAAGTCGCTAGATGAGGTCGTTAACCTAATTTGCAATTTGCATGTAATTGTAATGGACGCTGTAGGAGAGAGGAATAACGTCATGGGAGAAGCAAAATGTGAGTTAAAAAAACACCCTAAATATGTTTAGAACTACAAATGAATTTTCTTCTGTTGATTCTTGGTTTGTCAGCAAGTGAGCAGTGGCGTATTTGCGCACACACGATTCATTTGAAGTGTGAAGGAGTGGTGCGGGTCTCCTCTCTGCTCTGACTGCAGCGGGGAGCACTGCGTGAGACTGACCGCTTGTGAGTGCTTTGGGACGGGGGAGGGGCTCACGCAGCACCCGCAGCTCATTGAGGACAGTAGCTGCAGAACGAGACGTCCCGTCACGTCTCCAGAGCACCAGAAAAAGTCGCTAAATTTGTTGCTAGTCGCTTTTGATAAAAAAAAGTCACCAGGAGGCTTTGGAAAGTCGCCAGATTTAACGAGAAAGTCACCAAGTCGGGAGCTGTTTCGTTGTTGTGTCACAGCGAAATATGTCCGGGTGAAACTCGTCCGGTGACAAACGTTCCGCGACAATTTGCGATAATTTTTTTATCGCGTTAAAATTTCTGTAATTAATTAATCGTAACTAACTCGTTAAAGTCACAGCCTTAGTGACTATTCATTAACTATTAACTATTACGTTTTTTTCCGATTGCTAAAACACGTTTTTCAAAACTACGTGTAGTTTCCTGGTTCATGAAGCCTAAGTCCGACGCTCTTATTCCCTCCTTAAGTCCACACATGAAAAACTGAAAAAAACTCCACACGATCCTCATTTCCTTTTTTAAAACGTTTAGTTGAACTTTAAAGTCACGTTACAAAAATATAATGTCCACAAAAACAAGCAAATAACAAAGGTAATATCCAAAGATACAAATAAAAATCAACAAAGAGAAAATGAGAGAAAGAGAGAGAGAGGTCAAAAAACTGTGTGGCTCCACTCCACTCGCCTGTCTGCCTGTCAGATCCAAGACAGCCACACTCAAAAACGAAACTTAAGTTTTTTCACAAACAATTAAATATGCAAATTATAAGAAAACCTCTACAATTTCTAACTAACTTTATCCATATGGCATTTTAACCCTAACTTATTTATAAACATATTTTCAAATATAATTACCACATCATGAACTGTAAATAATCACATGTAAATATTTTAACCATGTAAATAGTCCTTTATCATCACAAACAAAAATAAACATTCAAACATGAAATCACAATTTCCACGTTGAATAAACCAAAATTGTATTTAAGCTCCTACATTTCCGGCCCCTAATTGTTATCAACGTCCTTGAAACAATTACTCAAAAAGAGCAAACATAACTCAAAGGAGCTTAAATAACATTACTTTCATTATGTAAAACATTGTTCTTGAGCCCTTTCTTCAGCCCACTGTTCCTGTCGACTTCAGAACAGTCCATCAGTTATCTTCTGATTCCTGAAGAAGACATAGCTTTGTTATAGGGCGACAAAGCTCGTTAGTTTTGGTTTTTACTTTAACCTGACGAACAAGACCATTTCTGTCAGGAAAAGTCTCCACGATCCTTCCAAGTAGCCATGAATTCCTGGGAGCAGTGTCGTCCACGATCAGGACCACATCACCCACACAGAAGTTTCTTCTCGGTATAGACCATCGCTGACGTTCTTGGAGCTGTGTGAGATATTCTTTGCACCAGCGTTTCCAGAAGACATCCGCAAGGTATTGCACCTGTCTCCAGCGGCGATTAGCATACTGGTCTTCCTTCTGATATACTCCTGGTGGTAAATCAGGTTTGACCTTCATCAACAACAGGTGATTGGGCGTTAAGGCCTCTAAATCATTGAGGTCAGATGATGCCTTTGTGATGGGCCTGCTGTTAATCACTGCCTCTGCTTCACAAAGTAAGATGTGGAGACCATCTTCATCCAAAGGCTGCTCCTTGACTGTGATGTTCAGGATTTTCCTCACCGAGCGGATTAATCGCTCCCAGCTTCCTCCATGGTGAGAACCTGCTGGCGGGTTGAAATGCCACTGAACACCTTTCTGTTGCAAATGTTTCTCAATCTTGGTAGTGTTCCAAACTTTGATTGCCTTTTTCAACTCACTGTCTGCTGACCTGAAATTGGTTCCGTTATCTGAATACATCTCTCTGACTTGACCTCTTCTAGCAATAAACCTTCTGATCGCATTGAGACATGCATCAGTGTCAAGTGAAGAGGCAAGACATGTGAAGATCACACCGTATCTCTTTATTTGTCCTCTTCCTCTTTTCACCAGAAACGGACCGAAGTAATCCACGCCGACTCTCGTGAATGGAGGATCATCCGGCAGGATTCTGCATGTTGGTAGATCTGCCATGAGTTGCTTGCCAGTAGTTCCATGTAGTCTTTTACAGATGACGCACTTGGAGAGATAACTTTTGATGGCTCCACTGGCTCCAGGGATCCAGAATTTCTGCCGTAGTTGAGCCAACATGTAATTGCGTCCTGCATGAGCTGTAACTTTGTGAATGTGTCTCAACACAAGCTTGGTGATGTGTGAGTCCTTAGGCAAAATAGCTTGCTGCTTAGAGTTGTCAGGCATAGCTGCACGGCTCAACCTTCCTCCCACCCTTATAACTCCATCTTGAAGTACTGGATTCAGCTTGAAAAGTGAGCTACTTTTCTTCACCCTTTGATGTTCCTTCAGCATAGCCAAATCTCCTTTGAAATTTTGCCTTTGACAGTACTTCACGATTTCTGTTTCTGCTTCGACCAAGTTGTCACATGTCAGCTTCTTTCCTTTGAAAGCTTTCTTGATCTCAACCATCTTGCTTTCTCCTCCTGACACCTTTAGTTCTTTCCTCTTATCTTTAAGCTCTTTCAGTAACTCCTTAAGTTTCAGAAACCACGCAACAGCACGTTTCAATGCTGTCCAAGAAGAGTAGTGGTTCATCCACTGGTCCATGGAATCCTTTGGTTCTTGTGCCTGGATGACATGCACTTGAGTTACTCTTTTGACCTCTGGGTCATCAATATCCAGCCTTCCAGGATCCGGATTCTTGGGCCATTGGTCCTGTGAACTGAGCAAGAAACTTGGTCCTGAAAGCCAGCTCTCATTTTTCAAAAATGCTTCCACAGTTTGTCCTCTGGAGACATGATCAGCGGGATTTAAGGTGGTGTTGATGTATCTCCACTGTGATGTTTTAGAGTACTCCAGGATTGCTGAGACCCTATTAGCGACAAACGTCTTGAATCTGGTGCTTTCGCTGTTGAGATATTTTAGCACAGCTGTGCTGTCAGTCCAAAAGATAGACTCATCAAGTTCCAGCTCCAGCTCCTTCTTCAAAAGTTTGTCCATCTTAATCGCAACCGTGGCCGCTGTCAATTCCATTCTTGGGATGGTTGGAGACTTCAATGGTGCGACCCTTGCCTTTGCCATGACCAAGCTGCACTGTGCTTCATCAGTTTCAGATCGCAGCAGCAGGTAGCTTGCTGTTCCGTAGGCATCTTCACTCGCATCAGCGAAATGATGAAGCTGAGCGTAGACTGGCACACCAAATTGTCTTGACTTGACGCAGCGGTTGACTCCAAATTTCTCAAGCTGAGCTAGACTTGAAATCCACTTTTTCCAGATCTTAACCACGCTGTCTGGCAGCTCTTCATCCCAGCTATACTTCTGCCGACACAAATCTTGTAGAATTCTTTTCACAGGAAGTACTTCTGGAGCGAGAAACCCCAATGGGTCAAAGATGGAGCTAACCAGGGAAAGCAAACCTCTCCTAGTGTGTGGCCGACCCTTGAGGCTGATCTTGAACCTGAATTGGTCTGATTCAGCACACCAATGAATACCCAAAGTCCTCTCTATTGGAAGATTGTCCTCATCCAAGTCCAGATCTTGAAACCCTTGAGCCCTCCCCCTCTCTGGGATTGAGCTGAGTAGTTTCCTGCTGTTGCTGGACCATTTTGTCAGTCGAAATCCACCCTTTGCCAACATGCTTCTCAAGTCAGCACACAGCATGATAGCTGCATCTTCATCAGAAACTGACTTGAGACAGTCGTCCACGTAAAAATTGGTCTTGACCGTTTTGGCTGTCTCCTGACCAAACTCCTCTGCAAAATCTGTTGCACACTTCTGAAGCGCAAAGGTTGCCACACTTGGTGAGGATGTGGCACCAAAAATATGCACTAACATCTTGTGTTCAATGAGATTCAGGTCGTAGTTTCCTTCAGGCCACCAAAGAAACCTAAGGAGATCTGTGTCTTCACTGTTGACTCTGACTTGGTGGAACATGGCCTCGACGTCAGCCATGACTGCCACATTCTCCTGACGGAATCTCATGAGAACACCCACTAACGAACTTGTCAGGTCTGGCCCCTGAAGAAGCTGTTGGTTCAATGCCATTCCCTGAAAGCTTGCTCCGCAGTCAAAAACAACTCGTAATTTCTGCTTGGTTGGATGTCTGACCCCGTGGTGAGGCAAATACCATGTTCTCCCTTCAGTATGTTCGCATGCAGCTCCCTCAAGCTTCACTGCATAGCCCTTCTTGAGAAGATCATCCATGAAAGCAACGTATTCTCCGTGAAACTTGGCGTCTCTTGAGAATCTTCAGCGTAGGTTCAATGCACGTTGCTCTGCAACTGCTCTGTTGTTTGGCATGTGCAAAGATTTCTTCCTTACTGGAAGACAAACACTGTAATGACCATCTTCGAGTTTCGCAGATTGAGACACCATGTCGATAAACTGATGGTCATCCTTGGACATCTCAAAGTCTTCGTTTTGTCCAGCATCAGGAAAGTCCTGCTTGAACTGAAGATGCCAGAGATCTTCTAGCTTAGCCACTGAGATGCGGTTTGCAGTGATCCCTGAAGGTGTGTTCGTTTCCACTATTTCGCTTCCACCTCTTAGTGGTCCATTCACTGTCCAGCCCAAGATTGTTCTTACGGCGTACGGTCCATTGTCCACACTGTTAACCACTTGCAGCGGTTCCATAGCCTTGGGAACATTTGCTCCAATGAGCAATCCGATCTCTGCTTGGATAGTGGGAATTCTCACCTCCTGTAGGTGAGGCCAACCATCAATATCCTCTTGTCGGGGAATATTGTCCTTAGTTACAGGAATGTCTTTCTGTGCATACACTTCTGAAAGTTCCACAAACTGATCACCATCCAAGCTGCTGATCTCCAGACCTGTCACAATGCGCGTGTTCACAACTGAATCATGCCCCATGGTTCGCAATGAGATGTTGATATTGCGTCCATTCATGTTCAGCTGGTTCATCAGTGATTCTGTAGCAAAGGAAGCCGAGCTACCTGAATCCAAAAACGCGTACGTCATCTCTGTCTTGGTTCTCTTTTGTGCTTTGACACGCACTGGAATGATCGAAAGAACACAATCTTCTCTTCCGGCCCCAGTGACACCAGAAGTTCCAGCTGTTTGTACAAGCGCACTTGATACAGATTGCTGTCCACAACTTTTCTTTACTGATTCTTCGTTTGAGTCCTTGTTCGTAATGTGTAGCACTGTGGGATGTAGTTTGGAGGATTCTTGACACTGAAGCTTTTGTTTGCAGCTGTTACTCATATGACCATGTTTCAAACATGCAAAACACAAACCTTTGCTCCTCAAGAAATCAATCTTGTCTTTGTGTAGCTTGCTCTTGAGTTTTTCACAGACTGTGAGGCTGTGATTCTCTCCACTGCAATAAACACAAGGTTTGCCGGTAGCATCCACTGATGAGGGATGTGTTTTTGATGCTGAATGTTTGTCGTTCTCTGTCTTAGGGGGCACAACAGCCGTTGTGAACACCTTCTTCGCTTTGAACTTCTCCATGAATTGTTGTTGTGGTTTGGATTTTGCAGGATCTTTCTTAGTCAAAATGGTGTCTGTTATGTTTCCATACAATGGGTGCAAAAGATACTTAACTTGCTGATTCAAAAAGTCAACAAAGTCCTTAAACTTAACTCTTTTCTTTGTCCTTTCTTGCAGATCACAGGCAGACTTTCTCCAGGATTCCTTTAGTTTGTATGGCAGTTTGTTTGCTAATGCCTTTATATTAGCTGTGTTGTCCAAGTCTTCCATGTAGCTAATATCTGTCATTGTGTTGGCACAGCCAGTGGGGAACAATGCAAAGGACTGAAGAGCAACACCATCTTCAGGCTTAATTGTAGGCCAATCCAATGCCTCTGTAATGTAGGCTTCTGAAATCTTAAAGTCATCACCAAAAACTCCTTCAACATCTGTTTTGCTTTAGTATATCCTGCTGAAGATTCCATGTGGATGCAGCTCTTAACCAACTCATGTGGTTGTCCACTTGTGTATTGTAGCAAAAACTGAAGCCGATCACGATTGTTATCAGTGCGACTTTCAATTCCATGTTGAATGGCTCCAATAAAAGATCTGTATTCCAATGGATCTCCCTTGAATACTGGTATGGTGAGATCTGGCAGCAGTGATGCTTGGTGGTTCTTCACAAGATATTCTGTGACAGTGGCTTGGTGAGAGATAGCCTGGCAAAGCCCATCAATCTCTGGCCCTCGATGCTCTTTATTTTCAGTCTTTGATGCAGATGTGGTCATTTGAATGGGTGCTGGTGCAGAATTGTATGTAAAGCTAGATTCCTTAAAGTTGTCCTGGAAAGGTAGCTGTACAGCAGGTGTGATATCTGCTTTACTGCCTTTTTGATCAGCCTGAATGATGCCGCTATCCTCTTGAATGGTTCCATATTTCTGCAAAATTTCAATTTTGGCATCAGACTCAGCAAGCGCTGTCTGCATTGCATGCATCTCCTTCCTTGCCTTCAAAGCAGCTTCAACCCTCTTATGCTGAGCTTCAAACTCTGCTTCTCGCTGTTTTTCTTCAGCTTGCAGTTGAACCTCCCTGAATCTTTTCTCTGCAAGCCACTCTGCTTCTTCCTTTTCTATTGCCAACTTCTCCTTTAAAGCTGCGGCCTTCGCCTTTAATGAGGCTCGCTCCATTTCTGCCTTTAATCTCACTGTCGAAGATGATGAGACTGAGCTTCCACGTGATGAAGATCTGCTTTTACTTTTCACAGTTGCCTTCGATGAGGTTGATCTACTGTCTGCAGGAGCTACCTGTGCATCAAACTTCTCAGCCTGTTCCACACGTTTCTGAACTTCTTTCATCCACTTTTCACAACTCCAAAAGAAGCCATCCATGAGGTCATGCTTCGGACCAAACCAGCTCTTTTGGTCTTCCACATATTCCGCCTCATCCATGATTTTCTGCAGACCAGAATTTATCTCCTTAAATTCTTCCTGCAAACCACTAAAGTCAACACGAAGTTTATCTTTCACAGCATCCACATTTGCATCATCTTCCATTAATTGCTCAATCTGCTTCTTCAAGCTTGTTAACTGAGCCAGCTTAGACCTGCAAGTCTGCATTTGTCTGGCCTTGTAATCCTCTGCTGCTTTCTCAGTCATTTTTACTGTCCGTTTTCCACTCTCTTGTTCATCCATAACAAGTCAAAGTTCCACTTTAATCCACAATAATATCAAAAGCATCACAGCTTCCCACTTCGTCATTCATCAGAGCAACGATCCATTTTTTTTTTTTTTTTTACTCACGGACTTCAGCAGCAGCGCCATCCTCATCAATTAACCATCATGCAGGGTAGAACTGCGCAGCTCGTTATCCAATTATTCCTTCCAAAAGTCTCCACAAAATCCGTTCTCAGACAGGCAGTTCCACAATAAGTCCGTCCACGAAGAGCTAGTTTTTCGACTAATGTAGTTTCCTGGTTCATGAAGCCTAAGTCCGACGCTCCTATTCCCTCCTTAAGTCCACACATGAAAAACCGAAAAAAAAACTCCACACGATCCTCGTTTCCTTTTTTAAAATGTTTAGTTGAACTTTAAAGTCACGTTACAAAAATATAATGTCCACAAAAACAAGCAAATAACAAAGGTAATATCCAAAGATACAAATAAAAATCAACAAAAAGAAAATGAGAGAAAGAGAGAGAGAGGTCGAAAAACTGTGTGGCTCCACTCCACTCGCCTGTCTGCCTGTCAGATCCAAGACAGCCACACTCAAAAACGAAACTTAAGTTTTTTTACAAACAATTAAATATGCAAATTATAAGAAAACCTCCACAATTTCTAACTAACTTTATCCATATGGCATTTTAACCCTAACTTATTTATAAACATATTTTCAAATATAATTACCACATCATGAACTGTAAATAATCACATGTAAAGATCATTCACATGATCATATATGTGCTGTTATAACATATGGTCTGTATCTGTTGCCGTACTTTCTCGAAGGTGCTCGCCCCCTCCCCTCCAGTACGGGTGAGTCTTGTTATGATGTTGCAGGCTGCTCTGGATGTTATTAAATGATGTTAAATCCAGCCACTATCTCCTCGATCATTTCAACATGGGGTCAGAAGATGTTTTGGACCTACCAACCGTGAGTCTTCTCGGATTTTTTTCCCGCCGAGCTCCGTAAACAGTGGGAAGAAGTTACAACTCGCTAACTATGGCGGAAGGATTTCGCCGGCCAGACCCGCTTGTTTTTGAAGGAGACATTGCTGAAAATTGGCGCATTTTTGAAAGGGAATATGACATCTTCATCGAAGCTGCACACACAGATAAACCTGCAAAGACAAAGGTGTACATCCTCCTCAATCTCGCAGGAGCAGAAGCCATCGAACGGGAGCGTTCATTTGTCTACGCTGCACAAGTTAGGGCGCCAGGAGAAAATGGAGTCGTCCTCGTCCCAGCCGAGTCTCGAGAGGACCCCGAGTGTCTCAAGCGCAAATTCCGAGAAATGTGCAATCCACAACACAACAGAATGATGGAAAGGCACAAGTTTCACACTCGGAATCAGAAACAAGGTGAGACCATTGAATCTTTTATCAGTGATTTGGAGATTAAAGCAAAAAGTTGCTACTTTGGAGAGCTAACAGATGAACTCATATGCGATAGAATCGTGTGTGGCATCAACAATGACAGTATCAGAAAGGCCCTGCTACGTGATAGCGACTTAACCCTGATCAAAGCCATTTCAATCTGCCCTATTTACGAAGTGACGGAGGAGAACACGAGAGCCCTTGCAAAGCAGGCGACCACAGTGGATGCGCTCCAGCCGAGATCCACTAGAGGGCAGTATAAGATAAGACAAAGTCAGGGAAGCAAACATGATACCAATCCTATCACAAACTGCAATAACTGCGGAGGCAGCCACCCGGCGCAGAGAGATAAATGTCCAGCATTTGGCCAGCAGTGCCACAAATGCAAAAAGATGAATCATTACAAAAAGTGCTGCAAGTCAAAGCCAGCCAGTCATTACCCAGAAAGAAAGGGTTTCACAAAGAAGAACTTCACCAGAAGACCAGTGCATCAACTGGCTGTGGAGCAGTCACAATACACTGCAACAGATGATACTTACTATGTGGATGGAGTATCTGTGGACACTGTCCATACTCAGCAACAAAATAGAGATGAAGGATTTGTCACTCTGCATGTAAATGAAAAACCCATCGAAATGAAAATTGACACAGGTGCAAAATGTAATGTAATGGCAAAAGACACTTTCCTACAACTTTCAGGAGGGAACATCATTCCATGTGACAATAATACAAATCTAGTGGCTTATGGAGGCAGTAAAATCGAAACTGCAGGTTTTGTCACACTGCCGTGCTACTTGGATGGACAACAGCACGCGCTACCCTTCTTCCTGGTAGAACGTGATGTTATTCCACTTTTGGGATTTCGCACATGTATGCGTCTTGGACTTGTCACACTCAGCCCTCATGTTCACCAGGTCAGCACAGAATCCAAAACAGATTTTGTCAAAACGATCAAAGAGGAATACAAAGAGATATTCAGTGACGAACTCGGAGAACTGCCAATAACCTACTCAATGATATTAGATCCAGCTGTACAGCCAGTCGTCCGTCCTGCATCCCGCATCCCATTGGCAATGCAGGCACGCGTCAAAGCCGAACTAGACAGCATGACAGCCAAAGGAGTCATCTCCCCCGTTTCTGAACCCACGGACTGGGTTTCATCAATGGTTGCAGCACACAAAAAAGACAAAGAGGAAATACGACTGTGTATTAACCCCAAAGATTTGAACACTGCCTTAAAGAGACCTCACTACCCGATGCGTAGTGTTGAAGAAGTCGCCACTCAAATGTCAGGTGCAACTCTGTTTACAGTGCTTGACGCTAAGAATTCCTTTTGGCAGATAAAACTCGATCAAAAGTCATCCATGTTAACCACATTCAGCACACCTTTCGGCCACTACAGGTTTCTACGCATGCCATTTGGCATAAACTCTGCAAGTGAAGTTTTTCAGCGCTCGATGGAACAACTGTTTGCCGGCTACCCATGTGCCATCATCGTCGATGACATCATCGTGGGAGGTCGCGATGTTGCAGAACACGACGCCAATCTGAAGAAAGTTCTGGACCGCGCACGTGAAATCAATCTCAGACTCAATCCACAAAAGTGCAAGTTTCGTTTCGACCAAGTCTGCTACGTGGGTCACATGTTCACAAAAGAAGGCCTCAAGGCTGACCCCACAAAAATTGAAGCCATCACAAATATGCCAGTCCCACAAGACTCTCTTGCAGTGCAACGCTTCCTCAGCATGGTGAACTATCTGGGGAAGTTCATCCCAAATCTCAGTAACATTGCAGCACCACTCAGGCAGTTGACTCACAAGGACACTGCATGGTGCTGGCTCCCACAACACCAACAAGCATTCGAAGATCTCAAGTCGTGCTTGTCCAACTCACCAGTCCTGTCATATTTTGATGTAAAAAAGCCAGTGACACTAACCTGTGATGCATCTCGTTACGGATTGGGTGCAGCATGTTTACAAGATGGAAGACCTGTCGCATATGCATCTCACACTCTGTCAGACACGGAGACTCGCTATGCGCAGATCGAAAAAGAACTTCTTGCAGTTGTTTTCGCATGCACGAAATTCAAAGATTACATCTACGGCAAGCACACAGTCATCGAAACAGACCACCAACCTCTGGTCACCATACTGAAAAAACCAATCCACACAGCCCCAGCTCGTTTGCAGAGGATGCTGCTATGCTTACAAGCCTTCGACATCACTCTGATCTACAAAAAGGGTAAACACATGTACCTTGCTGACACCCTGTCACGAGCCCCAACCAGCACTAATTCCCAAACGTCAAGTACTCACAACTCATTTGAGGTAATGTCTGTCAGTTTTGTTTCAACAGCAAGGCTCGAAGAACTCAGAGAGCACACGGTGAAAGACCAAGTGCTTCAGACCCTCAGGAACGTGATCCAGAACGGATGGCCTGCCAAAGGACGCCAGGTATCCCTCTCTATCCAGTCATACTTTCCATACAGAGATGAGCTGGTAGTAGAAGATGGTATCGTTGTCAAGGGTCACAGACCAGTCATTCCAAACTCATTACAACAAGAGTACATACAGATCATGCACAGAGGTCACCCGGGCCTCGAATCAACAAAATGCAGAGCCAGAAGCACAGTGTTTTGGCCCAACATGAACAAGGACATCACAAAAGAACTACTGTCCTGTGCAGTATGTAACAGTACACATCCGCACCAGCAGAAGGAACCGCTAAAACCTCATCCTGTTCCCACTCTTCCATGGTCCACAGTCGCAACCGACATCTTTGAATGGCATGGTCAGCAGTATTCAGTACTCGTGGACTCATACTCAGGATGGTTTGAAATAGACCTACTCCGTGACATGTCTTCAGCTACAGTGATCAGAAAGCTAAAGAGACACTTTTCTGTTCATGGAACACCCCACACCCTGATCTCAGACAATGCCAGGCAGTACACAAGTCAACGCTTTCAAGACTTTGCCAAGCAGTGGGACTTTATTCATGTCACCAGCAGTCCAGAGTATCCACAGTCCAATGGATTAGCTGAACGTGCAGTCCGCAGCGCAAAGCAACTGATGGAAAAATCACACCGAGATGGGACAGATGTTTTTCTCAATCTGCTAAACCTCAGGAACATTCCTCGTGACAACATGCTAGGCTCACCTGCACAACGTCTCATGTCTCGTCAAACGCGTTCAACCTTTCCTATCAACAACGATCTGTTGGCACCTGCCCCAAAGGGCACAAAACAGGTTGCTGCACAACTTCAGAGGACGAGACTGATTCAAAAACGGTGCTATGATGCAATGAGCCGTCCACTAGTGCCACTTGCAGACGGACAAGTTGTCCGGTTACAAACCACAAAGGGACACGACCGCCTTGGCACAGTGATAAGAGGTAGTGAAGAGCCACGCTCTTACATCATTGAATCCAACGGAGGGATCTACAGGAGGAATCGTTGCCACATCCTTCCTGTTGATGAACCACCACCACCTCAGCATGTTGACCCAAATGACCCTTGCCCTCAACCAGCTGTACCAGGGACATTGGACACTGTTCCAACCACACCGCAGCCCCGACCACCTTACATCTCTCAGCCGCCCCCTTGCCATCCCACCAGGGAGCAAACAAAATCTCCAGGTTGCATACCCTCCCAAGTGTCGCACGGTGGTTCCCCTTATGTGACACGT
Organism: Salarias fasciatus; assembly: GCF_902148845.1. Classification (NCBI taxonomy): domain Eukaryota; kingdom Metazoa; phylum Chordata; class Actinopteri; order Blenniiformes; family Blenniidae; genus Salarias; species Salarias fasciatus. Next base: position 28,348,836 of record NC_043760.1, read on the forward strand.
TCAGGCCGGATCTCTAAGCCGAATCCGAAGTACAAAGACTGAACTGCATGTTTACAAGCTGAAAAAAAAAAAAAAAAACGGAAGATGAAGAATTTTCATGTGTTTTCATGCAAATGGTTTTGATCTTGTTTAAAAAAAAAAAAAAAAAGTGATGCTATTGTCTAAAACTCGGTTAAAGATGTTTTGCATATTTTCTGTGTTCCCAATGCCTTAATGCAGGGCTACTCAACCCTGGTCCTCGTGGGCCGCAATCCAGCATGTTTTAGATGTTTCCCTCTTCCAACACAGCTGATTCAAATGATCAGGCTGATAACGATCCTGATCATTTGAATCAGCTGTGTTGGAAGAGGGAAACATCTAAAACATGCTGGATTGCGGCCCACGAGGACCAGGGTTGAGTAGCCCTGCCTTAATGCATCTGGATAATTTGAAGAGAAATGTTTTGTCAATTGAGTTTATTATCCACCGTTGATTTTATGCAGATATGTTTATTATTAAGTAGCCATGTTTCTTTACTACACCAGTTCGTTCATTAACATTTTCCACAGAGGACAGAAACTTAAAGGAGAGGATGTAGATCATTCACATGATCATATATGTGCTGTTATAACATATGGTCTGTATCTGTTGCCGTACTTTCTCGAAGGTGCTCGCCCCCTCCCCTCCAGTACGGGTGAGTCTTGTCATGATGTTGCAGGCTGCTCTGGATGTTATTAAATGATGTTAAATCCAGCCACTATCTCCTCGATCATTTCAACACCCTGCATCCTCTTGCACAACAACTCTGCCATCAAATCTCTGAACATGTTCACAAAATGGAACTCGTGTTTTCATTTGGAAAACACAGTCATATTTTCACATGACATACACATACCATTCACTGAAGAAACACAATAAGCTTTTGGCTGAACACTACCAAGCATGGACAGAACACCGCAGAGCAAAACTGAAAACACAATCATAGAAATGGAACACACTGAATTAATGACAATGCCCCCTTCTCTCCTCGACAAACAAAGCATCACAAATTTCCAGACAAAACATTTTATTTTTAAATGTTTCCCCCCTTCCCCCCATTCAAGCATAAGCATTACGGGGCAGCATGCCTCCGGCTTCTGTCTGGCCAGAGGACCTCATCAACATCGCAGGCGACGGGAGCGTTATCAGGGGGGCAGGGTGGGCTGCAGGGGTGGGCAGTGCCCACCCACGGGCATGCTCTGCCTACCCAAGGAAAACTGGATGTTGACGGCAGTCCGGCACCGCATGTGATATCCCATACATATGTGTCGCGATTAGCTGAAGTACTTGTAGTGCCGTATAAAGCCCTGGCAGGCCTCAAAGCAGGGCCGGCTGTGGGTATAGGTGAACTAGGCAGCTGTCCAGGACGCAGTGTTTGTTACATGTGCCCCCCACCTCCGACAACGGTATGTGTGTGAGCGCTCGTCTCGGGCTCGTCATAACAAGCCCAGGCCAGCTCTGCCTTTCACTTTAAACATGCACCAAATATGTAAATATGTTTTCTTTCCTTCATTATCTTCAAACATTAATGCAGACCAAATAACATGTCATTTACACATCCATGTAGTCCCAGGTGAATGCAATCAGCAATCAGGACCCAGGGAGACTGAGACTGTGTCCCAATGTCCACACTGTTCCCTATAGGGCACTACATAGTGAAGATGCCATTTGTAGGGCTGTCCGAATGTCCAGATAGCAAAAAAGAAGGGAACTAGAAATTTCCCACAATGCATCTCAAAAAGTAGTGAGCATCAATGGTCCCTAGACAGCTCAATACTACCCATCGTGCATTGCAAATCTCCAGCAAAATGGCGGTATGGCGGGGTGAAGTGATCAGCAATGAAGGAAAAAGTAGGGAGCTGCGTGTCCAAATCGCCAAGGGATTCAGGGCACTATAAAGTCCACTATGTAGTCCAGCACTATGTAGTGATTGAGGGGTTCGGGCATAGTGTGGACATTCGAATGCAGCCTGAGACTGCCTGCTGCCTACCTGACCAAGATAACTACTTTGTAATAAATAACTTTAATCATATGACATACACTGACTGATGCTAATAGTGTTTTCTGTGTTTTATCTGACGTGCTCTCCCTGCATCCCCTCCCTCCAGAAGCTGCCTTCCTCAGCTCCTCTCAGCACTCTCCACGTTTTGCATTTTCTGTGTTGCTATCATTACTATCAGTGATTTGGAATTATGCACATTAAAGACACTCACACAGCTCTGTAACACAATCCAGTGTGTGTTTACACTGAAATGCTGTACTGAGAAACACCTGCAGTGAAGCAGATCAATCATTAGATGGCGCCCATCACCCAGAAGCTTCAGAGAACTATGAGGAAGTCAAGTCAGCAGATGGGAAAATCCCAGTTACTGGAATTCACATGGGGGGGGGTGGGCAAGTCAAATATCAGTCTTAACATCAGTGTCACTCCTGTTTTCTATCTGCATTCATGCAGCTGAGAAATGGAAATTACCAGTTAGGAAAGTACCATTTCAAGTTAGGGCATCAAATCTGCTTTTAGATGTGACACTTTTTATTGTCACTGATAAACCCGTGTTGTTCTCCATAAGCAGGCATGGCTTGACGCTCTTCTTCCGGGTGGGAGGACTTTAAACTCCTGCGTCGTTTTCTTGTCCCATTGACGGGAGGAGCAGTCACCTGCAGAGCGGGCCTGGCCAGCAGTCACACACACTGCGCTCCACAAAGATCCTCGTTTCTCAGACTCGCAGCAGGAATTCGTTGATCAGCGGTCCGGATCAGAACCAGATGAACTCAGGAGCAACATGTGGCCGTTTCTGGGACTGTTAATGGTGTCGGTGGTCTCAGGTGAGCTGCTCACTCAACAGGTTGGAAACCACACTTTCTGCACTTTAATCATTCTCTTCCTTCCTTTTCCTTACTGGTGTATTACTGTTACTACTACTAAATGTTGCATGGCACATGAATGTGTGCATGCTCTTTGCAATTTTGTAAAGTTATTCATTCACTGTATGTAATGTAGTGTAACACACACAGACACACAAACGCTCGTTTTCCTGGAATAAAAAGGAGAAACATTTCCTTTTGCCATATCCAGGTATTCACAAAGTATTCAAATTAAATAAAAATCGTGAACCACTTGTTTATAACATGATTATAATTACTCTTATCATTCTTCTTCCTCTTAAGTTGAATATTCAAAGACGATGGTCTTTAAAAAGAAATTTGAACCATAATTTTTTAAATAATGGGATCATTTTCACTATAAATAACAACATTCTGACTGAAATGAGAAACATATGGAAGTCATTTCCATTAAATTTGTTGCTGTTGTTCAAATAATGTAATACTGTGGTTGATCATTGAAATTTTTGCAGATCTCTGACGCCGAGAGGCAGATTAGGGACACCATTTAACCTCACATGTTTATTTTTACTGTGCCAATAAACCACATTTCCTGCACGTAGGTAAGCATGCAAACTCCCCACAGGAAGTTCCTCATGTCCACCATAAACTCAAGCAGAGCTTCTTACTGTCAGGCGAGAGTACTCTGACCTTTGACCCTTTCTCTGTCGAGCAGCCTTTTTATAATCTTCCTTCTTGAAATGAAGACACTGTGTTGACCAGAGTTCTGCTGAGGGTACCACAGGTGGAGGACGAGTACAACTCCTCTCAATTTTTACAAGCAGGTAGGCTAAATAGACTGTATTTTTTTGTGCATCAGGGTTTTCCAATGTTTTTCAATTAGATTACAGTGAGCTTTTCTATTCACTCTGATATCGTAGTAGTTCATCAGCTTTGTTCTTTAATGTGGGTGTGTCCCCTGCAGATCTTCCTTATGTACAGTATATTGAGTTTCAGTGCTGGCAAAATTCAGTTTGCCAGGTTCAGCTTCCTTGAGCCTGAAGGATTCTTCAAATGTGGAAGTGGATTCTGACATATTTGATGAACTCTTGAAGTCATCTGGGGTGTCTTTCAAGGCCGAAGAGTGTGATGGTGAGGAACTACAGGCTTATCTTTTTAATTTTTGTAATAAATTGGACTGTAACTTGCTTCCTGTCATGGTGAATTTCATCATTTACAATGTGGGGATGTATGTTTTCTTAGATAGAAATAATAATAATAATGCATTGGTTTTATATAGCGCTTTTCAGGACACTCAAAGACGCTTTACATTGCACTGCATTATTCATTCCCTCCATACTGGGTGGTGGTAAGCCACTACTGTAGCCACAGCTGCCCTGGGGCAGACTGACGGAAGCGAGGCTGCCAATCTACGCCATCGGCCCCTCCGAGCACCACCAACCATTCACTCTCACAACTTTCATGCTCGGCAAGGTGGGTGAAGTGTCTTGCCCAAGGACACAACAACAGTTTTACGCCTACGGGAGCGGGGATCAAAACGCCAACCTTCCGGTTATAAGACGACCCACTCTACCAACTGAGCTACTGTCGCCGACAGTAGCTCAGTTGGTACCTCAGTCAATGCAGAGGAGGAGTTCTCAGAGGGCTCATCTTTCTCCGACTGGTCACCATCACCAGCATGTGCATCCCAAGGGTCATCGTCAGGTTCTGACTCAACACTGATATTGGAATCTACCAAAGCTCGGAAAAGACAGCTTGTTGAGGGACCCCTGGATAGCAACGTTGCAAGATATGTACGTTAACCCCTGATATTAACCCTGATGTCAGTTAGACTAATGTCACACTTGACATTGAAATTTCACAATAATTTTATTAGTACTGCAGCTTCGGCAGGCAGCCTCACATATTGTACCTGCAATGTCAATGTCATGCAATTGTCATTTCAAAATGTCAGAGTTGCTCTGTATTCAAAGCCTGGTGGAAAGGAAATATTCCAAGAGTATGAGAAAACAAATGCCATCAGTGATGCTACAAGAAGAAAGATGGCAAACATTCTTGTGGCAGATATGGTGAGAGCCACAGGTAAGTGAATGCACTCACAGGAACGGGTTGTGGGTTTTTTTTTTCTTAACATACAAAAGTAGCGGCCGATTAAGTCTTCACCCACACCCATATGCACAAACACAAATGAAATTTTCAGTTTTTGGAGGAATGACACATCTGTCCTTTTAAAGGAGGGTCCCTCCAGTGAATGTGCGGAACCTCTATGCACTTGGGATGACAACACTGTTCCCTAAATTGAAGGACCCGGATTCCAAAAATGGTTATGTGAGTATAAACAGTAATGCATCCCCATACATTCTGTGTTGTTAACTGTTCTTGTCTGTACATAATATCTATTGCAAGTCGGTCTTGGGATCCTCCTCTGTTGCTCACCCTAATTTTTTCCCAATGAAAGGGTTTTCCTGGAGTTTTTCCTCAGTCAATGTGTGTTGATGTGCTTTTCTTTATCAACAGGAACATTTCTATGATCAACAGAGTGGTTCTGGCTACCTAGCATGGAGGCTGAAAACTGTTCCCTGACCCATTTGCTGACTCCTTTATACCCCACAGGAACCTGCATGTTGCTTCAAACAGAAGAATAGAAAAGGTTGTTATTATTCGTTTTTACATTTACACCAAGGGTTTCGGCAGCGAGGCTGCACAGTCCGGCCATCGCGAGAAGACATCCCAGCAATTTGACAGGCAATTAGATGTGAGAGAGAAAAAGTACCTGCATCTGTACAGCGTTGCGTGTTGCTGTCGCCTGCCGCTGCTGTTTATCGTGCACCACGTGTTGAGTTTTCGTCCTGTTCCGATGACTTTCACGCTCTCCCCCCATCCCCCCTCCCGCCATTCAGTGTTGGAATTACCGCGCGACCACCTTGCACAGCCTACGCAACATGGCACTGAGAGAGATGAAGGAAGGTGACTTGCTATTTTTAAAAGAAAGGAAAAAAAAATACTGTCAGAAACTGTGGCGTTCCCAAACGCCAGTGTCTCGTTAAAACGCTGTAAATTAGCACAACACTTTCAAAGACAATGTAGGCCTATATAAAATGAGCCCTGCACATGTCTGATGTTGTCATACAACACTCATATTTTGTAACGGAGGTAACCTGGTTGGGGTTAGGGCTAGTCCCGGAATTATCTTCCGTTCATGTCCGGTGTGTCGGCCAGAACACCACTTATGGCCGCGTCTGGGGTGAGGAGTGATGAAGAGGGAGGCAGGTTGCAGGTGAACGAAGGCTTATACTCACAGTTCAGCTGGCATACAAACTGTACTCGTGAGCGTGGATGTGTGGGTGTGTGAGTGTGTGGTTTCCTAAACAAAGGAAAGAATAAACAATTACCAAAATGACATTGAGGTGATTACTGTACAAAATAAACATCAAGCTACACCATCCACCGCACTACAGGAAGTACAATAAGGCAAAATAAACCAGCACCCATGATTACACAGGCACGGAGCTTTCATGTGAAGGGGACTGGACCGCACAGGAACTTCACGATTAATCCCTTCTCCCCGTGCACTGCTGCTCCGTGGTGTTGGTGCTTAACTACAGGTAAGGGGGTTGTGGCGGCGTGACTTATACACCTCCGTGAACTAAAACCCCGTGGCAACTGAATACGCCCATTCTAAACATATATAAACTATAAACAAACTTTGTGGCCTTTTCTACAGCCACCCCCAAATGTACGCAGGACATTTGAACAATAAACAAAGGCGACAAAGTCCACAGTCGGGAAGAAGGCACTGTAACAGGATCGTCATCCCCTCCGGAAGGGACCACAGGAAGAACAACCAGCCTGGCAACTGGCCGGGAGTGGATTCGCTTCTCCACCTGAATGTCAGCAGACCACGCAGTCTGGTGCCATGCCCTCAGCCGTGACCTGTTACTTCTGCAGGCTGAGGCAGCGATCCGTCGGGCCACCCCATCAAATGACGTATGGGCAAACAGTCCATCCCGGTTGAGTGGAACGCAGGCTCGGATGAACGCAGACAGGCAGTGGGCAGGTCAGCCATCTTTGGCACTGCAGGGTTTGCTCTCCACCGCTGGCAGCCAGCGCAGCTGTGCTGGTGGCACTGCACTGCTTCACGTCCACCAACCCGGATGAGCTCTCCTTGCTCATCCAACTCTGGAAACAGGGTTAAGAGTTGGCTGCTCCTCGGGACCGGCGTTCCGGCCTTCAACAGGTGGTACTCACGGGCAAAACTTCCCCTCTGAGCCTGCTGCAGGGTCATCCGCTCGGCTCGACGATACTGGGCTTTGGTCATAGGGCCCGTTGCGTTGGCTGCCCCGTGCAGCTCCCGTGGGGTACCTTCCAGCAGCTCCTTCACAGACTTGTACTGGCTTAGGTCTGCTGAAGGGGTAGAGGCCGTGGCCAAAACTCCACCGGAGGTTGCTTTCTGTAGCTTGGAGGCATCCTCCTCCTGCTCCTTCCTGGAACAAGTCACTAGCTTCTCCTTCCTGTAGGGGACAGTGTCCATTCGCCTTAACCCTTCCACATGCCTCATTAGCTCAGTTCTTGGAGAGGTGACTGATGTGAAGAGGCATTGCTGAGATGGGGTGTGGTGACAAACGACACTCGAAGGGCCCTGCAGTGTCCAACCGAGCCTTGTGTGTATGGCAGCCGGTCCGCCTGGTGGTCCTAACCTAACAGGCTCAACGAGGGTGACGTGGTCACTGCCAATAAGTAGTAATGGTCGGACGTCGGTGAGGGTCCTGATGGGAAGACCGATGAAGTGCTTATATCTCCTTCTGAGCTGCTTCATGGGGTAGTTATGGCTCGCTAGACCAAGGTGAGAAGATGTGAAGGCACTCCCAATCTTGAACTTTGTCTTTGGCTTGTCAGGGGAAGAGACGAAGAATGACACAGATGAACCCGGAAGCGTCTGCACTTCCTGCCGAATTATGCATAGTGGCAGGTCCTCTGGGGTCCCTGACAACCCCAACTCCTCAGCTGCACCAGGCAGTAACATCGTCCTCTCTGAGCCATCATCCAGGATGGCGTAGGTGTCGAATGTTCGGTTGCCATGGTGGAGGCGGACCTGGACTACTTTCAGCAGGACTCGGCTTCCCTCAGCGGGTCTGTCCAGGTAAAGCACCTCCGTTGTAGGCCTGGGACTGTGGGTCTCCACTGACTGAAGCGTTTGTGCCTCCTTCGATGACTTTGCGTTCACCTCATGCAGCACCCGGAGGTGTTTCCCCTGACATAGGTTGCATGGCTTCTTCAGGTTGCATTGTGCTGCTTGATGCGACCGAGCACAGCGCCAACATCTCTTATTGCTCCTTATCCAGTCGGTTAGTTGGTCCTTAGTCAGCCTGGATACCGCTGCACACTGACTAAGGTAGTGGTCCTCGTTGTTGCAGTACGGACAGTAGGGTTTGGCCCTGTTGGCTCTCGAGGACCTCCCTGGCGACGAAGTCTCAGGTCGCTTCTCGCTTTCATTGGCCCCATGGAGCACCATGGTGACCCGCCTGCTCGACCGGATTTCAGGCCTGGCCACTGGTCTCTCCTTCAGTCCTCTCATCGCTACCTGTCCATCAGCATCTTGGCACCATGACTCGTATTTCAGCCACTCTGCAAAATCAGTCAAGGTGTGGGTAGGTACGCATGCCCTGGTGGAACATACAGCGCCGGAATTCCGCCCATTGCTCCGGTGGCAGCTTACTCAGCAGGCGAGCCACATGGGAGCCACACCGTAACTCCACTTCTCCCTCAGTGCCCAGGGTACTTAACATCCCCACGAGCGACTGTATGTGGAGTGCAAACCTCTCAAATGCTACGAGATCCCCGCGTCAGATGTCTGGTGAGTCCATCACTGCAGCGATGCGTCTCAGGGCTATCTGGTGCGGTTGGCCGTACTTCTCATTCAAAGCAGTCATCATGTCAGTGAAGGGGGTTGGAGAGTGGAGGTAAGCATCGGCGATCAGCTTCGCATCCTCCAGGCGCAGATGATCAACCAGCACCTGATACTTAAACAACTCCGTCGTGCCGCGGGGAAGCAGAATCTCAAGTGAGATCTTCAGGCAAGCAAACTCACTAGGGTCGCGGTTTGAGAAGTGGGGGATCGTGGGTCTTGGTCCGCAGTAGCTCAGCTCGGGAGTAATGGGTGTTGAACCATAGGGCTGTGTGGGTGGTGGCTGCTGCATCCATGGTGTGTTTGGAGGCAGCTGAGGGGGTGATGTATTGCCATGAGCATCACTCCTAGGAGCGCCGTGTGAAGGGGGGTGCTTGAGCTCAGCTGTGGACCGACTTCGTAGCTGAACCGGCCGGAACCAGGGACGGAGGGAATGAGCAGAATCATCTTCTGGCTTCAGAATGCGAGAGTAGCTGGCGCTGGGGTGGCGTACCCGTGTCTGACCCAGGAAGGACTCAGAAGGTGGAGGTGGCAGCGGTTGGATGACAGGGGGCTGTTGTGGATGAGCAGGCTGTAAATGGTAAATGGTCTACACTTATATAGCGCTTTTACACTGCATTGACAGAGCCCAAAGCGCTTTACATTGCATTAACACATTCACCCATTCACACACACATTCACACACCAGTGGAGGCAGCTGCCATGCAAGGCGCTCAGTCCACCCACTGGGGGCAATTTGGGGTTCAGTGTCTTGCCCAAGGACACTTCGACATGCAGACAGGGGGAGACATGAATCGAACTAACAACCTCCCGATTGCAAGACGACTGCTCTCCCCACTGAACCACAGCCGCCCCCCGGTAGTCCGTCATCGATGGGACCTGGCCATGGCGGGGGTGCAGGCCACTCATCCTCCTCCTCCTCATCAGGCTGGATCTTAGCTGGTGGCAGTTGAGGCTTTGCCGCTGACTCTGGTCTACTGGCAGGAGCAGGGGATAGGCTCTGCAGGTTCTGGACAGCGTGAATTAGCTGCCTCATCTCCTGGCGTAGTGTCCTCATTTCCACCACATCCAATGACATGCGCCACTGTGTTTGCTGAAGCAGATGCCTCTCACGACGGATGTCATCTAACTCTGTTTTACATTCCTCCAGTCGGTCTCTCCGGGGCCATGCAGAAGGTAAGGGCGTAAAGTGCTCATGCAGCTGCTCCTGATATGAGCTCTTGAGGGATGGCATGGGGGCTAGCTCATCCTCCTGGCTGTGTAGTTGGCTCTCAGCTCCGTAGCACATGTCCATTTCTTGGAGAACGGCATTCCGCCTGTGCCAGTGACTCTGCGGGGAAGAAGCATCAGGGGGGATGAAGGGGGCCTTCCTGGCTGCGCCCTTCAGGTGAGCTGTCTCTGCGTCCTTTCTGTATGGTGGGCCCATTTCATAATCAGCATAGCGGGCCGGCAGCCCAACAGTTCGTTTAGGGCGTGCACCATACTCCTCATACTCCGAACCTCGATCCATTTTAAACATAAACACAATGATAATCCTGCTCGAAGGACCATCAAATGTAACGGAGGAAACCTGGTTGGGGTTAGGGCTAGTCCCAGAATTATCTTCCGTTCATGTCCGGTGTGTCGGCCAGAACACCACTTATGGCCGCGTCTGGGGTGAGGAGTAATGAGGAGGGAGGCAGGTTGCAGGTGAACGAAGGCTTTAACTCACAGTTCAGCTGGCATACAAACTGTACTCATGAGCGTGGATGTGTGGGTGTGTGAGTGTGTGGTTTCCTAAACAAAGGAAAGAATAAACAATTACCTAAATGACATTGAGGTGATTACTGTACAAAATAAACATCAAGCTACAGCATCCACCGCACTACAGGAAGCACAATAAGGCAAAATAAACCAGCACCCATGATTACACAGGCACGGAGCTTTTATGTGAAGGGGACCGGAAGTCACGTATCGCCGTTAGGCCGTAGCTTAACAGTCATCCACGGAGATGCTGAATCGCTCTGTACAAGTGACAATCAGTAAGCGATCATGCCTCGTTCTACCAGCTATGCATCTGAACCTGCGACCGGATCACCATTAGCAGCCAACTAATAGATGGCAGGGAATGGCGGCCCGTCCGCGCCGTGCCACTAGTTAGCCATGACATGCCCGGCGCTAACCCGACTTCCCCACCAGAGCCGAGATACGCCCGGCGCCAGGCCAACTTCCTGGCTCAGATGCGAGTCACTCGCCAAACAAGCCGACGCACATAAAATAACAGAAATCACGGATCATGAACCGATGGCAGTAACGGGGGATGAGTGAACTTACTTTTCACTGACGCACACAAACTTCACGATTAATCCCTTCTCCCCGTGCACTGCTGCTCCGTGGTGTTGGTGCTTAACTACAGGTAAGGGGGGCGTGGCGGCGTGGTGGCGTGACTTATACACCTCCGTGAACTATAACCTCGTGGCAACTGAATACGCGCGTTCTAAACATATATAAACTATAAACAAACTTTGTGGCCTTTTCTACATATATAGTACAACCTTTTCAATATATTCCCATGACTCAAAAAGCCTTTTTAAACACTGAATAAATTGAGGAGTCCTGCCCAGCTAATCCCTGGCCAGTGTCGGCCAGGAGTCGCGTCAATTAGCTCCCGCTGGCTCCCGACCGCTAGCTCCCAACCCGGTGCTGTCTGACGATGTGTTCAACTGCACTGCCAAGTGCAAGCGCTTCGAACAGTGGGCGTGGCCAATTCAACGAGCCAGAGTGCTAAGTCAGAGTGATTCTGTGAACGATGAATATCCACTCTCACCCTATCAGGAACTGACTCTAGGGGGAGTACACAACAACAAATTCTGAGTAAACGTGATAGTAACCCCTGTTGATTTACACCAACACTAAAAAAATAACACTGGCACATTTGCTGTGTACTTGTTAGTGATGATATCTTAATCTCAATTAAGTAACTGAAATTTGCTTGACTGTGTTTATTTGCAAAGATTCCTTTCAGGGGGACTGATTCATTTGTGGCACTATTGTTACTTTTTGATAATGAGAACCGTTTAAAATACAAACGAGAGCAAAACCATTCCTTAAAAAAGACTTCAGTTTTTGAAAAACATCAGTCATTTTAGTTTTCAACACCAGGTGGCAGAAAAGACTCACTGTAAATGAGTGAGAAAGCACGTGCCTGTGCATGGTGTGTATGTGTGTGCACGCGCATGTGGGGGGTCAATAAAAAGGGAAATCAGGGCCGTTTCTAGCTTCATGGGGGCCCTAGGCAAGATGTTGGTTGGGGGCCCCTATTTTGTCAGACTGTAATGAAGATATATCCTTCCGCAGCGCACTGTGCACAAGCACAGTGCGCTGCGGAAGGATATACCAGGCGCACAGCGGCTGAGTCTATGCTTCTACTGCTGTGCTCCGGTATATCCTTCCGCGGAGCACTGCGCATGCGCAGGTCTGTGTGGATCAAAACGTTATTTTAATGGATTGAAAAGATAGCACGTCTTTTAAAATGCTTTATAACCATTCGGATTTACTTCACGTGCTAATACGCCGTCCCCTGGACCACTGGAAGGAGTATTTTGTCCACTTTCTCAGTCTGGCTCTGTCTCCTCTTCACCTGCCGTAGTTGAGCTAAGCTAACTACGATGCTAACAGCTGTTAGCCAGGCACTGGACGAACGGACACAACAAAGGTATTTATGAGCTTATCTAACTCTGTAAATGATAGGGATAGGGCGTGGGTCCAAAATCTTCGGAGTATTCCTTTAAGAGTTGAGCCACTCAGGCAAGTTAAACCAATGAAACTATAATACAAGGAAAACCATCCTCTATATGTCAATAAATAAAACAGATTGAGAATTTATTTTAAAAAAAAGTTTACTTTAAATAAGAAAACATAACAAATCAACATGTATTTTAAAGTGCAAAAATAAAAAAAAACCAGCGGTTAAAATAATACTTAACACTACAGTCTCACACTCAGCACAACAGCTAATAACACACTATTCACAGTAACAGTCACAGTATATTGCGTTCAAAATGTTTGCTTCCTAGCTTTCTGCCATCTTCTTTTCTGGGGAACGTAAAAACAGAACTGATCCGAAATGGCCCTCTACTATATCAGTTCTGAATGAATCAGAGAAAACTGATGGCCACTGGCCAGTCAGCTAGATCAAAAACAGGCAGCTGACCATGTAAATGTGCAGTTGATGGTTCCTGGGCAGAAAGAGGTTCTAAGGTAAGTGATTGTTCTGGAGCTTACTGGACAGAAGGAGGTTCAGAGGCTCGTGATGGCCCTGGGGCTTCCTCGCCAGGATGTTCAGACGATCCCTCAGGCTCGATGTCTGGAGCTCCGAAATATTTTAGAATTGCTCCTGCAAAGACAAAGCTCATTAGGTTATCAAGCAAAAAAATAGATCCTGAATGCATATTCTATTTTATTATTACAGTGTTGTTGCAGCAATACAGAAAATTAAAATTAATCAGTTTTTACATTAAACATTGTGATGTACAGTGTCCCTTAAAAGTTTGTACCCAGTTACAAAGTTGCCACTTTTAAGTTTTCTGCATTAGTTTACTAATTGTACTAAATAAATAAAACTAAGACACATGAACCACTGCCACAACAGTCTAAAATAAGAACAAAACACCATGCCTAATATTTATAAATCACTTAAGACACACTAATCAAACACATTACTTGTATTTGTTTTTATTGGTTTAATATTGTTTTATTTTCTTATTGGTTTTAAATTATGTAGTTATTTTTTTTCATATACCTGATTTTTTTTTTGGAGTGCACTTTGGTCACTGTATGTAAAGGGCTCTCTTAATTAAATGTTGATTGATTGATCGATTAAAAAACCAACCAAACAAATTAATTCTAAGTAATCATAAAATAAAGTGTAAAATATGTGAGAGACAACTTCCACTGGACAATGAGAGAGCAGACTGCTACAATGAGAGAGCAGACTGCTACAACATGTCCTCGCTCCTTATAATCTGAATAAACGGGTCTACGGGTCTGGATGACTTGCCTTTATCTTTCAAACGTTTTCCTTCCTCAGTCTTCTTTTTCTTCCGTTTTTCCGCGCCGCTGGAATAATTTCTTTCTGATGGCATTATGGTTTGTTTTGTTAATCCTCTCGCTAATGACGGGTAGCTGTCAATCATTCCCATCATACCTGTCGGCGGCCACTACGTGACGTCACTTGCCGTGTGACAGTGCGGTCCAACACACTAATAATGCCACAAAAGCACCAGCCACAGCTTCCAGGCCACGGATGGCCAGGGAACGGCGTATGCATCGCTTACGCGGACGACTCACACAGGTTTTAAGCCGCATTCTTGTGGAACATGTGGAAAACGTTTCAGTCAACAGAGTAATTTGTTGCGCCACATGAGGACTCACACAGGTGAGAAGACATATTCTTGAGAAACATGTGGGATGAGATTTACTTGTCGTCGTTCAAGGCTGCCCACCTTAAAGGTGCTGTAGGCAGGATTCTGCATCTCCGAAGAGATGACCCATCGAAGGTGGCGATTTGAAACCCAGCGCAGCCAATCCTGTCCTGTTTTCTCTGACATCACGCCCTTACGCAAGTTAAGCCCCTCCCACAAGAACGTGTGACGAACGCTTCTCGACCAATCACGGTTAGAGCCTCAGGGGCTCTTCTGATTGGTCAAAGACACCTGGAGCTGTCGAGATTCCTTTTCAGCTCAGAACAGAGACAGATGGAAACACTGCGCCCTCACGGTAGTGCAATTATGCCACACTCCTAAAGGATTATCAATGGGTACTCTAACATTTAATCCAAAGAAAACACAGAAAAATTAGCATTGACTAGCAAAATCCTGCCTACAGCACCTTTAAAAGTCACCAACAGATGAAGAAAGACTCTCTTGTTATAAGCTCATTGAGGAAGTTCAGCTTGATCCCCAAACCACAAGAGAGCATCCAGTTCAAAGGAAATGTTCCACATTCAGACACTGTTGAGACAAGATTCACCTTCAGGAGTTTTTTTGTTTGTGGTCTGTCCCAAAAATGAGAAATTTCAAGAAATGGAAATAAAATGTTGACATGAATTCAATGGGTTTTGTTCTTCAGTGTTTTTTTTAATGTGACTATTCATTAACTATTAACTATTACGTTATTTTCCGATTGCTAAAACACGTTTTTCAAAACTACGTTTTTTTCAAAACTGCACACACCAAACTCCGAACATCACACAAATTGCTAAACCCTTGCATCCCCTTGCAAAACAACTCTGCCATTAAATCTCTGAACATGCTCACAAAATGGAACTCGTGTTTTCATTTGGAAAACAGCCATATTTTCACATGACACACACATACCATTCATGGAAGAAACACGATAAGCTTTTGGCTGAACACAACCAAG
The DNA here is from genome assembly GCF_902148845.1 of Salarias fasciatus. Taxonomy (NCBI): domain Eukaryota; kingdom Metazoa; phylum Chordata; class Actinopteri; order Blenniiformes; family Blenniidae; genus Salarias; species Salarias fasciatus. The sequence continues at coordinate 28,364,005 of NC_043760.1, forward strand.
CATGGACAGAACACTGTAGAGCAAAACTGAAAACACAATCATAGAAATGGAACGCACTGAATTAATGACTATGCCCCCTTCTCTCATAGACAAAGCATCACAAGTTTTGTTACATGTGCCCCCCACCTCCGACGACGGTATGTGTGTGAGCGCTCGTCTCGGGCTCATCATAACAAGCCCAGGCCAGCTCTGCCTTTCACTTTAAACATGCACCAAATATGTAAACATGTTTTCTTTCCTTCATTATCTCCAAACATTAATGTAGACCAAACAACATGTCATTTACACATCCATGTAGTCCCAGGTGAATGCAATCAGCAATCAGGACCCAGTGTCATGGCCAGCCCCCCGGCCTCCTCGTAGGGAGGCCGTTTGTTTTGCAGGTGGGCGGCACTGGAGCGGGTTTTCGGAGGCGTGGTTCCAGCTCATCAGCCAGATGAGGGTCAGCTGCTCTCGTCCCTATTTAAGTGGCGTCCTTGGCTGGAATCGGCGCTGGATCTTAACCTCTGCTACAGTGTGTTAGACGTGCCTGCTTCGACCTGCTCTCGTGATCTGTGTATTCACCTTTTTTTCCCTCTGCTCGCAGTCTGGGGATCCACTCCGCCTGCCGCTCCTGCCGCCTGCCTGCTCCTAGTTCCTCCGGACTCGGAACCAACCTTGGACTGAAAATTGCCGAGAGTCGTCCCGTACCCTGCTTGGCCCGGCTCAGCTTCTGGGCTCACCTTTTGTTCAAATAAATCCCTTTTGTACCCGCCATCTGATCTCCCGTGTCGTCTGCGCCTGAGCCTCCGACCCCACCCGTAACACCCAGGGAGACTGAGACTGTGTCTGAATGTCCACGCTGTTCCCTATAGGGCACTACATAGTGAAGATGCCATTTGTAGGGCTGTCCAAATGTCCAGATAGCAAAAAAGAAGGGCACTAGAAATTTCCCACAATGCATCTCGAAAAGTAGTGAGCATCAATGGTCCCTAGACAGCTCAATACTACCCATCGTGCATTGCAAATCTCCAGCAAAATGGCGGTATGGCGGGGTGAAGTGATCAGCAATGAGGGAAAAAGTAGGGAGCTGCGTGTCCGAATCGCTGAGGGATTCAGGGCACATATAAAGTCCACTATGTAGTCCAGCACTATGTAGTGAGTGAGGGGTTCGAGCATAGTGTGGACATTCAGACGCAGCCTGAGACTGCCTGCTGCCTACCTGACCAAGATCCTGACAACTACTTGGTAATAAATAATAACAGCTAATAAAAATAGCTAATAGTGTTTTCTGTGCTTTATCTACCATGTTCTCCCTGCATCCCCTCCCTCCAGAAGCTGCCTTCCTCAGCTCCTCTCAGCACTCTCCACGTTTTGCATTTTCTGTGTTGCTATCATTACTATCAGTGATTTGGAATTAGGTTAAAGACACTCACACAGCTCTGGAACACAACCCAGTGTTACCCAACACTGAAATACTGTACTGAGAAACACCTGCAGTGAAGCAGATCAATCATTAGATGGCGCCCATTACCCAGAAGCTTCAGAGAACTATGAGGAAGTCAAGTCAGCAGATGGGAAAATCCCAGTTACTGGAATTGGGAAACAAGTCAAATATCAGTCTTAACATCAGTGTCACTCCTGTTTTCTATCTGCATTCATGGAGCTGAGAAATGGAAATCACCAGTTCGGAAAGTACCATTTCAAGTTAGGGCATCAAATCTGCTTTTAGATGTGACACTTTTTATTGTCGCTGATAAACCCGTGTTGTTCTCCATAAGCAGGCATGGCTTGACGCTCTTCTTCCGGGTGGGAGGACTTTAAACTCCTGCGTCGTTTTCTTGTCCCATTGACGGGAGGAGCAGTCCCCTGCAGGGCGGTCCTGGCCAGCAGTCACACACACTGCTCCACAAAGATCCTCGTTTCTCAGACTCGCAGCAGGAATTCATTGATCAGCGGTCCGGATCAGAACCAGCTGAACTCAGGAGCAACATGTGGCCGTTTCTGGGACTGTTAATAGTGTCGGTGGTCTCAGGTGAGCTGCTCACTCAACAGGTTGGAAACCACACTTTCTGCACTTTAATCATTCTCTTCCTTCCTTTTCCTTACTGGTGTATTACTGTTACCACTACTAACTGTTGCATGGCACATGAATGTGTGCATGCTCTTTGCAATTTTGTAAAGTCATTCATTCACTGTATGTAATGTAGTGTAACACACAAACGCTCGTTTTCCTGGAATAAAAAGGAGAAACGTTTCCTTTTGCCATATCCAGGTATTCACGAAGCATTCAAATTAAATAAAAATCGTGAACCACTTGTTTATAACATGATTATAATTACTCTTATCATTCTTCTTCTTCTTAAGTTGAATATTTAAATGTTCAATTCAAAATCCGTTTGAGTTGAACATTTAAGTAAACAGCTGAAGGTTATTCAGACTCTGTAAGATAGCATCAAAGATGAATCTGCAAAGTAGCTGTAAATCCAATAACAAACATCATAAAATGGCAGAGAGGCCACAGATGGTAAATGATTTTCCTGTCTCAATGTTTGCATTGATCATATTTTGGAGTTTGGATCTAGTGATAAAGAAACATCATATACATAACTCATACGATACAACTGTTATTAACGTTAGAGATGTGGTGATATTAACTTCTTTAAACAGACAGATATTCATTATCAAACAACAACAAACATGTTCATTCACTTTAGATAAAGTTTAATAGAAGACATATAGACTATATCATGGGTAGGATGATGTTCTTTAAAAGGCGATTTGAACCATGTTTCGAATAATGGGATTACCTTCAGGTCACGATAAATAACAAAATTCTAATTGGAATGAGAAACATATGAAAGTCATTTCCATTCAATTAGTAGCCTGTTGTTCAAATAATGTGATTCACTGTGATTGATCATTGAAATTTTTGCAGATCTCTGATGCCGAGAGGCAGATTAGGGACACCATTTAACCTCACATGTTTATTTTTACTGTGCCATTAAACCACATTTCCTGCACGTAGGTAAGCATGCAAACTCCCCACAGGAAGTTCCTCATGTCCATCATAAACTCAAACAGAGCTTCTTACCGTCAGGCTAGAGTACTGACCCCTCCTCTGACCCCTGACCTCTTCTCTGCCGAGCAGCCTTTTTCCTTCTTGAAATGAAAACACTAAACTTCACCTGACTTTGATATTCAGTGCTCAGACCTGTTTCTTTGTATTTACAGGAGACACTGAGGTTGAATCTCATTCTGAATTACCTTTTCTCTTTCAGGTGGTGACGCCTCAACTACTGTCTATGGCTCCCTAAAGGAAAGTGTACTTTTGCCCTGCAACTGCTCGTTTATCAATTCAGAACCAAAGGTGTTTTGGCAGAAAGAGGAGACAGAAAAGAAAAAAACTACCCCAATAATTGGATACAGCAGGACACAGACCACTGATGACAGCTACAGTAGCAGAGTGAAATTATTTATGGTTGAGAAAAACAACAACTGCTCAATTCAGCTTGACAACCTCACAGCTGACGACCAAGGCCAATACCGATGTAGTGATATGAGCAGTGGATACCGTTGTTCATTTGTGGATCTTATAATACTTGGTGAGTCCCTGGTTCATTGGGAATACAGACAGTTTGTTATACCATCAGTGGATTACAAACATGGTCTTTTAAAACCGTCTTTCTCTTCCCAGAGTAATTCATCCAGCACCCTCCCATCACCGGTCCTGGAGGTCAAAAGCTTTTCAAGTGCGATGTCTTCACACATGACCTAAACTTTAAGATTCAGTGGTATTTGGGTAGAGAGTCTCTCAGCAATTCATCCACCACCACCATATCCACCATCAACACCTCAAACGCTTTCCCTGGAATCCACCTTTTCAGCAGCACACTCACCACCACGGCCAGCTGGACACCACAGCCTGGATGTGTCCCACCTGATGTGGCTCCTCCTGAACGTAACTTTTTAAAAAAAATATATGCTTAAAATACACACAAAACTAAAGACTTGTGTTCGGTCGATCATTTTCTCTTGTAACAGTGTTTCTTTCCACCAACTGTTTTATATTTGGAAACATGGGATGAGCAGCACAGCTTCATCGTTTTTATTGGAGTGGAAGGTTTAATTCTAAGAAAATTGAACATATTTGCCGTGAAGCAGTTTATTTCTTTATCACATATCAACAGCTCATGGAACAAACACACCTATACCAGCCTGGAATATGCATTTGTGGGATGAGCAGCAGAGATGTGCATGCGGGTCAGGATGCTGTCGATCTTTGTGGTTCTTCCACAAGCTGCTAAATAACTAATAATGCTATCGTGAAACAAATTATTGAATTAATGCACAAGTCACCAGTGGAGCAAGCTGTTGCTGCCCATCCCACAAATGCAGGTTCTCCACAACTGCACTATCAGTTAATAAGGAACTAAGCAGGCCTTCCAGTGGTCAAATATTCATTGTAACAAAGCATTATTCCAATGAAAAATTACAAATATTCTTAATTTTTTTCTTTTTCTGTCTTTATATTAATATTAAAATAAACTATAGAGGTGACACAGTCAAAATGCTGCACTTTTAAAAAGACAAACGCATTTAAAGATTATCTAGTGTATTTGATTTTAACATTTGTGATGCAGAATAATTAAAAAAAAGTTTCTCAAATATTTATTGTGGTACTTCATCCTACTTATTGTCATTTTTATAGAATCCCCGACCTCCTCATTGATCACCCATGATTTCCATCGGCGCAGGATGTGGTTTATCGTCCCGATCGGGTTGGCGGTTGCACTTTGCCTGTTTTTTTATCATCATCGGAAAATTGCGCGGTAAGCTTTTATCTCTCACGACTGGTTAATCCAGAATTGCTCAACACTTGCTGCTGTTGCTTCACCAACTTGATACTCAGTTTGCTCTTTCTTTTCCTTTTTCAGTATCTTTAAGTGTCACATTCTTTTTTAATAACATTTGTTTTTGTTTACTTTTTTATTCTGAAGGCAGGAAATGCAGTACAGGAGAGTCGCCCGTCTGGAGAGCATCTCAGCTGACAGTGGACTCTCCTTTGCAGCTAGATGATCACGTCTGTCACCTGGTGCCTAAAAGAACGGTCCATGGCAGGTTATATCACGTCTCTCCACTTGTGGAGATCATTTTTGAGGAGCCTCCCGTCTGTGAAGTTTCTTCTTTTTCCCAGTTCAACAAGCAAATTCTGACTGTGAAAAGCTACTTCTCAAGTGCAATCAATAAAATACGAGCAGGACATTATTCTTATAAAATGTCGAACAGATTCTTGATATTTACATAGATTTATAGCGGTTTTGAATCTGGAGAAAGGGATTAGAATCAGTGCAAAAGGTGTTCACAGTGAAATGTAATGTGCCTGAATTCAGAAGCCTTTGAAGACGTTCCTGTAAACTCCTTTCACTCGTACAATCAGTGCTTTCACTTTATTGCATTCCAAACATTATATTGCCGCTCTAAATGTAGCTCCAACCTGTCGCAATAAAGGAAAACACTGGTCATGGATGGAGACTCCAGCATGGAGAGGTTTGTTCCAAGCGAGCATGTCTTGGAATAAAGAGTCTAATACTCTTAGAAAAGGAGATAGTTACAGACATCAGTGCAAATTACAAACTACAAATGGAGAACAGTCTGTTCAATTGAACGCCGGGTCACGGTGCCAGAATAACATCTTGTCAGTGCTGGTGATGTGCTGTCCGTTTTTTACTTTGGTCTGGTCCAAGAAAATCTAAAGCTGGGAACATTTACACCAATATGATACTGGTATCGTGGATGGATTTAAATTTATTATGACAGAGGAACAACAAAGGGACGATATCTATTAATTTACACTTGATCAGTTTCAGAACCATTTTTGTCAGCATATTTTGTCTCAGAACTGTCAGTCTGCTCTGATCAATACAGAAACATTCAATGTAACCAGTTCACGATGCATTTACATATCACCCACATTTTTTTTACTTACTATTCAATGCAGTTTTGTACTATTTTTCATGATTATTTTCTGTCAGAACGGAACTTTTGCTGTGAAAATCTTTTGTGTTTTGATGATTTCATGAAAAATTCAGATTCTTTGCACACTCGAGGCATCAGAGCCTAAAACTCTTCTGCCTGGAAAGGCACTTTCTCTGGAGACGAGTAAAGCTACTTCCACTCCTTTTCCCTAATCTGTGACACCACATTTATCCAGTGTCCCCAGCACAAGTCAGTAGCAGGAGAAAAGGGTTTCATTTGTTTTGCCACATATTTCTCTGACACTTGAAATGAGCTTTTCTTGCAGTTGGTGTTTAAAATGGCTTTGGTGCAAATTGTTTGTATTCAAGTATTTTGTGTGTTCCTGTCTCTGGCATGGCTTAATGATTACTACTACTGTAATGTAATCTGAAAATGTTTTATGAGTTGTGTTTGTCATTCTCTATGTACATTTCATCACAGGGATCATTGTCAGGGCTGCAAAAAGCACCATTCTCACGACAGCACTGAGAAAAAGCACATCCAGGGGATTATTGACAGTTATGGTAGCTAATTCAGGAATTATATGTCTAATGCTGGAAGTCGATTACTGTTGATCACATTTTACTTGAATGACGTGTGTGTGTGTGTGTGTGTGTGTGTGTGTGTGTGTGTGTGTGTGTGTGTGTGTGTGTGTGTGTGTGTGTGTGTGTGTGTGTGTGTGTGCTTGTTTGCGTGGGCGTGAGAGTGTGTGAGTGTGTTGGAATGTGAGTGTGTGTGTGCGTTTGGTTTAGGGATGAGTGGTTGTGTGTGTGCGTGTGTGCATGTGTGTGTGTCAGTATGAGTGAGTGGGTATGAGTGTTGGTTTGGGTCGGGGGGGAGTGAGGCGGGAGAGGACAGGGGGTGGGAGGGGTGGGCCGGGCGGTGGACGGGGGGGTGGGTTCCGGGTGGGGGTCGTGGGGTGGGGGGGGGGGTGGGGGGATGCCCTGGATCTCGGGGTGCGTGGCTGGAGCGCTGGGGGGGTGTACTGGCCTGGGGTGGGTAGCCGCCCGTGTGGGCTGGTTCTCCCGGGTGGGTCATGGCCCTCCGCCTGGGGTGGGGGGTTGGCTCCTGGGCTCTTGAGCCTTGGGCTCTCGGCCCTGCCCGCCCCGGGCGTCCGGCGCCCGGGGTGGACCGGCTCCTGCCGGTCGTGGCTCCGCGGGGCCCGGGCCCCGGGACTGCCGGGGTCCCCGGCCGGGGCTTTCCTCTGCCCCGTTTCTGGACCGGAGCGTGGGCGTCTGCCTGGGGGGGCGGCTTGGATCCGGGCTCTTTGATGTCCGCCGGCTGTCTGGGCTCTGAGGGCCTCTCTGGCCTGCTTCTGGCCTTCTCAGAGGTCAGAGGTCATATACTGTATGCATGATCACTATCACCATCACTGTCACCATCATATTCACATGATCACGTTGATCTTTAATCACTCTTCACATACTCGGTTACCTTGTCTTCTTGTGGTGGTTAGACTAATGGTGATCTGTAGTAGACCTCTCTTGATGCACGCCCCGAGTTTACTACGAGTTACGACTAGCTATATTCAAAAAAAAAAAAAAGGGTTTGTGGTGTCCTTGCATTTCCTTCCTCCCCTACACCTCCTTTTATTTTTGTGGCCTGGTCTGTTCACTAATATGGTTCGGGAAAAAAAAAAAAAAAATGTATGCATGGTTCTGTAATTTTCTGTGTTGGTTGTCGGCTCTGTTTTGGTGTTGTCTGGATTGGGGGTTTGGGATTGTTCTTGGTTGCGTGTGGTGCGTCGACAACACTGTTTTGTATTGTGACTTTGTACATAGGTTGTCCCCCCCCCCCCCTTCTCCCTCTCTTTATCTTTCTCTCTTTCTGTCCCTGCTCTCTGAGCGTTTCCGTCCCGGTCCTGTCCGGCAGCCGTGCCGGATGCCAGCTTTAAATAAAGGCAGCAGCAGGAGGAGACGAAGTCTCCTCCTGCTGCTAACATTGAAATCTTTTCGGATAGTAAAAGGCTACAATCATACAATATTGCACGCCCCAGCTGCCGAACAGGACAAGGGAAGGAAAAAAAAAAAAAAAAAACGAAATGGCCCTCTACTATATCAGTTCTGAATGAATCAGAGAAAACTGATGGCCACTGGCCAGTCAGCTAGATCAAAAACAGGCAGCTGACCATGTAAATGTACAGTTGATGGTTCCTGGGCAGAAAGAGGTTCGAAGGTAAGTGATTGTTCTGGAGCTTTCTGGACAGAAGGAGGTTCGGAGGCTCGTGATGGCCCTGGGGCTTCCTCGCCAGGATGTTCAGATGATCCCTCAGGCTCGATGTCTGGAGCTCCGAAATATTTTAGAATTGCTCCTGCAAAGACAAAGCTCATTAGGTTATCAGGCAAAAAAATAGATCCTGAATGCATATTCTATTTTATTATTACAGTGTTGTTGCAGCAATACAGAAAATTAAAATTAATCAGTTTTTACATTAAACATTGTGATGTACAGTGTCCCTTAAAAGTTTGTACCCAGTTACAAAGTTGCCACTTTTAAGTTTTCTGCATTAGTTTACCAATTGTACTAAATAAATAAAACTAAGACAAATGAACCACTGCCATAACAGTCTAAAATAAGAACAAAACACCATGCCTAATATTTATAAATCACTTAAGACACACTAATCAAACACATTACTTGTATTTGTTTTTATTGGTTTAATATTGTTTTATTTTCTTATTGGTTTTAAATTATGTAGTTATTTTTATTCATATACCTGAAGTTTTTTTTGGAGCGCACTTTGGTCACTGTATGTAAAGGGCTCTATTAATTAAATGTTGATTGATCGATTAAAAACCCAACCAAACAAATTAATTCTAAGTAATCTTAAAATAAAGTGTAAAATATGTGAGAGACAACTTCCACTGGAAAGTGAGAGAGCAGACTGCTACAATGAGAGAGCAGACTGCTACAACAACATGTCCTTGCTCCTTATAATCTGAATAAACGGGTCTACGGGTCTGGATGACTTACCTTTATCTTTCGAACGTTTTCCTTCCTCAGTCTTCTTTTTCTTCCGTTTTTCCACGCCGCTGGAATAATTTCTTTCTGATGGCATTATGGTTTGTTTTGTTAATCCTCTCGCTAATGACGGGTAGCTGTCAATCATTCCCATCATACCTGTCGGCGGCCACTACGTGACGTCACTTGCTGTGTGACAGTGCGGTCCAACACACTAATAATGCCACAAAAGCACCAGCCACAGCTTCCAAGCCACGGATGGCCAGGGAACGGCGTATGCATCGCTTACGCGGACGACTCACACAGGTTTTAAGCCGCATTCTTGTGGAACATGTGGAAAACGTTTCAGTCAACAGAGTAATTTGTTGTGCCACATGAGGACTCACACAGGTGAGAAGACATATTCTTGAGAAACATGTGGGATGAGATTTACTTGTCGTCGTTCAAGGCTGCACCACCTTAAAGGTGCTGTAGGCAGGATTCTGCATCTCCGAAGAGATGACCCATCGAAGGTGGCGATTTGAAACCCAGCGCAGCCAATCCTGTCCTGTTTTCTCTGACATCACGCCCTTACGCAAGTTAAGCCCCTCCCACAAGAACGTGTGACGAACGCCCCTCGACCAATCACGGTTAGAGCCTCAGGGGCTCTTCTGATTGGTCAAAGACACCTGGAGCTGTCGAGATTCCTTTTCAGCTCTGAACAAAGACAGATGGAAAGGCTGTGTCCTCGCGGTAGTGCAATTATGCTACACTCCTAAAGGATTATCAATGGATACTCTAACATTTAATCCAAAGAAAACACAGAAAAATTAGCATTGACTAGCAAAATCCTGCCTACAGCACCTTTAAAAGTCACCAACAGATGAAGAAAGACTCTCTTGTTATAAGCTCATTGAGGAAGTTCAGCTTGATCCCCAAACCACAAGAGAGCATCCAGTTCACAGGAAATGTTCCACATTCAGACACTGTTGAGACAAGATTCACCTTCAGGAGTTTTTTTGTTTGTGGTCTGTCCCAAAAATGAGAAATTTCAAGAAATGGAAATAAAATGTTGACATGAATTCAATGGGTTTTGTTCTTCAGTGTTTTTTTTTAATGTGACTATTCATTAACTATTAACTATTACGTTATTTTCCGATTGCTAAAACACGTTTTTCAAAACTACGTTTTTTTCAAAACTGCACACACCAAACTCCGAACATCACGCAAATTGCTAAACCCTTGCATCCCCTTGCAAAACAACTCTGCCATTAAATCTCTGAACATGCTCACAAAATGGAACTTGTGTTTTCATTTGGAAAACAGCCATATTTTCACATGACACACACATACCATTCATGGAAGAAACACAATAAGCTTTTGGCTGAACACTACCAAGCATGGACAGAACACTGTAGAGCAAAATTGAAAACACAATCACAGAAATGGAACGCACTGAATTAATGACTCTGCCCCCTTCTCTCATAGACAAAGCATCACAAGTTTTGTTACATGTGCCCCCCACCTCGACGACGGTATGTGTGTGAGCGCTCGTCTCGGGCTCGTCATAACAAGCCCAGGCCAGCTCTGCCTTTCACTTTAAACATGCACCAAATATGTAAACATGTTTTCTTTCCTTCATTATCTTCAAACATTAATGTAGTCCAAATAACATGTCATTTACACATCCATGTAGTCCCAGGTGAATGCAATCAGGACCCAGGGAGACTGAGACTGTGTCCCAATGTCCACACTGTTCCCTATAGGGCACTACATAGTGAAGATGCCATTTGTAGGGCTGTCCAAATGTCCAGATAGCAAAAAAGAAGGGCGCTAGAAATTTCCCACAATGCATCTCGAAAAGTAGTGAGCATCAATGGTCCCTAGACAGCTCAATACTACCCATCGTGCATTGCAAATCTCCAGCAAAATGGCGGTATGGCGGGGTGAAGTGATCAGCAATGAGGGAAAAAGTAGGGAGCTGCGTGTCCGAATCGCCAAGGGATTCAGGGCACATATAAAGTCCACTATGTAGTCCAGCACTATGTAGTGAGTGAGGGGTTCGGGCATAGTGTGGACATTCAGACGCAGCCTGAGACTGCCTGCTGCCTACCTGACCAAGATCCTGACAACTACTTGGTAATAAATAATAACAGCTAATAAAAATAGCTAATAGTGTTTTCTGTGCTTTATCTACCATGTTCTCCCTGCATCCCCTCCCTCCAGAAGCTGCCTTCCTCAGCTCCTCTCAGCACTCTCCACGTTTTGCATTTTCTGTGTTGCTATCATTACTATCAGTGATTTGGAATTAGGTTAAAGACACTCACACAGCTCTGTAACACAACCCAGTGTTACCCAACACTGAAATACTGTACTGAGAAACACCTGCAGTGAAGCAGATCAATCATTAGATGGCGCCCATTACCCAGAAGCTTCAGAGAACTATGAGGAAGTCAAGTCAGCAGATGGGAAAATCCCAGTTACTGGAATTGGGAAACAAGTCAAATATCAGTCTTAACATCAGTGTCACTCCTGTTTTCTAACTGCATTCATGGAGCTGAGAAATGGAAATTACCAGTTCGGAAAGTACCATTTCAAGTTAGGGCATCAAATCTGCTTTTAGATGTGACACTTTTTATTGTCACTGATAAACCCGTGTTGTTCTCCATAAGCAGGCATGGCTTGACGCTCTTCTTCCGGGTGGGAGGACTTTAAACTCCTGCGTCGTTTTCTTGTCCCATTGACGGGAGGAGCAGTCCCCTGCAGGGCGGGCCAGGCCAGCAGTCACACACACTGCTCCACAAAGATCCTCGTTTCTCAGACTCGCAGCAGGAATTCATTGATCAGCGGTCCGGATCAGAACCAGATGAACTCAGGAGCAACATGTGGCCGTTTCTGGGACTGTTAATGGTGTCGGTGGTCTCAGGTGAGCTGCTCACTCAACAGGTTGGAAACCACACTTTCTGCACTTTAATCATTCTCTTCCTTCCTTTTCCTTACTGGTGTATTACTGTTACTACTACTAAATGTTGCATGGCACATGAATGTGTGCATGCTCTTTGCAATTTTGTAAAGTTATTCATTCACTGTATGTAATGTAGTGTAACACACAAACGCTCGTTTTCCTGGAATAAAAAGGAGAAACGTTTCCTTTTGCCATATCCAGGTATTCAAATTAAATAAAAATCGTGAACACCTTGTTTATAACATGATTATAATTACTCTTATCATTCTTCTTTCTTCTTAAGTTGAATATTTAAATGTTCAATTCAAAATCCGTTTGAGTTGAACCAATGACGTATAGAATTACTAGACCGCTCGCTGCTCGGCGGACAGCAGCGGCGCCATGGCAAATAGGCGCTGACTTCCGGTAGGGGCAAGAAGCTGTGGGGCGCTATGTAATCCAGTGTAAATACACTGACTTCAAGGCTTGCTGGTCATCACTGATGGGACAATATGTGTTATGTTATGGCTTTTACTGTTAGCAGACAGTAAAATCTCTGTCCTCGGCACGCTGTCATGGCATGTCATGGTTGTTTAGGTCTCACAGACAAGAAAAAACAAAGCATGTTTTTAGTTGACAGATGCTGAGTTTCAGTCTCAATAACTCTTACACAAAACGTCAATAAATTACAAAGGGCGCCTCCATCCCATCGTTGTGAGGTGGACTACATGCTACAAGCTCATTTTTATTAAAAGAATCTGTCTAACAAGCATCAGAAACAATATTAATTTCTACAAGCAGCCGGTCCTGCTGTGGGGTTAAGGGACCGTCTACAATTTACAAGACGCTGCAACAGTGAAGATAAACACCAAAAAAAAAAAAAAAAAACTAACACAAAAAAAAAATAAAAACGTAATACCACCAGTGGGATTCACTGCAGTGTCACCATAATCACCACAACCTTCATTTGTCTCCTATCAAATTTATTGGATATGGCGTTTGTCTTCACTGTTCCAGCGTCCTGTAAATTCTAGATGGTCCCTTAACCGCTGATCGAAATCAATGTTTCTGCCAAAACAGAAATAATGCCAAATAAGAAAGTGTTTTAAACAATTTTTCTCCAATTCAAATTATTCAGTTGGACTTTCACAGCTGCTCAGACCCACATACCTTGGAATGGTTGCTTTTTTCCTCCCACAAAAATGGCGATAAAAAGTTTCTGGAGGAGCAATTGTTGCAGTCAGAACATGCACAGTATTTATGTAATATATTTATGTAATAATGCTTTAATGCTCAATAAAGAACTGAACTGAACTGAATACCTTAACATACAGAGAGGTTTCTCAGAGTAAAATGTAAGAGATAAAGTAGTGTAATAAAAAATGAAGTCAATTTAAGCAGTGGGGGTCCATTGAATACAATGGGCACTCATTTCTAGAATAATTACAACTGATTGAGTGAAACAGCCAAAGGAAGACAAGAAATGGAAAAAATGAAAGCATGAAACACAGTAATTGCAATAAAAATTAAAAGTTTATTCACAGTAAATGAAAAAATGCACACAATGACATATTAATTGCACACTCCGTAGTCGCAGGACACACTTGTCTTTGTGACTTCTGTTTCCGAGGAGATAAATTAAAAAAAAAACAAACTCCTGGGTCTCTTGGCTTGGTGTTCACAATGTATCTCAAGCATTGTGACTTGATTGCAACACAGAAGTTTACTGTACCTTGGTAAATCACGAAACACAAAGTCACATACCGTGCTGGCGTCCCACTCAGAATCCGCTTTTTGCCCCTACCGGAAGTCAGCTGCGATTTGCCGTCTCTCAGGGGGCAGTGAGCGGTCTAGTAATTCTATACGTCATTGGAGTTGAACATTTAAGTAAACAGCTGAAGGTTATTCAGACTCTGTAAGATAGCATCAAAGCTGATTCTGCAAAGTAGCTGTAAATCCAGCATAAGACAAGAACAAACATCATAAAATGGCAGAGAGGCCACAGATGGTAAATGATTTTCCTGTCTTAATGTTTGCATTGATCATATTTTGGAGTTTGGATCTAGTGATAAAGAAACATCATATACATAACTCATATGGTACTACTGTTATTATCCTTAGAGATGTGGTGATATTACCATTTTTAAACAGACAAATATTCATAATCAAACAACAACAAATATGCTCCTTCACCTTAGATAAAGTTTAATGGAAGACATATAGAGTATATCATGGAGGATGATGGTCTTTAAAAGGAGATTTGAACCAGCTATCATTTGAAATGAGTTTATAATTTGTGAAATAATGGGATTATCTTCAGGTCACTATAAATTACAAAATTCTGTCTGAAATGAGAAACATACGGAACTTGTTTTCATTAAATTAGTTGCTGTCTTTCAGATAATATAATAGTGTGATCAGTCATTGAAATTATTGCAGATCTCTGACGCCGAGAGGCAGATTCGGGACACCATTTAACCTCACATGTTTATTTTTACTGTGCCAATAAACCACATTTCCTGCACACGGGAAAACATGCAAACTCCCCACAGGAAGTTCCTCATGTCCACCATAAACTCAAACAGAGCTTCTTACTGTCAGGCTAGAGTACTGACCCCTTCTCTGACCTTTGACCGTTTTTTTGCTGAGCAGCCTTTTTATAATCTTCCTTCTTGAAATGAAAACAATAAACTTCACCTGACTTTGATATTCTGTGCTCAGACCCGTTTAGACACTGAGGTTGAATCTCATTCTGAGTTATTTTTTCTCCTGCAGGCTGTGACCCCTCAACTACTGTCTATGGCTTCCTAAATGAAAGTGTACTTTTGCCCTGTAATTGCTCGTTTGTCAATTCAGAACTGCATTTCCATTGGCAGAAAGAAGAGAAAAATGCTCAAGCAATAATTTATTATAAAGGGCATCCAAACATTACTGACAAATACATGAACAGACTCACGTTATTTCAAGAGGAGAAGACCAACTGTTCAATTCAGCTTGACGACCTCACAGTGGACGACAAAGGCCAATACCGATGTAGTGATATGAGCAGTGGATACGATTGTTCATTTGTACATCTTGTAACACTTGGTGAGTCCCTGGTTCATTGGGAATATGAACAGTGTTTTACCGTCAGTGGATTAAAAACATGGTCTTTTAAAACCGTCCCTTCTCTTCCCAGAGCGATTCATCCAGCACCCTCCCGTCACCGGTCCTGGAGGTCAAAAGCTTTTCAAGTGCGATGTCTTCACACATGACCCAGACTTTGAGATTCAGTGGTATTTGAGTGGAGAGCTTCTCAGCAATTCACCCAACACCACCATATCCACCATCAGCACCTCAAACGCTTTCCCTGGAATCCACCTTTTCAACAGCACGCTCACCACCACGGCCAGCTGGACACCACAGCCTCGATGTGTCCCACCTGTGGCTCCTCCTAAACGTAACTTTTTTAAAAAAATTTATGCTTAAAATACACACAAAACTAAAGACGTGTTTGGTCGATCATTTTCTCTTGTAACAGTGTTTCTTCCCATTAACTGTTACATCATTGGAAACATGGGATGAGCAGCACAGCTTCATCGTTTTTATTGGAGTGGGAGGTTTAATTCTATGAAAACTTGAACATATTTGCAGTGAAGCAGTTTAATTCTTTATCACACATCGATAGCTCATGGAACAAACACACCTATGCATTTGTGGGATGAGCAGCAGAGATGTGCATGCGGGTCAGGAGGCTGTCGATCTTTGTGGTTCTTCCACAAGCTGCTAAATAACTAATAATGCTACCATGAAACAAATGATTGAATTAATGCCCAAGTCACCACTGGAGCAAGCTGTTGCTGCCCATCCCACAAATTCAGGTTCTCCACAACTGCACTATCAGTTAATAAGGAACTAAAGCAGGCCTTCCAGTGGTAGAATATTAATTTTAACAAAGCATTATTCCAATGAAGAAATACAAATATTCTTAGTTTTTGTCTTTTTCTGTCTTTATATTATTATCAAAATAACACAAAATATAGTGGTGACACAGTCAAAATGCTGCACTTTTTTTAAAAAAACAAACATTTAAAGATTATCTAGTATATTTGATTTTAACATGTGTGATGCAGAATAATAAAAAAACAAGTTACTCAAATATTTATTGTGGTACTTCATCCTACTTACTGTCATTTTTATAGGAGGTTCGATCATTCACCCAGCTCCACCATCGACCCCCAGTCCCCCACCTCATCGGCGCAGGATGTGGTTTATCGTCCCGATCGGGTTGGCGGTTGCACTTTGCCTGTCTTTTTATCATCGTCGGAAAATTGCGCGGTAAGCTTTTATCTGTCATGACTGGTTAATCCAGAATTGCTCAACACTTGCTGCTGCTGTTTTACAAACTCAATACTCAGTTTGCTCTTTCTTTTCCTTTTTCAGTATCTTTAAGTGTCACATTGTTTTTTCATAACATTTGTTTTTGTTTACTTTTTTATTCTGAAGGCAGGAAATGCAGTACAGGAGAGCCGCCCCTCTGGAGAGCATCTCAGCTGACAGTGGACGCTCCTTTGCAGCTAGATGATCACGTCTGTCACCTGGTGCCTAAAAGAACGGTCCATGGCAGGTTATGTCATGTCTCTCCACTTGTGGAGATCATTTTTGAGGAGACTCCCGTCTGTGAAGTTTCTTCTTTTTCCCAGTTCAACAAGCAAATTCTCACTGTGAAAAGCTACTTCTCAAGTGCAATCAATAAAATACGAGCAGGACATTATTCTTATAAAATGTCGAACAGATTCTTGATATTTACATAGATTTATAGCGGTTTTTGAATCTGGAGAAAGGGATTAGAATCAATGCAAAAGGTGTTCACAGTGAAATGTAATGTGCCTGAATTCAGAAGCCTTTGTAGACGTTGCTGTAAACTCCTTTCACTCGTACAATCAGTGCTTTCACTTTATTGCATTCCAAACATTATATGGCCGCTCTAAATGTAGCTCCAACCTGTCGCAATAAAGGAAAACACTGGTCATGGATGGAGACTCCAGCATGGAGAGGTTTGTTCCAAGCGAGCATGTCTTGGAATAAAGAGTCTAATACTCTTAGAAAAGGAGATAATTACAGACATCAGTGCAAATTACAAACGACAAATGGAGAACAGTCTGTTCTTAATTGAACGCCGGGTCACGGTGCCAGAATAACATCTTGTCAGTGTTGGTGATGTGCTGTCCGTTTTTTACTTTGGTCTGGTCCAAGAAAATCTAAAGCTGGGAACATTTACACCAATATGATACTGGTATCGTGGATGGATTTAAATTTATTATGACAGAGGAACAACAAAGAGATGGTATCTATTAATTTACACTTGTTCAATTTCAGAACCATTTTTGTCAGCATATTTTATATCACACACATTTTTTTTTACTTACTATTCAATGCAGTTTTGTACTATTTTTCATGATTATTTTCTGTCAGAACGGAACTTTTGCTGTGAAAATCTTTTGTGTTTTGATGATTTCATGAAAAATTCAGATTCTTTGCACACTCGAGGCATCAGAGCCTAAAACTCTTCTGCCTGGAAAGGCACTTTCTCTGGAGACGAGTAAAGCTACTTCCACTCCTTTTCCCCAATCTGTGACACCACGTTTATCCAGTGTCCCCAGCACGAGTTAGTAGCAGGAGAAAAGGGTTTCATTTGTTTTGCCACATATTTCTCTGACACTTGAAATGAGCTTTTCTTGCAGTTGGTGTTTAAAATGGCTTTGGTGCAAATTGTTTGTATTCAAGTATTTTGTGTGTTCCTTTCTCTGTTATGACTTAATGATTACTACTACTGTAATGTAATCTGAAAATGTTTTATGAGTTGTGTTTGTCATTCTCTATGTAAATTTCATCACAGGGATCATTGTCAGGGCTGCAAAAAGCACCATTCTCACGACAGCACTGAGAAAAAGCACATCCAGGGGATTATTGACAGTTATGGTAGCTAATTCAGGAATTATATGTCTAATGCTGGAAGTCGATTACTGTTGATCACATTTTACTTGAATGACATGACAGGCAGCGACAGTGTACAGTGTGTGAATGAGTCCTGAGCTCTGTGTGTTCAAATGTGATTCTGAAAGACAGCACTGCTGTTTTACTAGACTTGATTCGCCTTCTGATATAAAATCAGAGCTCGTTGAGCCAGGACATTCTGTTGAAGATAGAAAATGTTTGTGATGTTGTTGAAAACATGTTCTGGATGGCTTGCCCATCACAGATCAGTCAGTATGGATGAAAGAAACAGCATGTAAGCTGGGAAGGGGTTTATTCTTGAAATGTTTTGTATAGCTGTGTTGTTGTCTTTAATTCTTTTTATTTGTTGCACTGTTTTCACTTTTATAAACTGTTTTATGTACCACACACCAGTTTGAAATTGAGAGTTTTTTGTCTTTAGCTACTGAAAATGTGAAAACTTTAGGGTTTTTTTTTTTTCTTATTTTGGGAGACAAAACCAATCATTCAAAACACATAAAAAAAAAAAAACATTCAAAAAGTGTGTCTCCATATTTCTGTGTTGAACAATATGAATTAAAAATTTCGGTTTACAGTTGTATGTAATTGTGGATTATAATTGTGATCACGTTCTAATAAAACAAAAAATTATAAATCTGTATTCTATATTTGCGGTTTTATCAAACTTTGTGAGTTTATTTGGAGTATTTTGAGTTGCTCAGCCTCACAGGGGAGCTTATCAGGAGAAATGATTGCTTGTTAGTTCTTGTACCATTTATCTAAACTGGCACCGATCGGTGGAAAAACACCACAACTTTATAGAGTTATGGTATTTATCAGCCTTCTGCATTTACTCTCATGGTTGGCATTTATCCTCATAAGGAAGTTAAACAACTTTAACTGCCCGATCATTATCTTGTGTGGAATCTCAGCGTTGTGATATACTATCTGTTTCAGTTACAATAACAATACGATGGTGTGAATCCCAGTGAATAATGTTGAAACAGAAAAGTTTATATTTTATTCGTGATTCTTATGCTTTGTAATGTCAGTCTATCTGCCAGCTGTAATGGTTGCTGTGGTGGGCAGGTTTCTCAGGGCCAGATGTTTTACACAACTTGTCTTCATGTGGAATGCTATCATAGAACTGAGTGAGGTCGGATTGTTACTGATTAAATTTTCATAAGTAACAGAAAAAGTATTTTGGTCTTAATTTGATCTTTTTTTCTGGGTCAAATGAATGTACTACAGAAGAAAATACGAACACATTTTCTGCACAGTCAAAGGAAAACTGATGCTACTGGAATTTTTACAGTTGAAGTACAATCATATGAGAATATTTATACAATGACTCAATGTTGCTCAGAAAAATCACACATCAAAAATCGTTTTTCAAGTGATTTTGCGTTTGTTTGTTCACTGATATTTTGTTGTGGCTTCCCAAATTTTAAAGATGTTCCCACTGGTTTGTGAATTATTTGTTCTATCCATATTTTTTGTGGCTTACCTTCTAGTTTTGTGTAAAGAAATTCAATCTGTGATCCTGTGGTGAGGGTGATGATGGTTGTTATCATTATTGCCATTATCATTATCATTAACATGAATACTACTTCTACTACTACTACTACTGCTGCTACTCCTACTGCTACTACACTTATAATAATAATAATAATAATAATAATAATAATAATAATAATAATATTATTATTATTATTATTATTATTATTATTATTATTATTATTATTGTTATTATTATATTAATAAACAGTAATGACAATATTCTCAACAATAGTCTCAACAAGTCAGCTCTAATACCTTTATAAATTAAAGCAATAATATCGAATAAATGCTAAATTTAAACGACTGTAGTTTGTTTTCGTCTTTGCGTGTGACGTCAGAAATAAGACGCTGATTGGTCCAGAGCGGAGCAAACCTTTACGTCTGACGTCATTACGCCTGACAGAACCAGGAAGTTTTGAGGGCTGCTAGCGAAAGCTCCGACTTAACGGATAAAAATGAAACCAGCATTTAAGTTTGCGGTTGTTTCCCGAGGGTGGAATAAACAGGACGTCTTAATACAGGTAAGACACGTTGGAATGAGGAAATGGTTGGCTTATATGCTTGCTGAGTGTATGAAAGACAGGCAGTGTCTGTTAGCTTCATGCTAATGTTGTCAAAGAAGAGAATATGCTTCTGAGTAGTTGATAAAATAAAATAATTCCTTTTTATCTGTAACCTGGTTGCAATGTGTTTGTGCTGAAAAGAAGCCATCTGAGTCACACCGCGGTAACATGCAGCATTTCACTGTCAAATAAATGCTGTTGTCTTTTCACTGACACTGACTGGTAAATCCTGTGATTGTTTCAGTTGTGAGCAAATCGAAACTCAACAATGGGCCGACGACGAGCTGCTGCTGCAAAATCTCCAGCTCCTGCAGCCTCTGAAGCTCCTGCAGAGGCTGCCAGGGCGTGCAGCAGAAAGCACAGCATCTGCATGGTGTCTGACTTCTTCTACCCAAACATGGGAGGAGTAGAAAGTCACATTTATCAGCTTTCTCAGTGTCTCATTGAAAAGGGGCATAAGGTGGTGATTGTCACTCACGCCTACGGCAGGAGGAAAGGTATCAGATACCTGACCAACGGGCTGAAGGTGTACTACCTGCCTCTGCAGGTGATGTACAACCAGTCCACCGTCACAACCTGCTTCCACAGTTTGCCCCTGATGCGCTGTGTGTTTGTCAGGGAACGCATCACTGTGGTGCACGCTCACAGCTCCTTCTCTGCCATGGCCCATGATGCACTGTTCCACGCCAAGACTATGGGCCTGAACACGGTACGGCACTCACAGTGATTTCGTGTTTGACATTTATTCAGTTTTGTGTCTCTGTGTTAGAA
This sequence comes from Salarias fasciatus, assembly GCF_902148845.1. Classification (NCBI taxonomy): domain Eukaryota; kingdom Metazoa; phylum Chordata; class Actinopteri; order Blenniiformes; family Blenniidae; genus Salarias; species Salarias fasciatus. The sequence goes on from NC_043760.1 coordinate 28,384,756, forward strand.
GTGAAAGTGAGATTTGCTCACTAAAACCACAGCAAAGCTGTCATGTAAAGATAAAAAAGATGAGTTCTCAAATCTTTGATCTGCTGAGAAGCTTTTATTTCTTGAGACAGATCTGAAAATTTTTATCATTCACAGGTGTTCACAGACCACTCGCTCTTCGGCTTTGCCGACGTCAGCTCTGTGCTGACCAACAAGCTCCTGACCGTGTCCTTGTGCGACACCAACCACATCGTGTGCGTGTCGTACACCAGCAAGGAGAACACGGTCCTCCGCGCAGCCCTCAATCCAGAGATCGTGTCGGTCATCCCCAATGCCGTCGACGCCACAGACTTCACTCCTGACCCCTCCCAGCGCCAAGATGACAGGATCACTATTGTTGTCATTAGTCGTCTTGTCTACCGCAAAGGTACCAAACACCTTTTGATTAAATAAAACTATATTGAGCCTTTTGGACAAATTTATATATTCCTTGAATAAGGTTCCCATGTGGCTAAAGTTTATTTTTATGTGCTGTTCTTTCTACATTATGCTATCATGACTGAGACATTGTTGAGAACAAAAGTTCAATTGTTAGTTTTGTTTTATGCATTATTTATTTAAAAAAAATAGAGATTTCCACTTTCACAGTAACATATTGCCCCCCCCCCCCCGCCCCCGCCTTTTCCCATTGCTATTAAAATCTTTCAATTTATATTTATAGTGCAAAATAGTGTATTTTTATTTCTCATGAAGGATTCAACTCCAAAAGGTTTTTGCCTTTGTCAAGAAGTGTATGTGTTCATTGCTGTTGATTGGTTTATTTGTTAACAGGATTAATCAGTCACTCGTGGATCGAATTAGATTTATTTATTTTTATTACAGACAGACAATAGGACATAGAAGAAGTGATTTAACATTTGGTCAGATCCAGATATTCTCACCAAGAGAGAATATTAATAATGAAGAATCGAAAGTCTGTTCAATGTGGTGATAGTGACTTTCTGGAGGATCCAGTCTGTCCACTTTCCAAATCTCTGAAGATTTACAGTTAAATATCAGTTTGCAGCAGCCAAAAACATGTTGGGTTAAAGACAAGCTCAAAGCTGAATTGGTTTTAATGAAACAGTGAATGAGCAAACATGACCTAATACATTTTTAAATCACTTCCAGACACCCTGTGACTCCAAAATAACCTAATATTTGACATTTTGACATTGATAGACAAAGAAATGAGGTGTTGAGGTTTTCCTTCTCCTCTCAGGAATTGATCTTCTCAGTGGAATAATCCCAGAGCTCTGCCTCAAGCATCCTGATCTGCACTTCCTGATTGGTGGAGAGGGACCGAAGAGAATCGTGTTGGAGGAAGTGAGAGAGAAATACCAGCTGCATGACAGGTACCGCTGCATACTCGTATGTCCTGGAGGGATTTTATCAGGACGCAGCACTGAAAACTTTCCCAGGACACAGTCTCTGCCACACCATTTCATAATGGGATTTAAACACTATAAACTTACTTTTTAGCTTACAAACCCTTGCTACCTGTACTGCCTGACCTACGTTTATGATACTTAAATTATCTTCTTCACTTATTTGTGAGTCACTTGTTTTTACTACATCTTAACTACTCATTTATCTCTTATTGCTGCCTTGATGATATTTTACTGTAAGCTGCTGGACACCGTGGACTTCCCCTCCGGGTCATCAATACAGTCTATGTTGTTCTGTGAGCTGTAATTTGTTTAGGGTCACACGCTAGTATAGTGGTTACAGCTCTCACCTCACAGTATCCCTGATTGGATTCTGGTTTGGAGTCTTTTCTGTTTACAGTTTGCGTGTTCGAATACTTGTCGCCAAAAAAAGAACAGCCGTCACTTTAAGGTTAAACATTGACTCTAAATTGCTCATAGATCTTTGTGTTTGTCGCGTGTTGGACTTGTGGCCGTCTAGATCTAAATTGTAGGAATGATATGCTGACACCTGTGCCCGACTTCTGGACTCAGTGGCCTTGAACTAGATAGATGAATTGTGTTTAAGTAATGCTATAACTTGCAGTTTAGTATTTTCTGTGTAGCAGCGTTGTTGCAGCTGAGTCTCACATGTGTTAACTTTGTGTTTGCAGGGTGCGACTGCTGGGGGCTCTGGAGCATAAAGACGTGCGCGGGGTTTTGGTTCAGGGTCACATTTTCCTCAACACGTCGCTAACAGAAGCCTTCTGCATGGCCATCGTGGAGGGCGCCAGCTGTGGGCTGCAGGTTTGTCAACCGTCGCTCATTAAGAGCATCGTGTTGAGACAATGGCTCTGCAGACTTTCACTGTGCAGGAAGAACCTGCTCAACCGGCTGCTAAACTTTCCCTTCTGCAGCCTGCAAACCGCTGCTCCCACACAGAGAGTGGTTGCGAAATAGGTTTTTGGTGAATTTCATGTACTTTCCAATGAGGCGTGTTCACACATGAATGGAGTTGCACAACAATTGAGTTTACATAACTTGTTATCGTCCGCTGGCCGGACCTGTGTGTGACGTTTTCTCACACAGCAAAATGAATGTTCATATTCATAACAATTTAATTAATCACGCGCATGAAATTTCAATTACAGAAATGACTTTATTGTGATGATTTTAAGCAACCAGATTAAGTTTGAGGTAAGAAAAATTGTGAAAGTGCATCCGATGCAGACGTGCAGTGACTATTGGCCTCCAGAATTCAAGCTTCCTTATACAGTCAGTGATGCTGTTGAGTCCATTTTGGCGCTAGTCCCTCCCGGTCAGTAGCTGCAGCGATCCAAATTTGGTGGAGTGGGTGAAGGTTGTATACTTGCTTATGTTTATTGTTTACTAGCTTTGGTCATTTTCCCATTAACTCTTCTGACTCAATGCACCGTCTGCTGCAGCAAAAGACGAAAAGCATCTTCTCTTTTTGTTTGACATCGAACGTTAAAATGACCTGCCACATCATAAACAAGTACTGTAACATACTGTTGTATGTTGGAAATGGGAGAATGATTGAGCCTGTGTGGAGGACAGAGCGTGTGTGTGTGTGTGTGTGTGTGTGTGTGTGTGTGTGTGTGTGTGTGTGTGTGTGTGTGTGTGTGTGTGTGTGTGTGTGTGTGTGTGTGTGTGTGTGTGTGTGTGTGTGTGTGTGTGTGTGTGTGTGTGTGTGTGTGTGTGTGTGTGTGTGTGTGTGTGTGTGTGTGTGTGTGTGTGTGTGTGTGTGTGTGTGTGTGTGTGTGTGTGTGTGTGTGTGTGTGTGTGTGTGTGTGTGTGTGTGTGTGTGTGTGTGTGTTTGTGTGTGTGTGTGAGAGAAACAGTGCAGGATGAGATGTGTGACACTGGAGGTCTGGTCTGTCTCTGTAGACTGACGGGGGAAAAAAAAGCCCCTCTTATCGAGACTGGGAGACATCCGCCATGTTTAACTGTGGAAAATACACAGACAGGACAGTAAAATAAACTGTGGGACGGTTAAATGCAGCTGAACATTTATTCTGTTCACAAAAAAAGACTTTGAAACCAAAACAAACTGCTCACAATACAAAGGAAACAAAAGCTGGCTGCTCAGCGTTCGCCAACCGCCCGCTCAGGCGTTCGATCCTGAGAGTTTACTTTACAAGACAAATGTTTGCAGTGATTTAGACTGAAAACTAAATCTAAAACGCTTTGTGTCGATTATAACTTATTATCAGAAAGAGTTATTTTTATACTCCTAAGCTTGACAGCAGGTCACATGGTTGCCAGATCTCTGCAGTGGAGTTTATCCAAACAGCAGACGAGCGAGGCAGGAAGAGAAGAGCTCGTCCGGTGCCTTACTCAGCTCTTTTCTTTTTTGCAATCATGAAATTAATGATACACTGATCTGTTATAACATCGCGACCTCTCACCTGATTTTGTCAGTTTCCCGTATTACCGTCACAGGGACAATAACCTGCGGTGCACTTTGATTTTTCAGAGCGACAAAGTGTTATTTACAACACCTGTACGTGGTCGTAATGTTGTGGCTGATCGTTGAGTCACATCAGCCTTTAGTCTTACTTGGAAAAAAAAAGCTGATTACAAGAAAATGGAGTTTTCTCTCTAGCAGGTTGAAAAGCCACATTTGATATCTTGATTATAACGCTTTCATCAAACCTGCAGAGTGGAGAAAGTCGACGAAGTGTCACCGTTTCCTGGACGTGGAATTTTGGAAACACTTTATTGAAATATAATCTTTCAATCAAAGATAAATGAGCAGAGAGTTAAGAGCTGGATGCTTTAAGCTTTATCCGGAACCATCGCTTCACATTTTACTCGATGAATCTTTGACAAAGACTGGGACCATTTTGCACAAGGCCGTAGCGATCGATGAACTGGAGGTCAGACGCTTTGAGGCGTCATTGATGGACGTGCTTGGTACTGACACTTCCTGTTCCAGATCTCCACTCACGCCCGGTATAAATAATGTTTATAACAAATCCTGCAAACACACTGATGTTTTATGGATTTAAACAGCTACAGGATGTTTTCGTTGCTTTTTCCAGGTAGTCAAATAAACTAGTAACCAGGAAGATGATGAATAAACCTTTAAAAACAAAACTAGCACAGTTGGAGGCATACCTATGTACCAAAGTAAAAATGTTTTAGAAGATTTTGGAGAAGAGTGGTGGTAGATATGTATTTATTTATTAATTTCCACCCATTTTGAATCAGTGTATCTTTATTAAACAGCCTCACAGATATCCTGATCATTGAAAATGTGATTCTTTCTTACTGAAATGCTTTCATGCTTTGTGTGTGTCTTCCGTCTCAGGTTGTGAGCACTCGTGTTGGGGGCATCCCCGAGGTGTTGCCCGAGGACCTGATCACCCTCTGCGAGCCCACGGTGCGCTCGCTGTGTGCCGGCCTGGAGGCGGTCATCGCCCGGCAGCGGTCCGGCTCCGTCCCCCCTCCGGCCTCCGTCCACGCCCGAGTCCAAAACCTCTACACCTGGAAGAACGTGGCAGAGAGAACTGAAAAAGTAGGCCGACCAAAACCTGCCGCCCCAAATGTTCTCAGTGGGTTTGATGCAGGTCGATGTCTTTTTTCAGCTTTTTGTCGATGCAGATTAAACCTACATATATATACCGCCTGTTCAAGGACCTGATATTTATGAGGTGAAGTATGACCTGCAGAAATGAGGGAAAAGGTGAACTCCTTCACCATCCCGCATACAGATTCTGCAAACATCAAAGTGGAACTGGAGCGTGCCCCCGGGGCCTTGATAACTTATTTTACTCACATGCTTTGGCTTTTGATGGATTCCGTTATTCTTCATGACTGCTGATAATTTGCAGTGGACTGACGCAGTCTGGCACAGTCTCACGTTCCAGCTGTGAATCATACATGGTTTCTTGTGGCGTGGCGACCTAAATATTTATTTTTTCAGAGGCAATAATACCATTCTCACGTGAGAGTGACCCAGTAGGAAACGTTAAAAACAGTTTGGAGCCGCTGCAGATCGGCTGAATGATCTCTTCCTCACACACAGCCAGGTTTCACAGTTTATTACCTTCTTATAATCTTCACAAAGTCCTTTAGTTTATCAGCACAGATCAGAAGAAGCGCCTTCCTGTCTGCGGGTTGAGATGACGTTTGATTACAAGAGAAAATAGGAAGCTTGTCCTGTGATTTCTTACGAAACAACAGCCTGATAAATGTCTGAAAACAGCGCTTTTTGAAAACCACTTCCACTTCCTGTGTGTTTGAAACTTGTAGTGCTTGCACAAATAATTTGATAATAACGATGGATTCCGGAGTGTTTGTAGTACTCAGTGCTTGGAAATAAATACAACTTCTTCCACAGAGTGCACACTTAATTCCACTGACAGCGTTTCTGTCTGCTCTCGGTATTTTTCCACTACAGGAATGAGAGAACGAAACCTTTCCCGGCAGGTTGTTGTTACACAAGCAGATTGTTTGTGGGTTGCATTAGAACAAAAAAAAAAGTGTTTCTCTCATCACTGCACAAACATCTTGAGTCGGAATCAGACGAGGGATCGGATTACTGGCATGATGGGAGCAGATAAGCTCATGAACGTGCCTGAGGCTGTTTCTGTGCGTCTGGCTCATGTCGCAGCAGGTCCCAGTGAATCATGTCAATGCTTCCCTCTTCAGGTGTACGACCGGGTCCACACAGAGGACGTCCTTCCCCTGGACAGACGGTTACGGAGGCTGAGGTCCCACTGCGGCGCCGTGGCCGGCTCCATCTTCGCCTTCGTGGCGGTGTTGGACTTCCTCTTCCTGCTGCTCCTACGGTCGTTGGTACCCGATCACAACATGGACGTGGCGGTGGACGCCACCGGGCCTGGCGGGCTGTGGACGGTAGAAACTGAGACTCATTCCAAACGTGCTGCAGAGCAAAGCGGTGAAACATGAACCGTCTCCACTCCTCTCGCCTCTGCACTCGTGGTGCCGACGAACATTTATGAACGAGCTCATGGTCACTCCATACAATGTTTACATTTCTGTTTTTCTTATTGCTGTTGTGCGAAAGCATTCTAGCCAGACTGCTCACGGATTTTCACAGGGAATATTTAAATGGAGGCTTCTGGAGAATCTCCAGGTGCTTTTTCTCGTTTGACGGGAGTCAAGAACAAATACATTTAGGTGAGATGAGAAATCTGATCCATCTTGCAGGAAACCATCATGCTTGGGCATTATGTTAAGTTAATTCACTTTAACTCTCCTGCAACTGAATTCTAACGCTGCTCTTTAAAAGACTTTAATCAGATTCACTTGGTGCATCTGTCGGAGTGTCTTTGAGCAAGACGCTGAACCCACAGACTGCTCCCAGTGGGCGGGCTGAGGGCTGCACAACCTCAGATGTGTTGTTATCTTGATATCAACATGTATAGTATACATATCACGACAGACTGAGTGAACTGTAAACAGTAGTTTCCACACAGTGAGCGTTCACGCTCTGCAGACTGACAGGGAGGGAATTTTGATTGTTTATTCATGCAAAATGTTTGTTTTACTAATTAAAACATTTTCAAATGGCAGAACTGTTACTTGAAGGAACAGTTGTCCGTGCACAGAGATTACAGTCTGCTGCTAAAGTGTATTTATCTCAAATTATATCATTATCACAACATTAAACGTTTCTTTATTGCTCGCTCATCTAATATTATGCAGCCCTAAAACACACAGATTATGGAGTTCCAAATGACTGATAATATTAATAGGAAATAACTAAAATGAAGGCAGTTTGAAATATTAAAAGGTCAAAGAGAGCAAGAGTTGGACATTTCTGCATCACCGAGTCTTTAAAAGTGATGAAGGAAGAAGCTCCTGTTCCACAGCGATGCTGCTCTGACGGTGAAGCTCATGCTAGTTTGTATAAAAAGAAATATTTTAAATACCACAAACACAGCCTGATGCAAGTTTGAGGAAGGTATTTGATGTTTTCATCTTACCAGATCTTATTTCTGAGACTCGCACAGCGACACTCCCCAGCCTCGGCATTAGAGGCATCAGAATACTGAGCAGGAAGAGGCGCTTGTCACGGCGTCCTGTAGGAAACTGCAACTCCACCAGACTGAACTCTGAGGGCCTGGTTCTCAGGAGGAACTTCAGCAGCTTGATCTTTCCCATAATCCACCATGATGTTGCCATTTACTGATTTTTTTGGGGGGGGTGAGGGGTTTGTGTTAAAACTGTACCTGATGTTTTGGACGGTGAGTGTGTATTTCACTGAGCAGGACTAAAAGGGGGATTCAGCACTGACTTGATCTTCTAACATATACCTCTGGGTTTGTTTGTCTGACAAAAATCATATATAGAATTTTTTTAAGCAAACAGAATATGATGGACAGGATTTCACTGAAACTGTGAAACGTCCACGTATCTGAGAGTTATTACAAATAAACTTATTTATTCAGTCTTCTTCCATTTGTTCTTTTTTAACAGTTCTTGTGTCAAAATGCAATATGAAAAAGAAGAGGAAAAATGGAAAATAACTAAACTAAATAAACACTTAACTTTTTGATGATATTCCACTTATTTTGAGAAACAGATGCATTTGTGAAGTTGTGTATTTTGTGTTTCTGCCACTCCTTTGCTTCAGACGTTGCATATTTATCAGAAACCTGAAATTTTGAATTTTCTTCAAAATGAGTGTGTGGGGAAAAAATATTCTGCTGGCTGATGTGTGATTTGTCCATCCGTGTTCCAGGACTGAAAGTCAGGAAGTGAACTTTCCCCTCACGGGGGAGGAGGGGTCAGAGTGTCTGCTCAGACGGAGTCGAGGTGAACGAGACTGTTTTGTGTTTTCTGGGCTGAACAATGAGGATTTGCATCGGGTGTGAAACAGAGTTCAGCAACACCGTAATTATGCATGAAAATAGAGACTTCCTGCTTCACTACGATCAGTACTGCAGAAGCAAGACACACTGGAAAAACTAAAAAAAAACACCAGCCAAGTAGAAAATACACAGAAATGATCATTCAGTAAAGTGTATGTGCAGTATACAATATACAAGACGGGTCTTTTTTTCTCCTTAAACCTCACAGAGATCAGAAAATCAGTGGAAACTTTTGACCTACGGTTACATTTATTGCATTTATAAACTTCATTTAAGAAGTACTGATGTGTTCTAGACATTCCATGTCTTTACTCGGCATAGTTTTGGAGGTTTTATTCTGTTTCATGACGTCTTGCCAGTCGGCAGTTTTGTTTATTGTGGTTTCAGCCGGTGATTACGTGCTTTCACCATCTTTTTGTTGTTGCTGTTTGGGGTCCTGTGAAGATTACATGCATATTAATAGCTGCTGCTCCAGAGCGGTTCTCTTATAAATGAAATGCACTCGGTACTTTGTCACCTCACAGTGGAAGAGAAGTGCAACAAAACAAATTCGAATACATGTTTATTTACTTTCAGTTAGAAACGTGTGAAAGCTGCAGGGAGCCACCAGGAAGGAGCTGAAGAGCTGCGGGTTCCAGACAACATGTTAAAATCGATCATTTTTGGAGAAAGATAAAAAGATATCACCATTCACCTTTCTCCTGTAAAACCAAAAGTGACGGCAGTGTTTAGAGCTCCTCACCCTGAAGGCGTTCGCAGTTGCAGCCGTCGCTTTGTGCACAAATACTGAAATAAGCTTCTTTGTTTGATCCTGACTGAGAACTGAACACAGGTTTGATGGAGACGACCTGAGAGGTCGGGATGAGTCATCAGCAGAACATTTTGAACGTATGTTGAGTCTTCTCAGTAATTTTTAGTGATCTGATTAAAGCCATGTTGAAATCAGAGCTTCACTGAATGTATCTGATGTGAAAATCTTCCTCCAGCTCAGAGACTTACAGGTCTTAATATTAAAATCAGTAAAGGCATTATTTTTCTTGGTGGAATAGAGAGTAATAAATCCAGCCTATGATCCTGAGTGGATTCTAGATTTACACTCTGCCTTGTTGGTGCCTCATTTTTCTTGTACTTTCAAAATAAAACATATGGTCACCACCATCTGCTCCCCGGGAGGATGAAGGGCTTTCTGTGAACTGGTGATAGTTGTAGGCTTTGATTTTGAGGTAAACTTGTTTTTTGTTTGTTTGTATTTTGTTTTTAAAAGTTGTCTTTAGACACACTGTTTTGCAGTATAAACCACTCGTCTCTGATTTTTTGCTTCACTGTAAAGTTTTGGTGAATCAGAGATGGGAGTGGACATCTGTAAAGAAATGGGAGTACATCAAATGGGAAGTTACTCAGATCAGGTGAGAGTTGTTTTTATTGTTCTTACTTTGCTTTTACATTCCCTTCAGGGAACGTCAGGAAAAGCTGCTGAAACTCAGGTTTCTTTATCCTCTTTGTCTCCTGCATGCATAATTCCGGGCTGTTTCCCTCCAGGTGCGGCGGGTCGGGGGGCTTCGCTCATCATTCTTATGCACATAGGGGGGCTCTCACCTCTGCCCGGAGATGGGAGGGGGGGTCACACACCCGGATGATAAAGCAGAGGAGGTCCGGCTCCAGGTCAGAGTGCTGCTGGGCGCTGGAGGAGTCAGCTGTGGATCATGGCCGTGGTGGAGTGTATTCGGCAGTGGTTCAGGAGTCTGGTCATCCACCAGCTCACCATCGCCAACCCGCTGATGGCCGGTAAGTTCACTCCATGCTACTTCACACTGCTGTGAGGCTTTTCTGGACTGTTGAAGAATTTTTTTTTTTTTGCTTTTTCCTCACTGTGGAACCCTTCCTAATGTCTCCTGCTGTGTTCCAGACAACTGGATGGACAGATCTGCTCTTCACGTGGCGGCCTTCGAGGGCCGACTGGTCCTCCTGCATAACCTTCTGGCCTATGTGAGCCTGACTGACCGGCGGTCTCATTCTGGACGCAGAGGTTGTGAGCTCACTGACGTTTTCCGCCCTCTGCCGTGTCTCTCAGGGAGCCGACGTGGACACGGTCACCCTGGACAATGTCTCCGCCCTCCACGAGGCCTGCCTCAGCGGGCACTACGAGTGCGCCAAGCTGCTGCTGGAGAACGGTGCAGATGTGAGAACAGTAGCTTAATCAGTTTTTATTTTCGTTTGTGCTTATTTGAGTGTGGTTAAATATGCATGTCTTGTAAAAAGAAAGCAGTTCTGAAAGATAGAAACTTCAGAGCATCTTCCTCCAGAGAGACTGGCCCGTTCAGTGCTTTCCTGAGGAGATTTGGACGACAGCTTCTCTTCAAGCTCTCATCAGACACTTGGCCAGATGTGCATCTCTCTGATGTCTGCTCTCCGGCTCCTCCACAGCCGGACAGAGTCACGCTGGACGGCGGAACGCCTCTCTTCTACGCCTGCAGCAGCGGGAACGCCGCTTGCGTTCAGCTCATCTTGGAGCGCGGCTCGTCTCCGCACGCCGACCGGCATCTGGCCTCCCCCATCCACGAGGCTGCCAAGAAGAGTGTGTTGCTGAAACACGTTCAAGTGGAAGCCGCAGCTGCTCGGCGTCGGTTTGATTCTGACCGGAGTGCCGTTTCTCTCTCCAGATCATCAGGAGTGTCTGCAGCTGCTGCTGTCCTGGGGGGCGCAGGTTGACCTGGAGCTGCCGCTGGTGGGAACGCCGCTCTACTGCGCCTGCATGTCCCAGGCAGCCGACTGCGCAGAGGTTCTGCTGCAAGCAGGTGAGTCGAAGCCAGAATCAATCCTCCGATCGTCTTCTGGAGCTGTGTTGGCGTCCTGGGGGGGAACGAGCGCGTTCAGGCCTTTGAACCGCTCCTGCTGTGTCCTGCAGGGGCAGACGTGAGGCTGGGATGTGGGCAGGACAGTCCTCTGCACGCCGCCGTCCGAGGCGGCGCTGCGCAGATCGTCGCCCTCCTGCTGGACTTTGGGGCCGACGAGTGCTGCAGGAATGAAGACGGACAGACTCCTCTGGACCTGTCGGCGGAAAACAGCGCGGTGAGGTCGGCGCTGCAGAGGAGAGGTGTGTGGAAAACAAACCAACTCTAATCAAACTATTCAGAAACCTGCACTTCCATCCGTCACTCACCTGATGGTTTTGTGTTTTCTCCACCTCGTCTTTCCTCAGAGATCTGCTCGCTGTCTCAGCTGTGTCGCGTCAGCGTCCGGCGCAGCGTCGGAGCCAATCACCTGCCGCAGATCTCCAGTCTGCTCCTGCCTCGGCGTCTGCAGGATTACCTCCTCTACCAGTGAGGAGCCGCCGCCCGGCTTCAGAGGCTGACTGAAACGTGCGCGTTTCCCTCACTGATGCGAGGGGGAAAGACGGGGTTCAGAGGATTTCTTTGAATATTATAGGAATTGCTGGGATAGAACGCCGTGTGTTTACAGGTCAGAGCTGGTTTAAAGTTGGAGAAAACCTCACACTTCCTCCTGGAATGAGGAATTAAACAGGAGTGATGCTATCAGCTGTGCTTCTTTCCACAAGGTTGCATAAGATGCTGCTTGCATACCTGAGTGTACAACTCCGACTGGAGGCCGTGAAGGTGCATTGTGGGTAATGTTGGCCTTCACTTTGATGATCAAGAGCGAAGGGATTTTTTTTTTTAAATAATGTAAATTAAAATGTATGCTCTGAAAATGCAGGAGCAAAAATAGGCGAAGCTCTGTGCCTGCAGAGAAGAGCAAGTTTCACATTTTGTAAAAATATTTTTGCTTTTGTTGATTTTTTTTTAAACTGAAATGTACGGAATTTCATTTTTGTTATTGTTGGATGGTTAAGAGGAAACTACCTCTCACAACATGGTGTTTTTTCTTTTTGTTTTTATGTTTTATTCAATAAAACAGAAACAAAACACACTTTGACCATCGGTGTGCTGCTTCAAATCAACAATCTAACAATATCTTCCTGCTCCAACAAGCACAGACGTTTCATTATCAACCAACAATCACAATTCAACAATGAACTGAAAATACTCTCCAGTCGTGATCAGTCAGTCTTTGTTTATTTAGCTGTTTTCATACTGAAAATTCTTGTTGGGATTGAAAGTAATTCACAGCAGGATTGATGCAATTTGACGAAATATGAAAATACCTGAATGGAAAAGATAATTTGAAGAGTGATTATTAAAATAATTAAAGAGAAGAAGCCTGTAAACACCTTAGAAAAGATTATAATGGCTTTCCTGACAAAAACTGATGGTGAAAACCAGATTAAACTGTTTCGATAATGTCCTTTACATACATATCGAAGCCACGCGGTGTTCAGACGGACCACCCCTGCCTGACGCGTCCTCTCTCCTGGATTATACCGTTACACGTCTGCAGCTCATCTTTTCACAGAGATTCTGCTAATTTGTCATCATAAATAAAACGTAGATGATAAAATCCAAGAGGAGCAGAGCTGATTATTCCAATCAATGCGCCAAGAGTGAAGTGTCTCAATAATTATAAAATCACGCTCAGCTGGACATTGTTGTTTGATGAGAGTTTTTCTAATGAATTTCAGATATTTTGATGTCCACAGCTTGTAATGATAATGAGTTTAAAAAGTTTAAAACTCAAAATATTCCTTTTAAATCCCCGCGTAGGGGAAGAGGGAGAGATGAATAATCATCTCTCCCCCAGGCTGCTCCAGTACCGCCTCTCTCCTCCGCTCTGCCATGCCCCGCCACCACAGGAGGCTTTGGACCATTTCAGTTGTTTTATGTGGAAAAACACAAGTTTTTTTGGTTGGTGGCTCATTTATTAACACAAAAAAATCTAATCTTGGTGGGTTTTTGATCAAATTTAAGCAGACTAATTTGCAATATTTAAAGGAAAAAGTGATTTTGTTTCAGATCTGGGTCATATTCTGGATTCAGGCTCCAGAAGTAAACTTTCAATATATTATGGACATTATGAAAGAATTTCTTTATAACTAAGACAGTACAGAAATCCAGATGTATAAATGTAGCGTAAGACGGAGGAGGCCTGAGTCTCTGACTGCCTTCCTGTACTGGGTCCGTTTCTATTTTAATACTAATATCTCTCCTCTGCAGTGCCAACAAAGCCTGCGATGTGGACGGAGCGCGTGCTTTCTGTCTCCGCTGGACACAAATGGCTCTGAGGAGCATCGTGCGCTGTTGTTATGAAGCCTGTGACACTGAGCATAACTCTGAGCGAGGCCCGTGTGAGAGGGAGTTGGAAGTCACTATCAATGGTTGGATTGGATAAAAGCAGCAGTGAGATCCGAGGCTTTAAAAGAACTGGAGGAAGAACTGTGTTTGTGTGGCTCAAAGTGCTGAAGGGGAATAAATCTGCTGTATTCAAATGCCACCCAGAAAGGTCACGTCTGCGCGGACCCGAGATATCATCCGAGCCGACTGAACTTGACATTTTATTACCTAAAGATCAGAGAACTGCCTGAGCCCTCAGCAAAAACTCCTCAAAGAAAGCTGTGTGTGTTTGGGTGTGCGTCTGTCCCTGTGTTGATGGATGTCCTGCTGCTCATCCCTGCATTTGACCGCTGAGAAATAAGAAGCTGCGTTGACTCTGGGATTGAACTGAGGATCCTGCTCCACAGAAACAAGGTCCACTCGCTCAGATTCCCCCTAATCCTGCAATCAAAACCTTCAGAGCTGTACTGAGTTGAGTTTCCCTCTTGGAAAAGGTCACACCAGCAGCACAATAAAGGTCTCTCATGCAGATCAATTCTCCAGAGACTTCACATTTTTATTCACTGTCAGGGGTTAACAACAACAATCAGCATCTGAAAGGGACGAGGAACAAAAAGAATTATCCGGACGATCCAGGAAGTTTTTACATCTCATGCATATTGTGACCACATGAATCCTGAAGATTCATTCACCACGACGGAAAGTTTCAGTAGTTAAACACTTATCACAGGTACAAATGCTGCTAGGGTCTTTATTTTATTAGAAACATCGACATTTTAAGAAACTGACACAGTGGGAAAAACAAAACATTAACAGATCAATAAATACTAAAATTATACTGACGTGTTCCACTTGCATGAGTCTGAAAAACATTCATGATCAGCAAACAGCAGCTAAAATTAAAATATCCAACGCAAGCAAAGAGAAAAACATCTCATCACGTCACAGTGTAACAGTGAATCAGAACTTTTACACAAAGTAAAGAATCAACTTCTTCACTTAAGTGACAGCAAGAAAAATACAGCTTCTGAAATCGACACAAAATTATAAATAAAATTACTAGGATGTAGTTTGGAAAAAGAAAAACAATTCATTTACTTTCATCTGAAGCAGATGCGAGGAAAAGAAAGTTCTGACACTTGTAATGAAATTTAAAAGTAAAAATAAAAATGAAAGGTAAACAAAGGTTGCTGAAAAATCACAAACACTTTTGTTGTCTTTGATTTTTACATATTACCAACAAGAACTCAACATTCCTGAAGAGACACATGTTCAGCTTGAATGTTTTGGGGTTTTTTTAAACACAGAAGGCAGATCTGCTCCGCTCTCACATTTCTGTTAATATCTTCATTTCACAGACAAAAATGAACACAATAAAAACATTCTGCTTTTTCAGGCACGGTGTGCACTTCTTATTTTTTTACATCTAAAATGATGTTTCACATTACCACAGATATAATATACAGACTATTAAAACACATATTTTACTGTTACATTTAACCATCAATAAACATTCACAAGGAAAGATCCACCAGCTCTCAAAACAAGCACATTGAGTTTGATTTACTTTCCTGTGTTTCTTCTGCTTCAGATGGCTCCTGAGATGCCAAATTCCCTTTTTTTATATAAAATCATAAAACACATAAAGACCATGACATGCTGAACATGTAGTTAAAGATTTCATACAGAATGTAAAAAGTAGCATTACGTCTGAACAAAAACGTGCACTAATGATTAAAGAGGAAAAAAAAAAAAAGGCACAATTAACATGAAAACACGATGACTGGGCTACAACACACAACCGTCATCATCCTGGAAACACGACAAATTTGATGTCATTATGTTGCCTATCCATCTGTTACCATGGTAACATTACAGGAGCTGTTCTCGCCGCCATGCAGTTGCTGCTGATTCAATCCAGGCACCAAAAAATAAAAATACTTGCCAAAGATAAACATCATACTTTGGTTCTAATAACAGCGAGTCTTACTTTACCTTCAGATGTACAAAGAAAACACGTTTAATTTCACACAGGCAGATAAACATCTCATTTTTTGAACTTCTGAATCTTCTGGATCCCTGCGGTGCTCTGATCACTTCCTCTGAAGCTTCTATCTTAAATACATCTTTATCTTTACAGCTCAGGATTCATTTCCATGATCATTACATTCTTGCTCCACTATCTACACCTCCTCATGTTTATTGGACAGTTAGGGTTTGATCAGCCCGGTGGCGGTCACAGCTGTTCAGATTAGAGTCCAGATTAGAATCCAATGAGTAAATGGTGAAAGCCTCCTTATTAGACTACTGAACTATGTGGAAGCCAAACGCTCTACCCACTCAATGACTCAATGCACCACCTAGTGGTCAAAATGGTACTGCAAGGCAAAACAAGGGGCGCGAGTCCGGAAAATGTCAGGTTTTTGCACATCAGTCTCTGAGATGAGATTGTGACTGAAGCTCGTCTCACTAAAACTTAGTATTTTAGCACGAGAGGCAAATTGCAGCATCCTAACACCAGCAGGTCCTCTTAAACTGCTGAAGCTCCCCCTCTCACGGTGGTCACATGCGTTCTTCCACTGTTCTGGCTGTGAAGACTTCTGGACGAGAAGCAGAACAGCAGCTGCCTGCTGAAGTGCTTGCTGAAGCTCTTGCTCATCAGGTACAGGGCAAACGGGTTGACGCAGGAGTTGGTGAAGGCCAGGATGCGGGCGCACACGCTGGCGACGAAGTGGCCCAGCGAGGTGTCGGCCTGGCCGTAGTGGAAGGAGCGGTACAGGTAGATGATGTGGCTGGGGAGCCAGCAGACGGCGAACAGGCCGACGAACACCAGCACGGTTCTGGCCAGACGCTTCCGGGACTCAATCTGACGGGAGAGAGAAGAGGAAAACATTTTCCATTCAGCCATTTCAGATGGTAATCCACAATCAGGGTTTACACATCAGGACACCTCCAGCAGCTGACGGAGGCTGAGGCAGACGAACAGCTACTGAACAAACCTCTAGGGGAAAAGTTAGCAGGCCGAAGGTTCTGGGACGCAGACAACCTTGAAAGTGTTGTAGAACCACGCATGCAGAGATCTGCTGTTCATATTCAGGTTATTAGCACTAAAGAGGCTAAGAATGGTATCTGTACCGCTTGTCTTTGTGTGACAGTGGAGAAGGAAGTAGCGCTCGGCCTGCTGATCGTTATCTGGAATCAATCCTCCACTGAAATGACAAACTAAAGGCGTTTGTTTGAAATCATCGGGTAAGCAGCAGAAGATGGAAGTAAGCTTGAACTCATTATCACCATGTACTAAATGAGATCTGATCATCCATTTTTAATGGTCAGCAGCTTGTTTTGCTTCAAAGTCTGGATAAAATGAGAAAAGAAAGACGGCAGGTCCTTTTTCAATCACTTTGGGGAGAGTCTCTTTCTGCACTGAACCCGTCCTATTCACAGTTGATCTTAACTACAGGAGCAGTTAGACTCCACTCAGTACGCAGCTGGGGAGGACGAGTGTTGCTCATGGACTCACAATGGTGACCTGTCCCTGTGGGATTCCAACCAATGACCTTCGGATCATAAACCTAATGTCTACGCCATATCTCTGAGCTTCGCTGAAATGTACCTTAATCTCTGTAGGACACAAATTCATGTCCAGGTTGAAACTAAAGCGTAGTTTAGGGAGATGGAGCTGGTGATTGGAGGTTCCAAAAGGAAACACAGAGAAGTGTTTGGTGATGAAAACTCAAAGAGAGAACATTCACCAACGAAGACGAACGGACAGACCGAGACCTTTACACACAAAGCAGAGAGGACGGGCTTGACGAGACGCAGGTGGAAACACTTCACGTCTAATAAGAGAGGAAGTACAGAAGAGCAGAGACACAGGACTCTTGAGATGAGAGGGGAGAGAAACACACCACAGACATGAACTCCAAGAAATACCAATGCAAACAGATGAACTGTGAAGAGTTCTTCACCATACGGACAACAGGAGGAACTAAACCGGAGCCATGAGCAATAATTCTAACTCTGGTTCACAGAATGGAAACGGATCATCTGTGTTTATGGTTCTGTCGGTATTGGATGGTTTCACACTCTTTGTTTTATATATCAGACACTTGGCAAACAGACACCACAAGAAATGACTAATTTTTAGAGAATGGATTTCTCTTTTCTAGTTCATTTCCAGTGATTTGGGAGCAATTCAGGGTTCAGTGTTTTGCTAAAGGACATCTTGCCACAAAGGAGATTGAACCTGCAACCTTAAAGGGGACGCATTATGGTTTTTTTTTAACTTTGTGAAGAGTTTCTTATCGTAGTATGTGTTGCCGTAGCCTCATTATGATGTTCAAATTTGAAAACGGTCTGTTTCCTCCCTGTCTTGCTCCACCACATTTTGTGAAAATACCTGCTGAAACGGTGGAGTTTGGGTTGAGTCTGCTTATCCTGAAATAAACGGATTAACTCCTCCCCCTGACTGTGCTCCCATCGTGAGTGTGTGTGAGAGAGTGGGCGTGGACAGATGCGTTCAAGTGCATACAGGAAAGCAGGCTCAGAAACAGCCTGCTCTGAGGAGGCTCCTCAGAGCCACTTTTTAGACCGTTGAAACTCCGAACAAAGGATGAATTTGGGGCGAAAAAAACTTAAATATTATGTTTTTGGGCTTCTGAGACCGATATGACGTGACTGAAAAATAGCATATGTCCCTTTTAAGAATTGGAGATGACCTTCTCCACCAACTGAAACATAGCAGAGAAAAGAAGGAAAAAATACTGCAGTGAAACTTGATTTATTAAACTGATTGTATAGCTTTTTAGCTTTTGCGGGTTTTTGACAGGCATCAAGAAAATGACTGTAAAACCATGTGACAGTCTGTCAGGGTGTAGTGGTTACACATTCAGTCACTTGTCACTTCCCGCTGGTGGCTCGCTGTGAGTTCCTGACAGCACTCACTGTGTTAATTGACCTAATCCTGTCCACCTAGTTAGAGGCTCATTATGTCCTCCAGCTTCACCTGAACCGCTCTGAAGTCTCTGCACCCACACAGCTGACAGCTTCAGCACACGCTCACATCCAGCTCGGCTCTCTGGCTCCTTTGCGGCAGAATAATGGAGCTGAAGCGTGGCTGACGTGGTTTTTCCAGCTCCTGAAACATTGAAGCAGAGCCTGGCTCAGACACTGGGCCCGAGGAAAAAAAGCAAAACTTTGCTTGTAATTCCAGGTTTGTTTACACACAAAAAAGAAAATGGTCAGAGTCCCTGCAACACAACGTTTTGAAAATCGCTCCCAAGGCAGAACTTTTCCAAAATGCTCGGGCTCCTTTACTGTGTAAACGAGCGAAAACAGCTCTGAAACGCTGGGCTTCGCCCTGACGGGGTCGCTGGTCCTGTGCTCCACGGCCGCCGTTCTCCCTCTACAAATGCAAAAGAACGTTTTCCTCCAGGGTGTCATGACTGCAAGTCCAGATTCTCCTGGTCCTGGTCCCGATCCGGATCCAGATTCATTATAACATGGAAGAGTTGTTTCTTCTATTGTTCCCTTTTTTTTTTTTTTTTTTTTTTTTTTATCATATTGTTGTCATAAATCCTGATTACAGGATACCAACTGTAGCTCCACAGATGAAAAGCAGAAACAGAAAGAAGCAGAAACACAAACAGAAACAGAGAGCAAATCCAGGGTGCAGAGAAGTTTTGGAGGTGTTGTCTTGCCTTAAATGGACTTAAGGCAACTTTTCAAAATTGACCTCAGTGCTGCCGCGATAGGTGCTGTGGGTAACTGCAGCCACCAGCCAAGGCGGCACGGGACTGCGCACAAACATTTTACAGAATGTCCGTCTTCACAGCACTGCACCAGGGATGCTCCTGCTGTTTACTACGTCGCGGATTACTGCAGGACCACAGCGCATATTATGTGATTTTTGTAAGCGTCCATTTTCACTCCCAAATGCAGCTGAAGTTCCCTCCATGAATCAAACGCATATCCAATATTTATTCGGGTGCCTGCCCGGCTTCGGTCATGTTTTTATTTTTTATTTTTTTTGACTCACAAGATAACGCTGATAATAGGGCTGCGTTAAACGATTACTTTTGTAGTCGATTAATCTAGGAAATAGTTCTTCGATGCATTGATTAATCTAACGATTCATTTTTAAATCCGTCGCGGAGCTCCTCTCCGCCTCCGTGGTTATGCGGCGGGTCCCCGCGCGCTCCGCGGCCGGCACGGAGCGCGTCTCCGCCCGGGAGCAGAGATCCGGAGCTCTCCCGTCAGCCTCCGTGGGGCAGCTCCACTCGGCCCGTGGAAGCCGCGGCCTGCTTCATGCGCCTCCGTGGAGCAAGCCGCGGCGCGGCAGCTCCGGATCTCCGCTCCCGGGCGGAGACGCGCTCTGTGCCGGCCGCGGAGCGCGCGGGGACCCGCCGCATAACCACGGAGGCGCGTGAAGCAGGCCGCGGCTGCTGGAGCTTTCCCGTCGCCGCCGTGGAGCAGCTCCGGGCCGTTTACCCAATCGGCCCCAACTCAGCAGGGAGCGCTGCTGAGACTGGCCGTCTGTGAGTGCTTTGGAACGGGGGAGAGGCTCACGCAGCACCCGCTGCTTGCTGAGAACAGCGGAGACGTCCTGTCACGTCTCCAGAGCACCAGAAAAAGCCGCTAAATTTGTCGCTAGTTACTTTTGACAAAAAAAATCGAAAAGAGGCTTTGGAAAGTCGCCAGATTTAGCGAGAAAGTCAACGAGTTGGCAACACTGCCCGCCCCTGATCCCAGCAGTGTTTGAGTCCGTGTCCACGGCGGCCATGTTCTTCCTGTTCCAGAGCTGTCGGCAGCACACATACAGCGTCAATTTACGTCACATCCCCACGATTGCGCGGGAAATTCGGACCCCGAACAGCAACAAATTATGTGGCACACAGCCTGTATAAGGCAACAGACAGATACGCGGATTGGCCTGTTATTTTAGGTTTTTAATGCTTCACGACCCATTAGAATTGAATAAACTGGAAATGCATGTGTAGTTTTTCACAAATCTTGCCTTAAGTCCCTTTAAGTCTGTGAAACTGACAGTCCTCTAATGTTTATTATTGTCTTGCGTTCACTACATGTTTACATTCATTACACCCGCCTTTACCAACACACACATTCTGAAGCTTTTCTGTTTTATTCTATTCACACTATTAACTGTTTGTTTCCAGGATTCCCTTTGATTTTTACACATCTGTACTTCTGCTTTCATCCCGACTCCCGCTCTGAGCACCTACACATGCATGTGCAGACGTGGGTGTATTTGCAGGGCAGATCTTATTCTTCATGTTTCATTGTATTCTTGTTCTTGTCAGGAGAACAAAAAGGCAAACGTGTGTGTGTGTGTGTGTGTGTGTGTGTGTGTGTGTGTGTGTGTGTGTGTGTGTGTGTGTGTGTGTGTGTGTGTGTGTGTGTGTGTGTGTGTGTGTGTGTGTGTGTGCATTTGCATGTGTTTGCTTGAGCAAAAACCTCTGCGTCTGTGTTTTTTTGGGATACAATTTTATATGTGTGTCTTATGTGATGAGTTGTTTAGGTAATAAATTCATCTTCAAGTCAAAAATCACATCTAAAAAGTAAATAAGTGCTGGATAAACCTGTAGTATGTTGCTGAGAACAGCAGACAGCAGACAGTAGACAGTTTAGTCTCACCTGGAACATTTAAATCTATCTAAAAAAGCAGAGCGATACAGAGAGAAGGAGGCGTCAGACCTGTCTCTGGAGATGCAGCCGCCCCTCAGCAGGAAAGTCCTCAGAGCTCCTCACCAGGCTGTGGGCGATGAAGCAGTAATAGACCGAGATGATGAGCAGCGGGACCACGTAGAAGATGAGGAAGAAGGCGGTGGAGTGGATCTTGGGGTGCAGGTCCCCCGTGTGGGGGTACGGCGCACAGGTGACAAATGTCTCGTTGGTGTGGCGGGTGGTGAAGGTGTCCAGGTCGGAGAAGACCGCCTCGGGGATCGCCAGAGTGCCGGAGAGCAACCAGATGGCTCCGGCTCTCAGGCCCACGCTGAGGGGCGCGCTGGAGCGGTCCAGAGGTTTGACGATGGCTTTGTACCTGAGATGATGATGATGATAAATGATATTTAGACTCTGTCATCACTGTATGCAATAAGGGGAATGAAGGCACACACACACACACACACACACACACACACACACACACACACACTAGGCTTTCTGGTGAGGAATCTGTAAAATAAGCTTTATCTAACAGTATAAACAAAACTCAAACAGAACTGTGGCACAGTTACACACACGGCCTTTCTTCAGACTCCTGTAAGAAGAGTTTTTTTTTTTTGTCACAACAGATTTGTCTTATCTGCATGAAAGAAAGGGAGAAAAATAAAGATAGGACGAAACCTAATTAATCCCACAGCAGGGAAGTTTCATTATCAGCAGTAAAGACCCTGTGTTTTCAGTATTACATATAATCTTCACATCATTCAATTAGAGACAAGTACATAGAAAAAAAAAGTGTGCATTTAGATTGAGCAAGTGTCGCTATGGTTCAGTTTTATAGCATGAAAAACCTCACATCTATACAGGGAAAACAAAAAGGGCTCAAATCTGCTAAAATCTCACTGTTAGTGCAAACCGCTGGACCAATGCAGGATGAACTTTATATAAGAAATCTGTTTCAAAATACAGTTTAATTTGATGTTCTGTGATTTCCTAATGAAAAAAAAATTAGAACATTATTGCACTAAAAACTTTTCAAAGAAAACAGAGAGTCAAAATAATTTAAAGTGCTGCTGCTGCCAAACATTTAAAATAAAAATATTTTTACGCGTTAAAAGCGTCTCCGGTGCTGAGAGTGTGAGTCCGGTACCGGTCTGCGGAGAGCGCGGTCAGGGTGAACACGGAGACTCCCACCGAGGTCAGCTGCACGAACGGGATCAGTTTGCACCCCACGCGCCCGAACAGCCACCGGTCCACCAGGTAGCGGCTGGCGTCCACCGGGGCGCAGGTGAGCAGCAGCAGCACGTCGCCCAGGGCCAGGCTGGACAGGAACAGGTTGGGCACGGTGCGCATGGACTTGACCAGCAGGCACGTCCTCATCAGGGTCACGTTTCCCAGCAGTCCCACCGCGATGAGGAGCCCGTACACCGCGGCGATCCCGATCCCGGGGGTCCAGACGCCGTACGGGTGCTGCCCTCCTGTTGCATTCCTGAGCAGTCTGGAAACATTCAGGGGAAGCCCCCTGCTGTCCTCTGGGGACGGAATGAACGGATCCTCCAGAGACATGTTGGAGAGAGAGAGAAAGAGAGAGAGAGAGAGAGAGGGGGGAAGAGAGAGGTCTGGTGCGCTTTGCCGGACGGGTTTGTGAACTCTGCGCGCCCGGCGCGCGTCATGTGATGGACCACAGACCCAAACGGCGGAGATGAAGATGAAGATGAATCGGGGATGTGTTGAGGCTGATGTGATTGAACGTACAGCTCCCCCTGTGTCTCCAGCCGGGCGGGTTCACAGTCTGCTCAAACATTCTCAGTCCTCAAGTGCCAAATCCAGAGGATGTGCAGAAACCGAGCCTCGTTTCCCTCTGTCTGCATGTTTAATAAATGGTTTAAAGTTACTGAAAAACACAAATTCTTTCCCCCCATATTACATAAAAATTCTTCTATGTACTAGAAATGACATCTAAACCAGAGGTGGATCCACAAAATTCTTAGGTGCAGGAGGGCATCCTGCTTTTGTTGGATTAGTTCACTATTTATCTTTGATTTATTTACTTAAAACACACACACACACACACACACACACACACACACACACACACACACACATAGTCAAAACCATTCAAAAATGTCAGATGAATTAATTGGTGTGTTTTGTCACTGATTAATCAGTTGGTTCTCTATGGGGCGCCGAATGTAAAATTTCACTTACTCTGTAATAGGTCCCACTTTTCTCACATTTAGCTCATTTTTCTTTCATTTGAGAGAGATTTGTTAAAAATGTGTACAAATGAAAAATAAATCTATATCTAAATGTTAAATCCAAATGTTACATCTAAATGTTAAATCTAAATGTTTAGAAAATATGCAAAGTACACAAGTCCAGATACTGCAAAACAGTGTTGAGACAGAACACTGGAGGAATACGCAGGACTATCTGCCACAGGAAAGCTGTTAGGTGACCAGTTAGATTTGCCTCTCACCATGTTCGAATTAAAAAGAGCAATTGCAGGCGTGAAGCAGTCTACACCGGGCAAAGATGCCATTTGTTACTCAATGTTGGCAAAGATGTGAGATGAGTCCTTTGAAATAGTACCGAAGCTGTTTAATTTAATATGGGATACTGGGAAGATGCCCTCTGCATGGAAACAGTCAACCATTGTTCCGATATTAAAGGTGGGTAAAGCTGCTGCTAATCCACAGAGTTACAGACCAATAGCGCTTACTTCACAGTTGGGGAAAACAATGGAGAGAATCATCACAGAGAGATTGGACTACTCGCTTGAGAGCAGAGGATTGTTTAGTCCCTTTCAAAGTGGATTTTGCAAAGGAAGAAGTACAATGGATGCGATTTTATGTTTAGAATCAGAGATAAGGCAAACAAATAGGGAAACAGTAGTGGCAGTCTTCTTTGACATAGAAAAAGCTTATGATATGCTATGGAAAGAAGGGTTGCTAATTAAGCTACCGAAACTCGGAGTCCAAGGGAAAATGTATAATTGGGTGAAGGATTTTTTATTTGGCCGTAAAATCCAGGTGAGAGTTGGGTCAGTGGTCTCCAGCATGCATGTAGTTGAAAGTGGAACGCCACAGGGCAGTGTGTGTAGTCCTGTTCTGTTTGATGTCATGATAAATGACATATTTGATAATGTTGAGGACAGCATTGGGAAATCATTATATGCAGATGATGGGGCTCTTTGGATGCGGGGTCGCAACCTTAAGTATCTCCAAAGGAAAATACAGCAAGCAATCCAAGTGGTGGAGGAATGGGCAAATACATGGGCTGTTAAAATGTCAGTATCAAAAACCCAAGTTATTTGTTTTTCAAGTAGGCCCAGAGAAGTAACATTAAGCCTGGATGGGCACCAATTGGAACAAGTGAAAACAGTGAGATTTTTGGGATGTCTTTTTGATGAAAAGTTGACTTAGGAACCATATAAAGAATCAGTTCAAAATAAGTGTAAGAAAGTAAATAATCTACTAAGATGTCTGGCTGGTCAAGAGTGGGGAGCAGCATGGGGGGCCCTAGTAAGGGTGTGTCAGGCTCTCATGAGGTCTTCTTTAGACTATGGGTGTGTTTTGCATTCATGGCAGCCGCAGAGACACACTTGAAAAAGCTGGACCAGGAGCAAGCTCAGGGACTTAGGACCTGTGGACCTTGTGGAGTGGTTAGATCGTCACCCGTAGATGCTCTGCAGGTGGAGGTGGGGAAACTGCCTCTACGGTTGAGGAGGATAAAGATTATGCTGGCCCATTGGATCAACCTGCAGGGACATGATGTTTCCCACCCCACTAAGGGGGTATTGGAAGACTGCTGGGAGCATCAAGAAACTGCCTCTTTTAGCTTTGGGTGGGTAGGTGATATTAAAGCGCACTGATTTGGCTTGATCCAGGTGAGGTACAGTCCCACTGTTCCAAATGCACCTGTTCCTCCATGGTTATTTATTGCTCCAAAGGTAGATTTGTCGTTACAACAGACTCTGGAAAATAGAAGTAAACATACCCCTGAATGGTTTATTGTTCAGAAAAAGCTGGATTCCTTTGGTGATCGTTTGTTTATATATTCAGACAGATCTAAAGATCCAAACAATGGGAGAGCAGGTGCAGCAGTGAACATACCCTCCCATGGGGTTAGTGTGAAGAAAAGATTATCCGATCATATTGCTGTATATACAGCTGAATTGATAGCAGTTGCTCTTTGCCTCAACTGGATCTTGGTAAATTGGAAGGAAGGCCTAAAAAAAGCTGCTATTGCCTCAGACAGTCAAGCTGTATTATTGAGTATAAAAACAGGAAAGTCTTGTGGAATGGAGTTGCTCTATTAGATATTTCACTTGCTGTCACAGATATCTGTCAGAAAAGTAAATGTGACATTGATTTGACAAAAGATCTGAAAGATACAAAAACACACAACTCCAACAAAGCTGCTTCTTCTCTCATTTATTGGAGGATCTCAAACAGCGCTCAGCTTCCTACTGACACCTACAGGACACAGGGGGAACTGCAGGTTATTCAACTCACCTTCTGGAGTTCACAAGTATGGATGAAATTATGTTGATGGTGATTTTGACCAATTAAAAACCAGAATAACTTGGATTTGAGGGATGTAGGGAACATAATGTGTTATGTGAAGCAATGTTAATTGACATTGTGGTGTGTCTTAATTCAAACTATCTTCTGTTTCAATAGTACAACCGATCAAAGGGTTTAGATGAACACAAACATCCTGCTTGGATGTCTTGACTCTTTCAGATAAACCTTTTGTTTTGGAAATGGATGACATGTTTTGATGAATGCAATCAGTTTCAAGACATGCTCCAGAAATATTATACTCCACAAAAATGTTTGGACTTTGCCTATCAGCAGGGAGGTGTTGCAGACTCACTCATGTTACAAAAATAAAAACAAACACTGAATGAAAAAACCCACTGGATTCAAACCAACATTGCATTTTATTTTTTCAAAGTGCACATCTGCTCATACAAAATTTTATTTTTATTTCTATTTTCAGAGCAGCATATACAGTCACGTTCAGGAGTGAAAATCCAAAGGAATGAATTAAGTGTTTGAACTACCAATACACTCTTAAATCAACTGAACAGCAACACTTTTCGTTTCTCCCACCTGCATTTAAACATTCCAAAATGTGTATACTGTTTGTTTTAGAACAAAACGTATATAGTCCTGCACTAATATTAAAACGTCCATGTTCCATAACGGTAAGCAGAGAAAACATGTGTACAACTCCCAGAAACTTAGTGCTACTTCATCTCAGGGAGCTTTCATGAGGTGCAGCAATGAAATATGAGCACTAAATCTTTCCCTAGGATTCACGAGAATACAGCTTCTCATTTGTGAGTTTTCATGTGGACCAACAGACCATCCTGTCGACTGAAACTTTTGGAACATGTTGTACAAGAATAGGGCTTCTCACCTGTGTGAGTTCTCATGTGGCGTGTCAAAGCAGTGCGTACAGAGAACCTTTTTCCACATGTTTTACAAGAATACAGCTTCTCACCTGTGTGAGTTCTCAATCTACGTCTTTTACGGACAGTTTTGCCACACGTTTCCTCACAAAGCATCTCTTCTTGTCCAGCCTGCTTCTCTGAAACGGGAAAGTTTTCCACACGGTCACTATGAAACATACTGACTGTTTTCAGCTCTGCATTTGCAGCTGATTCTGATTCAACATGTTCATTCACATCGTGGACTTCAGAGCCAGGAGAGAAGAGCTGCTCAGAGTCCAGAAGTTCTTCTGATTCACTCAGGTAACTTTGATCCTCCTCATTAGAAGGTTCCCTGAAGGAATCACTTTTAAACTTCTTGGTCAGCTGCTCTCCATCCTGACTGCTACCAAATTCCTCCTGCTCCCCGATCTGTGGAGGTTCAGGTTCCTCCTGTTCCTCTTCACACGGTAGGAGTCCTGGTTCTTCTTCTTCCACTTTGATCTGTGGAGGTTCTGGTTCCTCCGGCACTTCTTTAAATTTTAGAAGACCTGGTCCTTCTTGTTCCTCTTTGTTCTGTGGGGGCTCTCGTCCTCTGAGATCTAGACAGTAGTTTGTTTCCTGCTCAAAGCGCTGATCCTCCCTGCAGCCAAGGTGCTGTGGGAGCTCTGGAGAGACAAAACAGAACAAGGCAAAAGGTTCCTTACTTTACTTCTACAGTTCCAGCTTGAATAAACAAAAGAAAAGAAAAGAAAAAAAACTAGGGCTCTAGTGGTGAAATAGAAACTTTCATTCAAATTTCAAAAATAATGTAAGTCTTGTATATTATTGCTTAATATCCACTTGGTGATTGACCTCTAATATTTGCACAGCATTCTGTAACTGCTGACCATGCTACCTGTGTTGGAGCGATAATAAGACGTCCTGCTTTTAAATCCTTTCAGGAAATCTTCAAAAAACACCAACACACACATCTTTGTCAGTCCATGTTCAGGAAGAGTAGTAACAGTTCAGTTGTTTATACATTGATAACATGCAATTCAAAAAGCTTAATGTGGTTAATCTATGTTAATGCGTGATGAGATTAATGCAGTCCACATCAGAATGCTCTGATACTGAGTGGCATCATAACATGGTTCACTGTCACTGTGATATAGTTTTACTGTGTGACAACTTGGATTTTCAATTATCTTTTGATTCTTATATTAACAAAGTCAGAATGTGCTTCTATTAGAAATGGTGAGGTCTTTGTGGCATCTTGGAATATAAAGCTTGATACATAAGTCTCATTCATACATTCATACATTTATACATTCACACACATTTCAAAAGAGTTGTTAAGGATCTATGGTGACGATCGGAGCTTTTCCTTTGAAATGTGTTAGCAGTGGACAGTCATTAACAATCAGGACTCACTTGACTTCGTTTCTAAACTGCTTGCTGGTTTGACATCAGATGTTAGTTAACCTTGAACAAGAACAGCACAGCAGCTTCTCCCACATTCCTGACGGTCAGCTTCAACAGAAACACACCGATACAACACACACATTCTGCTTCTGTCGAACGGTGGCAAGACGATGGAGATCATCCACGAGTCACATTCATGTGTTCATTCACACTTCTCCATACCTGTTCTGTGTAACTTGAGTTCCGGTTTCAAGATGATTTCCAGCAGTTTGTTCTGACGACGAATCTCCTCCTCGTACCGGGCGATGGTTTGTTCAAACACGGTGAATATTTCTCCAGCGGCAGCAGAGAGTCTGTCACTGAGAAACTTTCTAAACGCCTCAATTGAAGTCATTGTTGCTGCAGAAGATGAAATATTTCCTCTGAGAGATACAAAAACACACAACTCCAACTGAGGGCCAAAGTTGCTTCTTCTCTCATTTATTGGAGGATCGCAAACAGCGCTCAGCTTCATACTGACACCTACAGGAAACAGGGGGAACTGCAGGTTATTAGACTCACCTGCTGGAGTTCACCAGCATGGATGAAACTATCTCTATTGTGATTTTGGCCAATTCAGTGTCAGAATAACTTGGATTTGAGGGATGTAGGAAACATAATGGCCCTCATTTATCAA
Source organism: Salarias fasciatus (assembly GCF_902148845.1). Taxonomy (NCBI): domain Eukaryota; kingdom Metazoa; phylum Chordata; class Actinopteri; order Blenniiformes; family Blenniidae; genus Salarias; species Salarias fasciatus. The sequence continues at coordinate 28,413,477 of NC_043760.1, forward strand.
ACAATCTTTGAAACGGGTGTATATCTGAGCGGTGAGCTCATCGTACGACGGGGCTCCCGTGGCATTACAGAAACTTCCCTACCTCACCGATCTCAGCGTTTCAATGATCGGGTGTTGATAAATGCGGTGGCTGAATTTGATCGTCATTAACAATGTTACGCCCTGAATTATTCATAGTTCCGAAGCCGTGCCCACTGAGGTCAAACACGGAAAAGGAGCGATTTTGGCAAAAAAAAAAAAAAAAAAAGAAAGAAAGAAACTTTTGGGAGCTGGAAATTGATCCTCTCAGGTCTGAGGTGGAGGTAAATCAGGAGGAGCTCTTTGGAAGAATAAAAACTGAAATTAAAGGGGAAAACGCTGTCTGGAGGAAGCTCGCGGCAGCGGTGAGCAGCGTCACCTGGACGAACAGACACCAGCTGAGGTCTGAACAGATTATAGATCCGTTAATTTAACCCTGATCTTACAAATGAGGCTGATTCATGTTGTACAGCTCAGAGTTTTATTGTTTTGTTTAATTATGTCTCAGAGTCAGACAGTAGCAGAACCGCCGCCAGGTCTCCTCCCCACTGCGGTGACGGTCCCACCGAGACACACACACCCAGCACCGGACCCGGTGCCGAGCAGGACCCTGGACCGAACAGGACCCTGGACCGAACAGGACACAGGACCGAACAGGACCCGGGACTCAGGCCACCGAGGGCGGCACGTGCAACCTGCTGCCGGTGCTGCTTAAATGAAAGACAATTTATAGAAGCCTTAATAAAATGTTTGACTAAACGTCCTCTATCTGTATTTAATCTCTCTTTAGTTCATATGTTATTTTCTAGGTTACTGGTGTCACATCACTGATTAAATAAATCATTTGCTAAACTTCAGAGTTTATTTACATTTCAGTAGCTGTTCTTCAGGTCCTGTCTCCTCCGTCCAGACCCAGTGGAGGCTCTGCTGGTTCCCGCATCCTTTTGTGGTGCATCAAAAGTAACCCTATCGGCCAATGCAATATTGTGTAAAACTGCCTAAATAAAGTCACACAACTTTTCGGGGATGAACAGGAACAGAAGCGTTTCCCCCGCTGGATCTGAGCGTCTGAAGCAGCTCCGCAGCGGCGCGTGTGCGTCTTTGCGCACTGTTAAAACTGTGCTTCTCTCCGTGGCAGGATGGACCAGCGGACTTATTGAAAGTTAAAAATCCTTTATTAATCCCACAAGGAAGAATTTTATTAGATATTCTATAAGGGCATCATTTAATTTTTAATTTATTTTTTTTAATCTGTCCTGAATGTGTGCTGCTTGTGCTTTATGGCGTGTTTGAGTTGTGCTTTATAATTATTTTCATGCTCTGCCAGGTTTTTCTGCACTGCACTGCAAGTCTGCACTGACTCAAACTTGCGTACACGATGTCAGAGCTGTCGTGAGATTTCATCTTTCTGAACGATCATGACCAAATTGATAAATAACCAACCCGTCTTTCATATGGACGTACGACGGGCGTACGCCCATATACCGCTGTACGACCATTTGATAAATGAGGGCCATTGTGTTTTTCCTCACATTAGAAGGGGCGGGGTTGAGTCACGTGGGGAGGTATGGTGCACTGATGTCGGCCTATGGGGCGCCGAATGTAAAATTTCACTTACTGTGTAATAGGTGACATTTTGTGAACATTTAGGTCAGTTTTCTCACATTTAGCTCATTTTTCTTTCATTTGAGAGAGATTTGTTAAAAATGTGTACAAATGAAAAATAAATCTATATCTAAATGTTAAATCAGGGTGACGATACCTTCATCTCCAAAGAGGACATGGAAGATTTACTGATGCTGAGAATAACATATACTGAAGTGTCTTCGGTCCTGAGGATCTCCAGACCCACTCTGTACAAGCTGATGCGGGCATACAGGATAAGACATACAAAAATTTCTCAGATTTCTGATCAGGAATTGGGCGAAACCATCAAGAACATAAAAGCAGAGCATCCTCACGTAGGAGAGATTATACTAAATGGACATTTGTGTGCAAGAAACATTGTGGTGCAAAGACACCGTCTTAGAGCCTCTGTGAGGAGGGTTGATAACACTGGCGTTGATTCCAGAAGAACAGTAACAGTGGAAAGACGTGTGTACACTGTGCCTTGTCCAAATTACACAGTATATGGCACATTGACGGCAACCATGAACTCATTCGGTGGAAACTAGCTGTACATGCCGCAGTGGATGGATACAGCAGAATGTTGACATTTCTGCAGTGTTAGAACAACAATCGAGCTGAAACTGTTCAGGACCTCTTCAATGCAGCCATCAACGAATTTGGTTGACCGCTTCACATCAGACCCGATCAAGGAGGGAGAATGTCCGGATACGGGAAGACATGAGACTTCGCAGAGGTGAAAATTCTATGTTGACTGGAAGCTCGGTCCATAATCAGTAAATTGAACGATTCAATCAAGACTTGAACAAAAACTGTCACGATGTCTTTGCACCTATTTTCTATGAGCTTGAGTCAATGGAGACCTTGGATGTGGACAATGACTCTGATTTGTTTTGTCTTCGTTTTGTTTACATCCTCAGGATAATTCGCACATTAGAGGAGTTCAAAGCTGCATTTAACCATCATACAATTTCCTCTGAAGGAAACAGCACCCCAGCTCAGCTTTTCACACTAGGCAGACACCTCCTGATACTAAACTTTCTAGAAACTGCAACCACTGACAGGACAGTGGATCCAGTGGCAACATCTCACACAGTGATCCCTCTGCCCCCTAAACCAACACGACTTGCAAGAATGTGGCAGTGGACCCACTTGAAAATGATGGGAACAAGGGGAAAAAAATATATCACAGTGTCCAAAAATTTGTATTCCACAAAATTATGGATGTGTAATTTTTATTAAATAGCAGTCAATGCAACAGTCCCGATGTAACATAAGCAATTCTACAATTCTACAATTCTACAATTTCATTCAGCAGACGCTTTTGTCCAAAGCGACGTACAACACAAGCAAGAATACCGACATAAGAAAGAAAGAAACCATTAGTAAATGCTTCAATTGCTTCGAGTGCGATTGGTCAAGGGAGTTGCCATCAAGTTGCAGAAGAGGAGCCACTACCCCCCCCCCTTTTTTTTTTTTTTTTTTGTGTGTGTGTGTGTCAACTTAGTCAGTGGTCCATAAGTGCTGGGTTTTAGAACACCTGACCTATTCTTCCCCGAACATGGGGTCGGATTAAGACCCTAGGTGTTCTCTGAACAATTGAGTCTTCAATTGTCTCTTGAAAGTAGAAAGAGACTCGGCGGAACGCGCAGAGTTAGGAAATTCGTTCCACCATTTGGGAACAACAGAGGAGAAGAGTCTGGCAAGAGATTTAGAGCCGTGCTGGGCTGGAAGCACCAGACGTCTCTCACATGCAGAGCGAAGAGGGCGTGAAGGAGAGTAGACCTGGATCAGGGAATCCAGGCTGGAGCCGTTCTTGTAAGCGTTTTGTAAGCCAGGAGGAGAGATTTGAATTTGATCCTGGCTGCAACTGGAAGCCAGTGAAGGGAAATGAACAGAGGAGTGACATGAGCTCTTTTGGGCTGGTTGAAGACCAGACGTGCTGCTGCATTCTGGATCATCTGTAGAGGTTTGACTGTACATGCAGGGAGACCCGCCAGAAGAGAGTTGCAGTAGTCAATGTGTGATATCACGAGAGCCTGAACCAGAAGCTGTGTGGCCTGTTGGGTCAGGAAGGGTCTGATCTTCCTGATGTTGTAGAGGGCATAACGACAAGACCGAGAAACTGAGGCCACGTGAACCTTAAAGGTCAGCTGGTCATCCATCATGACACCCAGGTTTCTGATTGAGTTAGTGGGCACAAGTAGGCTGGAGTGAAGTTGGACACTGATCTGAGGCTGGACAGATGGACAAGCTGGAAAGACCATGAGTTCAGTCTTAGACAGATTTAGCTGAAGGTGGCGTTCCTTCATCCAGGTGGAGATATCAGCCAGACATGCTGATATCCGAGCTGAGACTGTCGTGTCGTCAGGTGGAAAAGAGAGGAAGAGCTGAGTGTCGTCAGCATAACAGTGGTAGGAGAAGCCATGGGAGCGAATCACTGCACCAAGAGAGGTGGTGTACAGAGAGAAGAGTAAGGGGCCAAGCACCGACCCCTGAGGGACCCCTGTTGATAGGCCATGTGACCTTGACACCTCCCCTCGCCATGACACTCTGAAAGATCTGCCTGTGAGGTAGGACTTGAACCACAACAGGACGGAACCTGAGATGCCAAGGTCAGAGAGTGAGGAGAGGAGGATTTGATGGTTCACGGTGTCAAAGGCAGCAGACAAGTCCAGCAGCAGGAGGACAGAGGACTGACCAGCAGCTCTTGCCAGCCGCAGAGATTCTGTGACTGAAAGGAGTGCAGTCTCGGTGTAGTGGTCGCATCTGAAGCCTGACTGAAAAGGGTCAATAGGTTGTTGTTCCGCAGGTGTTCAGAGTGGTGAACATCTTCTGTAAATAGTTACAGTGAAATATTTGTAAATACTCAACATGAATAAAAACACGAAATACCAGAAAAAACATGTCAGAGTACTTGTGTTAATGATTTTTTTTTCCACTTGTACATTTGTCTTTGTCGGTCTTCAGACTGCACTGCACTAAAAATGACTCCATTCATGAGAGCTACCACAAAACGGTAGTCTAATGCATCATCATCCGGCAGATTCTTTTCATTAAAGATCTGAAGCTCATTTGAGCATGTGCATGCAACTGGAAAGCATTTTGTATCATCATGAATAAAAGTCAGTTTTGGGCTGGGACTAAATCCAGTTGCAGGAATTTTGCTGCTTCCTGTTCCAAAAGCCAAGACATGTCCAAGATTTAATGACTGGATGAAAGCCTTTCCAGCTTGACTGAGTTCCTGGTATGTCGGCATTCCTCCACCTCCTTACCTACAAAGGGTGAAAAAGGTACGAAATAGAAAATAGCAAAATTAAATTCGTACATACATGCATAAAAGTCACTTAAGTATTGCACTCAGAACAGGAATGCATTCATTTTGTTATCTAATAAATGAAATGTCAATAAAATGTCAATACACGTTTTTAACAAAACTCTCAAATGAAAGAAAAATGAGCTAAATGTGAGAAAAGTGACCTAAATGTTCACAAAATGTCACCTATTACACATCTGGTGCCCCATAGTTCTCCTTCACCAGACATTAGAAATAGTGGCAGCAAAGCCTGGTCTCTGTAGATTCACTTGTCTTTGTAGGTTTTGAATAGTCGTGAACATAATAGTTGATCACTTTGCTAGTTTGTGGAGTTTGAGTGAATGCTTCATGTATGTAAAAGACTGCTGTGAAATTAATTAATCTCTAAATCATTAGTTGAACTCATTCATCTTTACGGTATTACAAGCCTCATATTATCGTTGGATTGGATTATTATCACAAGTTGGATTATTTTACTTAAACTGTTGTCATCATTAAAATCCAGAGTAATTTTTAATTTTGTAAAACAACAACGCAGGCTTGAAATTAACACACATTTCCTTTTTCACAATAAAACACATGCAGTAACATCTACAAAGTCAAATCAAATTGCTCTCAGGTTTGATATAGAATTTCTTTCACCAATAAGATGATGGGCCGCTGTCGCAGTGCTGCTTTTTGATTTGCTTCTGATGTTTTCCAATGCTGTTTGAGGTTTCTTGTTTTAGTTTCCCAGTTTTTAGTGTAAAAATCGCTGTCCTTATAGTTCATATGGTACATCATGTTTTTTGGGGGGGTTTTTTTGCCCTCTCAGACTTCACTTCACCTGTTCAGCTCATGTTAGTGCCTGCTCTTCATTTGAGTCTCCATTTGTACAAACAAGCACTGATTTGTCTTTGGAGCAGTATTATAGCCTTGAATGAGAAAAAAACTGTGTACCGTGAGTCATCAATGTGAAAAGAGAAACAGTTTGTGTGAGCAGAATCTATTACGTATTTAATTTAGGAAAAAAGGGAAAATGACTGAAGGACACCTGGTATTGTCACTTGTGGACGAGATAACCTTGATTTTTTTTCCGTACACATTGTGCTGGAGATCAAAGCTCCAGCTGCTCCTCAAAGGCTTATTTTTTCCCCTCCCACGACCATAGATGGATTATCATCACCAAGGGCCCTGGACACAAACTTGTCGTGGGCCCACGGCCACTATACAAACAGAGTGTGCGTCACACACATAACACTGGGCAATACACAACCACAAAAAAAAAGCTCTGGCGCAGCGCTGTCCACGACACTCGGCCCAATGATCCATCTACATATATCAGCACTGATGCACGTACCAGGCCACCTAACAATAAAACACACCTCAAATAAAATAAACCAAAACGTACCTAAACTGCTGGCTTGTTCCTGGCCTGCCTCGAGGAAAAGTCCTGCTGCCACTGCTGTTATGAGTAGAACTACTATCATCTTGCCTCTGTTTTCTTGAGAAAAATGTTGAAATTGTTGGTATTTGCTGCACCAAAGCAGAATTTTTATCCTCTTTTTCTTTCCTTAGCTTTTGTTTTTCCGAACCACTGAGCGCCTGCTTCTCCATTTTGAAAACAAACTGTTGTGACATTGTAGTACATACTTTTTTTTTTGTTGTTTTGGACAAAAAAAAAAAAAAAAAAAAAAAAAATTAAAAGCCTGAGGGCCCCTACTGGCTCTTGGGCCCTGGGCACATGCCCACTTTGCCCATGCAGTTATCCGTCTATGCCCACGACATATGGAGCCATTATTTTCTGCTGCATCAGATAGGAACTGAAAAGCATCACAATTATTTAAATATAGATGCAAATTGATTTTTCTTATATCAATGCTACAAATAAAAGGCACAAAAACATTCTCAGAGTTTGACTTGAACCATTTGGATTTGCAAGAGTCTGAATTTTCTCTCATCTCTGACAAATGGTGTGACAGGGAAAGAAATTGCTGCAACTCTGCTGATTCTCAACCGTAAATTCCTTTCATAAATGCTGCGTTTTTTTATGGCATTTGTCGAAAAAAAAAGTGAGGCAAAAAAGCCATCAAAGAAAAATGTCTTCTTGCATTTGAATCAGGCTGGTGCTGACTTCACTCCCTGCTCTTTCCATTAATAATGAGATGGACTGAATAATTTGTTTCCAAAGATATAAACACAATGCTTTCCACTTGTGTTCATGCCTCTTCTCCATCCATCACTCACTCACTGTTTGAAGAAAAGAGCACAGAAGAGCCGTTTTCAATTTAATTTTATTTTGCATCATGTTATTACTGGGAGTAACTGAAGTGCTGTTTTTTTCCCCAGTAAAACAATGTCTAGATATGACAGCTATACAATGTTCCACACATAACATTAGTAACCTACATCTGCAGTGTCCCATCTGTCTCTTTAGAAATAAACTGGTTTCAAGACAAAATGTAGCCAGCTTATTGTAGCATTGTTGACTATAATAATTAAATTCAACTGGTCTTGAAGAGTGAAACATATTTAACTTTCAAAATGAAGAAACATGTGTTATCTGCTAAGGCAGCTGTGGCTCAGTTCTGGAGCAGCTCAGTTGTTGGAGGAAGTGTTTCAGTTCAATTCCCTGACCTGGAATAATTGAACGTTATATTAGAGATAGGAGCTACATAGCATCTTTTGCTTCCTGTTAGTTCAACCGATTGTGTCATTTAAAATAAAAATGTAACAAATAAACTATGAATTTCTGCATGTGAGCAAAGCACTAGACACATAAAACTAGTTCAAGCTTACAAACGTATACAAAATTGTTTCAGTCAGTTGTGGGAATTTGTACAGATATTCCAACTTGTCACGGGATAAAGGCACTCAGTAGCATGTATCCTGAAGTACTGGATTACCCAGAGACAGTCTGCAGTCAAGTCAATCAAAAGACTTAAATTCCCATCAAGTAACGTGTATAAACAGCAACACAAACAACTGATTTTTCAGCACCATGGACAGTGGCACAGAATCCAGTGGCATTTTGTCGCCACCTAGTGGTGAAGATAAGGAACTGAAACAATATAATTCCAGCCAGTTTTTCACAATATTGCCAGTTCATTAATTTATTTTTTCAAATAAAACATAAGTTATATGGTCTGATAGCATATGACTGAAATGTCAGTTTATTGTATTAACCTTCAGTTTTGCCGAATTTCAAAATTAGTAATTATTAAGGGAAAAAATGTAGTTATTTCCTTCTCTGAAAATTAAATAATTGTTCCCTTTGTGACTCATTCATTATGATAATATCTGCTGAGTTACGCATGTTTTTAGAGATAAATTGTAATTGTTTGCCATAAAACTCAGTTTCAACACAGTATCTGGACCAAAACATTGTCATCTTTAACTAAGTGATTTACTAACTTAATACACTAACTTATTTGCATCTGATCAAAACTCTTCTACTTTTCAGAAAATCTGCTTTCTTCTATGGAATTAAAGGTGCATTAAGGAGTTTTACAACCTTAAAAATACTTATTTTCCACCATAAATTTGTTACACATTTTTAATGATGTGTACAGTGTGCCCTGACATATTCATTATAAGTACCTCTAACAGCGCTAAATTGTCACTTGAAAGTTGCAGTGCCTTCCGGCACCAGCATTTTTTTGGGGAGAATTTGAAAGGAATGACGTAATGCACGCTCTGGCTGTTCAGTTTCATTTTGTCCGCCATTACTCCGCCAGATGCTTAGTGAGCAACAACTGAGCAGGATCTTCCAGAAAGTAAGAAAAGACTGGCTTCTAGCACTGCCACAGCTCCAGCACAGACTCCACCAGGTAAAAGAAACTTAAATCTTACTTGAGCGCTACTAAACGAGCGAAGACGGAGTTCCCCTCTTCCATGCACGCGAGCCACAGGGACGAGTTTTTCACTAAGCTGCATTACGCCCAAGGCCTGCAGGGGGCGCTGTTTCGCATAAAACGTGCAAACTCCTTAAGGCACCTTTAAGAATAGCTTATGTTTAGGGCCACTGTCAAACCAGTCAAAACAGACCAAGTGGGTTTAACCAGGGAGGATAAAATGTGCATAAAGTTAGACAATTACAAAACAAAGGGGAAAAAAGTTCTAAAATCTGTTGCCTTGTGTAGTTTGCATGGTCTCCTGGAGTCTGCATGAGTTTTTTCCCCCCAGAAAATCAGATTTAATTTTTAAGACATCCCTTTTAATAATAATAATAATAATGAATTTTATTTATCATGCACTTTACATTTGTAAAACAAATCTCAAAGTGCTACAATGGAATTTAAAACAACAGTGACGATTAAAAGTAACAAATACAGGCTAAATCAGTAAAAACACTCATACTTACACTCATAAAATGCAACAGAGAACAGTAAAATCATTCAAAAGCTTTCAAAAACAAAAACGTTTTCAGGCGAGATTTAAATGAGTCCACCGACTGTAGTGCCCTCAGGTGGACAGGTAGGGCATTCCACAGTCGGGGTGCTGCAGCCTGAAAAGCCCTGTCCCCCATGGAACACAGTTTGGTTTTGGGGACCTTCAGCAAATTGATGTTGGCGGAGCGGAGGCGTCTGGTCGGGTCATGTGGGGAGAGAAGTTCTTTAAGGTACACTGGTGCACTACCATAGACACACTGATGGGTCAGGAGGCAGATTTTGTATTCCAGCCTGAACCTAACCGGGAGCCAGTGAAGGTTATGGAGAATGGGAGTGATATGGTGTCTTTTTGGCACCCTCATCAGGATCCTGGCAGCACAGTTCTGGATCGACTGAAGCCGTTGTAGGCTTCTTCCAGAGATCCCGATGAGGAGTGCATTGCAGTAGTCCAGCCTGGAGGAGACAAAAGCATGGACCAGCTTCTCAGCAACGGGGAGGGAGAGGAAGGGGCGTAGTTTGGAGATGTTCCGGAGGTGAAAAAATGAGGTCTTACAGATGTGTTGGATATGGAGGTCAAAGGAGAGGGTGGGGTCAAAACGGACACCCAAGTTGGTGACGACAGTTGTTGGGTTGATTATGTGACCGGCAAATGATAGAACTGTGGAAGGGGAGGACTTGAGTTGATGTGGAGTTCCAATTAATAGAAATTCAGTTTTGGAGCTGTTGAGCTGGAGAAAATTGTCATTCATCCATGCTTTAGTCTCCTCCAGGCAGGCGGTGAGTGATTGGGTAGCAAGGGAGGAGGTCCGGTCCAGCCTGACATAGAGCTGAGTATCATCAGCATAGCAATGGTAGGAGACTCCATGCCTGCTGATGATGTGGCCCAAAGGGAGCATGTAGATGGAAAACAGGCTGGGTCCCAGCACTGACCCCTGGGGAACCCCACAGGTGACAGCGTGGGACCTCGACCTGGCTTCCCCAAGGGCCACATACTCAGCCCTACCAGTCAGGTAGGACCGGAACCACTGGAGCACTGTATCTGAAAGACCAATGAAATGCTGGAGTCTGTGGAGGAGGATGGAGTGGTCAACAGTGTCGAAGGCGGCTGAGAGGTCCAGGAGTAACAGGAGTGATGGAGAGCCCTGGTCAGAGGCCACCAGCAAATCATTGGTGACCCTGACCAGAGCTGTCTCAGTGCTGTGAGCTGAACGGAAACTGGATTGGAATTTGTCATACAGATAAGAGGACTGGAGGTGTGTGTGAATTTGTGAGGAGACTACCTTTTCAATGATTTTTGACAGGAAGGGAAGATTGGAAATGGGCCGGTAATTTGATGTTTTTTCAGGGTCAAGGGAGGGTTTTTTTGAGAAGTGGTTTAATTATTGCAGTTTTCAATGACTGTGGCAGGTGACCGTGTTGCAGGGAGTGATTGATGATAGTTGTAATTAGGGGGCTCAGTGTAGAAACATGGGATTTGATCAGGGATGTGGGAAGTGGATCCAGGTGACAGGTGGAGGGCCTCATCTTGCGAATGACGTACTCCACCTGTCTGTCTGTGACAGGGGAAAACTGGGAAAATTTGGAAGCTGGAGTGGGAGGTGTGGAGTTAGGAGAACTGGAGGGCAGGAGAGCAGAACGAATGTTATCAATCTTGGATATGAATGTATCCAAGAATGCATCACATTGTTCGTTATTGTTTGTTTTTTGTGTAAGAGGTTGTGGTGCGAGGAGTTTGTTTACAGTTTTAAACAGTTGTTTAGAGTTTCCCGGGTTATTGTTAATGATGTTTGAGTAATATTCAGAGCGAGCAAGACTAAGGGCTTTGGAATATGATTTTTGATGTTGTCTGTAAATTTGTTTATGGAATGTTAAACCTGAGGCCAAAAAGCGCCTCTCGAGGACCCTCCCAGCCGCCTTCTGTCTACGCAGTGCACCAGTGTACCACGGAGCAGATTTTGTGAAAGTCACGGTCCGAGTCTTCAGTGGGGCATGGGTGTCAAGGATCAGCTGTAGTCCAGTGTTGTAATGGTCCACTAGGGCATCTGGGGAGAAGTGGTGGGCAGTCTGGGTGAGGTTATGGAAGTCACGGGTCAGGTGGTCTTGGTCAATGTCTTTTATTTTGCGGAAATGGATTTGTCGTTTGTCCTTTTGGGTTTTGGTCCCTTTTGGGTTTTGGGTGACTAAAATGCCCAGAACCACGTGTAACTGTATGACTTGTAATTACTGAATTGTTCCTCCTTTGCTATCTTTGACCCAATAGACAAAGAGTGAAGAACAGGGTCACTAATCCTGCTCCAAAACTTGTCAGATGCAATGCACTGTGGTTACTAAATGAAAAACTATTTCAGAAAAAAAAAAATACAGCAGAAAAGGCAGACGATTTGTTTTGGTGCACAAAAAATATGTTTCTTTTAAAAACTCCTTGCATCAAAAATATTTATATATGTGTACTTTACTTTGTTGAATCTGAAAAAGTGCTGCCAGGTGTGTTACCAGGTACAGAACTTATTTTGTGAATTTTTAAACAGCACTTTTTTTGTTTTACATTTTAACATTCTCCATGAATACACGAAAATGACAAATCAACCCATCTCAACAACAAATGGCAGGGAGGCTTTGTTTTGTGCAACGTCTCATAGTGGCGACTTAATTTTTTTTTTTTTTGCTGTCAACTTCCAGGATCTCTGCAATTTTATTCTTTTTACAATTTAGTGACCGTCACCAGCCCTTACAGAGGTAAAAGGTCTAGTACCTCATACCTATGATAGAGGGCAGTGTAACACCACGTGGGGATTGTGAAAAGTGTGTCCATGAATACACAAAAATTACAAATCAACCCATCTCAATGGCGAATGGCAGGGAGGCTTTGTTTTATGCAACGTCTCATAGTGGCGACTTAAATTAAAATCTTTCATTGCAGATAGAGTCTTTAAGCAGCCATGGCTCATGTCTCTCTGTTCTCACTGGTGGAGCTGCTGGAAAGGAGGGCGTCTCCATTCATCCTGTCATCTGGTGGCCAAAGTATGTCATTACAATTGAATCAGTGCAGCAAAAGACACATTTTTATCATTTTCAAAAATTAATTTAAGGGCCGTATGGAGTGAGGGTGCGGGCCGTACGCTAAAAAGAGGTTGAAAGACTTGAAAAAGGCTAAGAAAAAGGATGAAATGATATCCTGTTTGTTGGCAGAACTGACAAGGCCGGTTAGAGGTAAACGTTGCTTTGTTTCCTGATAAAGTCATGACGGCGTCATCCAGCCAGGTCAGAGCCTGCACATGTGGACTGAATGTGAAGGCAGAGGGATGCCAATCGGAGATATGTCATGATTTGACACATAAATTCAAGTAGAGTTGTTCCGATTCCGATACCAGTATCGGAAATTGCGCCGATACTGCCGAAGATGCTGGCATCGGTATCGGCGAGTACTGGAGTCCAGGCACCAATTCAATACCACATCAGTTAATTAAATTAGTAATCTATGTACTGGTCAGCTCCGTTAGCTCCTTTAGCTACGTTAGCACTGACACTTCTTCTTCCGTAATGTTTTACGGCAACTTGCATCCCGTTGGTTGCAGCACCGCCATCTGCTGGTCGTTAGCTCTGACACAGTTCTCTGCTGTGCCACATACTGCAACTTGCTGTTCTTGAGAAGAAGAAGAATGGATCAGGTGACAGATGTACAGCGCCTGTTAAAGCTAGGGTTGGCGATCTTGGAAAACTAGCATGTAGCACAAATGTAGCATCTCCCCAAGGCTCCGCCTAGCTCCACCCAGCTCCCACCCCATTGGAGGAGCTCCCGTTGGGAGCGGAGACGCGGAGACGTTCGCGGCGCACGCGTCACTTCTGCGTCCAGTGCGTTCCTGGCGTAACCTGTTCTCAGCGCTTCGTTTCTTCGTTTTTCTTTATTTGCACTACACCAAGTTATGGCGCACTCAACGGTAAGTAAACCCCCAAACATTCGTCTCCGCCATTCTGCAACGACGCTCCGTCCTTCTACACGTGCACTGAACCAGGGTCAGTGCACGCTATTGACATGTACGCGCAGGGGGCAGGTCGAACGGCGAAGGGATTTGATTGGTTTAAAAAAAGGTGTCCCGGCAAGACGATTGGTTGCTGTTTTTTCCTGTTTTACTCCAGCTGTAGATAGTGGATATCTTCCAAACTATTTTAAATACATGCTATGAATTGCTTCCCATCGGGTCATAAAGATCATTTTAACCAGTATTTAAAAAAATGTATCTCATTCAGATCGCCAACCCTAGCTTTAACGAAGCCTGTTTTTTTGTTTAGAGTGTTACGGCGATGGCTAAATATGTGAGTCTGTTACAACATGACAGCAAAAAATGTAGTAAAATTCTTTACCATCAGTGATTATAATTTAGTTACTGTCCAGCAGAGGCAATTCGTGTACTGTTAGCACTCTGTTCAGTAGAGTGTGTTAAAGTTCCAAGTGTTGAAAATTTTTCTTATTAATCTTTATTCAAACAGCCATGACTGATATCACTATTATAGACTTTTCATGCATTCACATCGGTTTAATGCAGAAATAAAGCCCATACGAAATGAGCATGCCATTGTCCTTCTAGTTCAAAGTAGTGGCAGCCTTTGTTCATCAAATTCAAGTGCTCAGTTTGATTTTTAACACTTTGCCTGTAATGTCCAGAGTCTCAGTTTGCTAAATGCTAAACTATGCTGCGCTCTATAGCTGTAGATGTTGATAACCACACAATTTAACTATCCGAGGGTTATTTACTGTATTTCCGTGTGTTTATATTCATCTGTGAATTTAAAAGCTGTTGATTTATAGCAGGCACTTGTAATACGGTAGAAAGAAGTCCAGAGGCGTTTCAAGAGTGAAAGGATGTTTATTCCCAAGAGCAGGCATCCAAAAACATGCGTCAGCATCGGCAGTCAAAACACACACAACACAATGTGGCTTCCATCGCTCTGGCTTCGACCGCACAGACCTACAGATATAGATCTCTAGATATAGGTGTCTAGATACGCACGCTTCTCTCAACCGCGGCAAGTAGTAAATTCAAACGGAACATGTATCTGCATATATGACAGCACTCTGTCCAGCAGAGGCAGTTCATTGATTGTAGGTACTTTAACGCTTGATACTGCCTTTTTATATTTTCACAATTTTAAAACATTTTCAATTACATGTGAATTGAATGTTATATCAATAAAAAAGGTTGATATATCTGAATAATTGTCCATTTTCATTTTAATTTCCCAGTATACTTAAAAAAAAATAAAAAATATGGCTTACAGGAGTGTACTGTATAATTTGGATAAATACAGTAAACAACTGCATTTCTACAATTACAGTTACACTTAAGTTACTGTAAAAGGAAATACACTATCAGTACTGTGAATGTAGAATTACAGTAGCTTACTGGTCATTGTGTTGCCAGTAGTATACTGTAATGTCAGTGCAGGTGAAATAAGAAAGCGTCTTGGTGTTTCGCAATTGCAATTTTTATTAGAAGCACCCAAACACATCATACACACAGCATTTTATGCAGCAGCGGTATCCAAAATCACTCCAAGTGTGACATAAATCACAGAACCCAGCAAAGTAACACAATAAATGCTAAAGAACATAAGTGATTATGGCACAACACAACAACAAGAACATTAACACAATTACGTTTGAACCAAGAAATCAACTCCCTCCCAGAACAGTGCTTTTCGGCCATTCACCCCAGGTCGCTGCTACAATACTGTAAAAAAAAACCCATGCAGAGGCTAACGCCATGTTTCCACCGGACGCGACATGAGTTTTTCGTGCGATGACATTCCATATAAAGTCAATGTAATGACGCGATTGTCGCTCAATCTTGAGCGGCAGGCGGCGGACGGCAACCGATGATGCGGCGGCCGGCCGGTGGCGAGCGTTTCCAGCGAAAAACTCGCACTCCTGTTGACTTGCACTGCCACTCGCCGCTCGACAATCGCCGCCCGCCACTTCATCGTTCGCCGCTTGTCTCTCGAGTTGAAATAATTCAACTTTTCAAGCGAATCTGCGCCTGGACAGCCTATCAGCGTGGAGGACTGACTTAAGGCATGCGGGGCTCTGACCACGCAGAAGAGTTGGTGTGATGTCAAGGCGAGCGGCGTGCAGCGAACGCGATTTCATTTGTTCACCGCTTCTGGTGGAAACACAGTGTCAGCCTGAAGCAGCGCTGGAACCGGCCGTCGTCCGGGCGTAGCTCCTGCAGAAGACGGTGGAACTCACCGAGCTCAGACCGCCTCCGTAGGGCAGCAGGCAGCCAGAAGCGATTCCGGCGCCTCACTGCAGCCGACGCTGTGTTCTCCATCCCAAATACAGAGCAGCGATGGTGGCAGGCGGAGCCATCTCAGTCTCAATCTTTATTTGTAAAAGCACTTTTCAAATTCATAAAAACAACGAAAAGTGCTGAACAGTAAAAACAGTCATAAAAACAAAAAAGAGCAAAAACAGCACCATCGATCGGTATGTACAGAGAGAGAGAGAGAGAGAGAGAGACAGCTGGTGCACACAGGACTGTGGGACAAACATCAGAAGAATCCTGTCCACTGCTGCTGTGCAGGAGACGGTGATGTTTCTGCAGGATGTTTTGTTTAGCATATTTGTACCAGCAATAAAACCCAAGTGTCTAGCACAACGCGATTTTGTCGCGCAAATGAATTCACACGCCAGCAACGACACTCGCGCGTCTAGTGCGAAGCGGTGTCATTTGTCGCGCCAATGCAGTCGCATTAAACGCGTCCGGTGGAAACACGGCGTAACAGTGCAGACTGGGAAGCAGGTGGAACAGATGAAGCCACTCTAATGAGCTGATGAACCGCCCACACACAGCCTGCTCACCTACAAACAGGAGAGGGAGGGAAAAAGCAGCAAAGCAGGCCCGCTCCACAGTGGCAGAGGATCGGGCATGACAGTATGATCTTTTGTTTAAGAAACCTCTCCCATTACAGAAACAACAATCTGCCGGTGCAACATGGCTTGTCAAGAGAAAGGACATTATCATTGTCCCTTCTATGGAAAAACCATCATCCGAAAAAAACAGCATAACACCACATGTCAATGGATGCTTTCAGAAATGTGTCTGGATCAAAACAATGGTATTTACGCAGTGATGCAAACTGCACATGGTTTCAGGGGACCTGTCCATGTCCAGAGGTTAACTTTGGCCCAGCAACATATTTCTCATTGTGAGATGAAGGACTGTCACCACTATCATTTACTGGCGAAACGGAGTGGAGTCTCCCGCAGCTTGTGAAGCACATTTGCTCCGTGGATTACTGTGTAAGCACTGGAAGAGAGGAAAAACTGCAACGCCAGGTTCTGGCAGAGGTGGTAGAGAATAAGATCTGTGGAGAGTCCAAGGTAGATCTCTGTAAAAAGAGACAACAGGAAGCCGGAGAATCTGAGCTGCCATTATCTGTGTTGGTGGAACTCGGTGGTGCACAAAGTAGAATTAGTCTCTCATCCATGAAGCATCATTGCATTACTACAGCACTTTGGACAGAGTCACGGTCACTCACGATGTAAAGAAGAACACTTGGCATTGCCCCTGTGCAAAGTCCCGTACATCTGGTCTCCATAAAATTATTGGAAAGCGGCACCTTCTTCAAACACGCAAAGAACTTTTTGTGACTGCAGCTCAGACCACAATCACACCACCAACATCACCAGTGACAACTCTCCCTGTCAGTCAGCCCCCCACGTCAGGGATGGAGAGAACAGTGAGATATGTCTATGAAAACAAACAAAAAAAAAACCTGTCCCTCTCTCTGAAGAGGCCACAGCTCGAACCGAGTACCCTAGGGAGTTGGTGCCATTTGAAAAAACATGCAGGTTGTGTCCAGGAAATCCTGAATTGGAGAGAGCCAAGCTGATCAACCGGAAAGTCAGAGTAGTTGGCATGGAAAGTGTAATACAAAGTAAGTTGAGTCATCTGTAGGCAATACTGATGTATGTCTACTTATATGCATTAATGTACGTATCTCTGCCCATTAGGGACATCTCAACTTAGAACAGACAGTTTGCCAGATGCAAAATGGAGTACAGATACCAGGAATGGACAGATGGTTTGCATAACTTCAATGATCACGTGATCCTCGCACTGCAGCTTTATCTCTTTTTGAGGCACAATCTCCAGGTGTGTGTTTATGCATGTTAACTAACAGTCAATCCCTCATTGGTCCTTTAGTAATGACTCTTAATTTAGATGCCTTACTGCAAAGTGTTGCCATTATACCATGTATGGCATCTACGTTTACCTCAGTAAATCCTATGGTACCATGATGACAGTGACGTTCTTGAAGTTGTTGAAGTTGTTTGTGCTAATTTGCTGTTATTTCCATGTCTGTAATATAGAATCATGTGTCCGTGTCCAGGGTCATAGACTCTCTTGAGGCTTTGTTTAAAATGAAGTTTCCAGCAACAGACCACATTTTTTTAAGGATACTGCCAGTTTGAGGCACTTTGCAGCACACAGTACACATTCCCCTGTGGAAATTACAGCTTCCACCCTCTTGTGGTGATTATGGACCTCCACAGAAAAGGGTTTTAATCTTGAAGGTATGCCTCTATTTAGGTTCCTTTAATCTAATTATCAGAATCAACAATTGCATTTTTTCAAAAGAGTGTCACTACTGAAAGGATAAAATTGTTGTGTTTTTTTTTTCTTTCTTCCATCTCAGTCAGTGAACTGGAACAACCTCATGCAGAGTTTCAGGGAGAACAAAACATGCCAGCATTCTGGGAATCTGTTAATCTCCATATGATCAGCTGAGGATTTTGTAAGCACAGGACTTTCAATAATTTACAAATTTATTTTAATCAAAGTAGGTGTGCACTTCTCAGAATTAGGTTTTTCACGTCTCTCTTTTCGCAGTCATATCAGAACTGGGCCTCTTGGATTGGAGTGGAGACCAACAGAGGCAACACTGTCCCTCACACAGAGTTTGAAAAGGTCCCACAGAAGAGGTCCTCTGGTGGACAATTTAACAGTAGACCACCTCATCGATGAGCTTCAAAAGCAGAAGGTACAGTCACAATTCATTTTGTTTATTGTGTTCTTATTAAAAATATATATATAGAATTTAAATTCAGTTTTGATGTTACTCATGATGCCACAGATTGACAGATTTAATTGATTTAAGATTTTATGGTATACGAGGGGGTACCAGAAAGAAACCGGACTGTGTTTATAAAATTAAAACAAGAATGATTTCAGATTTCTGGTTGTTCAATCTCGCTACAGCATGTTCTTCTGCAGATCTCTGCAAAGTATCGTCTCACAAAGTTACAAAGGGAAAGCACAAACAGCGCTAACGTCAGCACAGCGGGACCGGTTCTTCAGAAAAACACAAAATGGCAGAACACATCACTAAACGCGATCAGCGCGCAAGCATCAGATTTTTTTTGCTGGGAAAAATAGCATCAGAAACACTCACCATGGTCCAGGAGGCGTATAAAGATGATGCCCTGGGGAGAACGCAGGTTTACGAGTGGTATGGGCGCTTTAAAAGGGAAGAAATGTCCATTGAAGACCAGCCCGGCTCCGGACGACCCGCATCCTCACACACGCAGGAAAAGATCTGCGAGGATCTTTTTTCTGGAAGCCGAACACAGCGAGTTTGTGCCGCCTGGGCAGTCTGTTAACCAGGACCACTACATCCATGTCCTGAGGGGCTCCGAGAAGCAGTGAGGCAGAAGCGTCCGGAGCTTTGGCGGGATGGCGAGTGGTGGCTGCACCACGATAACGCACCGGCGCACCGGACCCTGCGCGTAATGCAGTTCCTGGCAAAAAGCGGGATGATCCTGCTGCCTCACCCACCCTATTCGCCGGACTTAGCCCCCTGTGACTTTTTTCTCTTCCCAAGAATGAAGAAAGAGCTGAAGGGGCTGAGATTTGAGGACATCGAGGAGGTTTAACAAAAATCGAAGGACGCACGAGTTTTCAAACGCCTTTGAAAGCTGGAAAACACGGATGCAACGGTGTATTCAAACCAGCGGGGATTACTTTGAAGGCGGCAGCTTCGAAAAATTGTTACAAGTAAACACATTAAAAGTTATAACCAGTGTCCGGTTTTTTTCCAGTCCTCCCTCGTAGGTATCCACCATTCGAAAACTTTGCAAGTCCTGCAACATGGACACAACCGGCAGCAGGATTCAGTGAAGACCAGGCAGACCTATGATAAGGTCTTTCAGTCAAGTATAACTTGAGAGCTGAAAGCCCGTGAAGCTTTGCAGACCTCGTTTTGTCTTGGAAACACATGCCAGATGTCTGCGTGTATGACTTCGCACGGGGACGACCCCCCTTTCCAGCCCTTTGAGGGAAGACTTGCCGAACCGTTGCATGACATGTCCAGGCTGCCTCTCATGGAAAACTCAAAGTTCATCTACTGTGGTTGTTGCAGAAACTCCATCATGCAGATTCAAATGGCCATCCAGTCACAGGATCAAGCCAACACTATGTCCTGAACGATAAATTTCATCAGGCAAACAGTAAAGATCCGAAGGAAGTTCTAAGGACGATGAATATTGTCCCTGAACTCAGGGCAAATTGAAACAGTCAGGTGGCAGAGCAACTTTTTGCCGCACTCCGAAATAACAACTACTTCCTGAACAATATGCACGCATATTTCTGGTGCGAAACATCCTGGAGCACAGACATAACCTGCTAAATGACAAACAGCTCAAACGTCTGTTAAGAAAAGGCCGACTTCTCCACCAGATGCACAACATAACCCTTTCTGACTTCGGCCAAGAGATCATAGGTTCATGTAAAACTTGTAATCTAACACAAGAATATTAAGTATCTCTCATGAAACCTTTTGACAAATTCATAATTTCTTATTTTGTATTGCCTTTCTAACCATGAAGTCCACAAATTTCACTTCATCTGAAGGATGTTACAGTGTTAACAGGCCCATGGTCCGGAACACCACAGCACACCCAGATGGGTGTTTACAATCTTGACACAGGTACAGCTGCGTCCTTGTCAAAATGAAGCAGTACATGCGTTTTTCTATGTAGGTTCATCATTACATAGTTTCACCTCCTTTTTTTTTAGAACCCACCGAAAGTGAAAAACACATCAACTGTGAAGCAACACCCCTGGCATCCGATGAAGGACAACACTGTGGCGATTGCTGAAAGTCTGACTAGGTCCGAGTCCGCTGAGGCCTAACGGTCCTCCTGGTCATTTACCTTGCACCACAACCAAGAAGAAGTGGCAATCACTTACAAATTTTTTATGCATGTGCAGAGGCTCGTGATTTAAACCTTCATTTCAGAGTCAAAGTTGTTTTTTTCCACAGCTCAACTACGTTCTGGACAAAAACAGACCAGACAGTGAACTAATGGTACAAACATTCAAAACGTCCCTTTCTCCGTCAGATTTTCTGACTATGAGACAGAATGAAGAGATGGAATCCACTGTAAGTCAAGCTGTCGAAGTGCAAAATTGCAAAATGGTGTTGTGAACATAGTATGTATGTTTCATTTTGCAATTAACCTTTTTTTATAGATTGGAAACGCCTGCTTGGAAATGATTCAGGAGATAGCTCATTTCAAGGTACTATGTGCTCAGAAGATATAAACTATCTAAACCTGAATGTCTGAAACGTTCTGAGTTACAAATCTTTGTCATGACAAACGACAACTATGCAGTCATTGTCTTTGAAATTTCATTAATTTCTTGTTTCAATGTTTGTTTAGGGGAAGAATGTCCACATCGTAGATCTGTATGTCTGCCTCAGGTGGCTACCCCCTTCAAATGCAGATCCTATACAAAGCCTGCTCAGAGAGAGACCGTCTTTCTAGACTCCCTTTATAAAAAGGGTGGATCTCGAGGACAGCAGTACTTGGCAATCCTGAGGTTACACAGAAAATTTGTCAGAGGTCATGTTCCTGTGACCCTAGAATTCCAAAGAATACCAGCAGATATGGTCTCTTTTTTAAAGTTTTGTCCCAGTATTGGAAATGTAATTTCTTTGTGTTAAATGTACAGGGATGTTGCTCAAAAGATTTGTGCTGGCAGATGGACAGAGAAAACTGCAGAGGATTTGCAGGTATATTTGTTAAAGGATCATACAGATGTGAGTGATGACAGTACTAACCATTGACTCCTCTTAATTCAGGACTTCCCAAGCCAAGAATGGTATGTTATCACAAGTTGTGGTTCAATTAGGTTGTTTTTTTTTTTCCCAACCCCTTTTGAGCATTCGATTTTCAATCAAGTTTGAGAGCGTTATTTATACTTTGCTTTGTAGAACGGTTTTATTGTAGTGCATGCTGTCATGTTTGATATTGAAACTTATGGTCTTAACTCGTCTGGTTTTTTGGGTACGGGCTGCCCTGCACATTGAGCTTCAGGCAGATTTTGACTGCTCGGTTGTAAGTAAATTTCAATAGTGAAAAGTACACATTCAAGATTGCATGTTCAATGAAATGCCAACAAAAATTTCAGCACAACATGCCTGTGCTGCAAAGATGGTGGTGTCTGTCACTTCTGGAGAACAACACCTTGAAAGTGTAGGAATGAGTGTTCAGCAGACAGCCTAACAAACTTATGTTTCTCCTTTTAGTGTTGGTTTGTGTTAAGTATTATCTTACTGTAACAAGACACGATGGAATCCTGAAGACGACAGTCATTGTTTGTTGCATGTTTGTTGTTTGCTGTTTTACTTGTCTGTTCTCTGTTTTGTTTGATTTGCCAAAGACTTTTTCAGTGAAGATGTGTAAGAGAAAGGACAGCTCAAGGTTTTGTTTTTTGCCAGCATGATAGTGTAGCGTTCTGAGGGCACAGGGCTTCTAAAGTCACTGTTTTTCATTCGCAAAAACTCAAGAACACAATGCTCATTGGAGCTAAGCAACACGCTCCTTTTATTTTTTTTTCAACACAACTCTGAAGAAAAAGAAACATAACACGGTCGCCTCTCTCTGACGTCACGTTTGCTGACGTTTACTGGATTCTAGAAATGACATAGAATTCGTAGAATATATCTATTGGATGATTTTAATAGCTCAAAATTAGCTCTGGGTAATTAGCACAGCTGTAGACTCAGGAAATACTTATTCTGGTGCAGTAACTGACCATCGTGTTGCCCTTGAAGCCCCTGGTTATCCCTGAAATCCTACCAGTGGTGGGCCGTCAGGGCCTGCAAGGACTTCTCTGCTGGCCTAAAAAGTATCTGAATTACAGACTGATGTAAATTATATTTTGTCCATAAATAATTAATAAATGATTCCAAACGGTATGTTCCAGTTCCTTTCATAGTTTCCCCGTGGTTGCGCTGCTTCCAGACATGTTTTTTTCATATTAAATCATTTAACCAATCAGATTTCAGGCATCATCTGTTGCTAGGGTCAAAGAAATCTGTCTGAGGCCTTCACAGTCCATTCCTGATGGAGCAGTAAAGTAAAGTGAAGCGTCAAACAGACAGTTGCTTCAACCAATCAGATTTCGAGTTGGCGACTCAGTGCCTTCTAGCTAGCTTACACTAACAACAGCATATCCAGGCCCTCTGATTTACATTCACCAAGAGATACAGTAGGTGGCGGTATGCACCTAAGTTGTTGGTCGCTACCGCAATTATTCCAAAGAAGAAGAAGACCTGAAGAGAATTAAAACTTATGCCAGAAATACCACAGGGCAAGCAGGACTTTCAGCCCTGGCTTTGTGGAACTGAAACGCACAGATAATCTATATGACAGAGCAATTGAACTCTTTTTGCAGAAGGAAAGGAGGATGGATTTTGTTTACAAATAATCGGGATTTTGGTGAGTAAAATGTTCCTCTTTTCCTAAATAATACTGATGTTTTATTAAGTTGTTGATGCTCATTGTATGTGCACAGATGCCGTAGGAGACTTGTGCACTTCAGCAAAGGCATTTATTCTGGCTGCACAAGTATCTATCTGCTGTGTAACAACTCTTTATATGCATATCTGCATAATAAGATTTTTTTTTTACAGACATAAAAGTTATTGAGAGGTGGACTGGTTCAGGCGGATCTGTTCTGAAGGCCTTAGTGTGAAATGCACGGTCCGCCACTGAATCCTACCGCAGATGAAATCCAATCAGCAGGATCGATGTCATTGTGCAAAGCTGTTTTTCTGTGCCTTACAACAAACAAAATGTGAGGAGCTGTCAGTGATGTGCATATGTTTCAGAGCCAGGTGCACACACCAGGAATCTACAACAATTCTGAACATCTGAAGCATTTCACCACAGATGTGAATGCATCTGAGCATTCTAAAGAAGGCAGCTCTGCCCTGTTTGTACAGAACGTCTGTTTGGGGACCAATTCAGGTTATTGTTCACTTAAGACTGAAGACATGGTACCACCTTGATGTCCACCCTGGATGAAGAGGACGCTTGGACCTGGATTACTGCCTTGGTTCTTCAGGAGACAGGTCTGACTCCAGTCAGTGATGGCTTTTATCCTTTTATCAGGTCCCTACATTCAAATCTCTGTCTTTCCTGATACACACCACAATAACACAGATGTAAAATGCCCTCTTTGTTGCTGTGAGAATTCATCAATATTAACTGTATGCTAATGTAAAAAATACCGGTAATTGTTAATTGTGATGTTGTTGTAACCAAATGCAATTTGAAAATGTTCATATTGTTGGTTGTTAGTTCATCCTCAGTCCTGTGGTGTGTGTGCGCGCGCACATGTGTACGTGTTTACCTCACTTTAACTCATAACGTAACTTGTTGTTGGTTTTTAAGTCATAGTTATCAAAGACATGGACACACAATTAACTATCAAGCATCTATTTTTATTTTAACTGTGATTTACTAACAGCCGCTCAACACGTCCGCGGTCAGCGTCCGATAAGGACGTCCGCTATGGATTGGAAATGGCGGCCACCATGTTGTCTGCAGCTGGGTGATCTTGTTTAACAATTTTTATATGAACCATTGTTCTGTTTTTTTTTTTGTTTGTTTGTTTGTTTGTTTGTTTTTGGGTAGGGGGCGGGGGGGCAGTTCAATAGTTGTACAGCCAAACATATTTATAATAGTAACATAATGTTCCAAGACAAGAGAGACACTGCAGAAGGACTCATTGCTTGTAAATGTCTTGTTGGACTGTCTTAACATGAGGAAAAACACAATAGAGAGTGTTAAAAAAAAAGATAGTTTTGTGAGTGAAGAAGAAGCCCTACACTGCAGTTCTGAAGGATTAGTAATCGCAGTGACAACAGCACTGATGGACGCTCCGAGCAGCGTCCAGAACAGTAGCAAAAGAATAGTTTCAACGATGGTCTTGGGGTTGGTTTGAGCAGGTCACCAGTCAAATATGGAGCACAACATTGAATTGTCATGTTCATTTAACATTTATTCTCATGTAATTTCAAAGTCTTTAATCTTCGTCAGGAGCCATCTGGCAGGACAGCAGCTATAGAAATGAATCAGCCTTGAGAAAGATACAGCTGGCTTGTGTTTCCATCTAGTGGTTCTGGTTTGTTGCTGCAACGTGCATATATATATATATATATATACACACACACACACACACACACACACACACACACACACATATATATGTATATATATATATATATATATATATATATATATATATATATATATATATATATATATATATAAAAAACAAAGTACTCACAAATTCCCAATACAGTTTAACTTATTACGAGGGAGACATCATTGGCCTGTTTTACAAGAAACACACCAAGCATGTCCGGACGACAGAAGGAAACACAGCTAAAAATGTCTTGGATAGATGCTGAGGAAATATTCAGGAAAGTGTTGTAAAAATCCTGGACCTGACTGAGAGGATTTTGAATTGAATTGAAAGTCCTTTATTTGTTCCGCAAGGGGGGAATTGCAGGGTTACAGCAGCACAACGTAGAAAGGAAAAGTGAAAATTACAAAACCCAACCATACGTAGAAAAGTCAAATATAATCTGAATATGGCAGGTAGAGGACAGCGTCCTCCACTGCCATGCGTTCCCGGTAATCAAACTGCATGGTGTGTGTCTCAGGTGGCGTGGGGTCAGACGCTCAGGGTCGTCATGAAGTGCACAGACGCAGCAGAGAGAGCAGGGATGCAGGGAAAGGAAACTGCTAAATGGTGCAGGAGCTCAGCATGGAGCTCTCACTACAGCACTGACTGAAGGGACACCGCACATCTCACACAGGAGACAAGGCAGAACAGCAAGACCCTCCGACCTGGACACAGAGGGCCCTAATAGCCCCGAGCACCAGCTGACGGCACTGACTAATCAGGCACAGCTGAAGGGCATCAGGGCGGGGAACAGTAATCAGACGTGAGGAAGAGAAGCCGTGAAAAACACCTCAAACGCAGCAGGACCAAACTTGAACCTCACAACTTTGTTCTTAAGTGGTACGAAGGATGTGTAAAATACAAATATCTGTTCTTTTCCTGGTGAAGACACCCATGATCACCATCTTCTTTGGTTTATTGGACTTGGCTGATGGTCCAGAGTAGGGTTGTCCTCAGATAGTCGACGATTCGATGATTCTTTCGAAGGGGCCTGATTCGACTACCAATCATGCAGTCGAAGCATCGAAAAAATGTGGTTATTAAACGAGGACCATTCCATTACAGCTGTATGGGGGTGCTGAATGACTGATTTTACATAGAATTGCTTGTTTTTTCCAAATAAACATGATATAAAGCCTATTTGATATACATGTTAGCCTATCAAATACACTGTGGAAAAATTTACTTAACTTGTACTTTTATTCAATACTCTATTTACTGTTTGTGAATGAACCACCATGGTGAGTGGCACAATCCGATTTTGCGCAGAGCTCAATCACAGAGCAGCATATCAGTGGTGATTTGGCTGAACTTTAAAAGGCTCAAAATGTCAGGAAAAAAAACAGAACTTCAGACCAAGTCAAACATGATCCAAAAAAAGTCAAATGCAGATTGTGTCCTTTCATATCACTTCACAACAACATGGCTTTCCACCTTAAACGGGTAAGTAGCCAGATAATTGGGCTATTAAAAGACGGTTCTGTTACTCAATTCTCATTTTTAATGCTGATGCTTTTATTTCGTTTAATGGTAATATTTTAGGTTATTATTATATTATTATTTTTATTTATCTAAAAGGCTAATTCTATTTAATTTAGTGTTTGTTTTTGCATGGATGTTGAGCTGTGAAACGGACCAACACAGCGCAATTCAGCCTATTGCATTTAATTTGAGCAGATAATGTGAGAAATTGTTTAGCCAAAAAATGTGAGCTTATCTGCAGAGATTTTAGATATAAATAAATGACATGCTTTAGCCCGTTTGTTAGAAGTGGGTTTGGTTCTGGTCATTTGAACTATACTTCATTTGTTTGATGTTTAGAGTCACCGACACTTTGTTCCAGTCTGTGTTTCAGTGTGTAGGGAAAAAAAATAAGTGTTGTTTTACCTGGCTGCACTGCTTTTTTTAATTAATTAATTTATTTTAATTTAATTATTCTTAGAGCAATCAGGGCTGGCTGTAGGCATAGGCGCGCCGACGCTCCGTGTACCTTGTGAGCACCGCTCTGCACTGTGCTGCGCTGCTCCGACGCCCTGTGTAGGCATGCTCCGCGGCCCCCGCGGCTCCCCCCGCTCCGCCAAACAAGATGATAGATTCGACTATCAGTCGACTATTGGCAGAATCGGACGAATCAGATTCGACTATGGAAATTCTTAGTCGGGGACACCTCTAGTCCAGAGTATAACAGTGCATCATAACCTGTAATCGACATTTAAAAGGTCCACAAGATCTTCTGAGCAAGTTGCTGTATTGATTCTTTATTATATCTGTTAAATCTGTCACCTTTAATTCCATCACACTTGTATTTCTCACATAACAGGTGCCTTTAGACAGGAGTCACTCTGCAAAATCCAGTATAAATGATATGATCATCTTTCCACCTGAAGGGTAAAAAGTCCAGCATGCTCTTTGTGTTAAAACATGGACATTCCACTTTCGTGACTTTAATCATTTGCACATTGAGCTAAACTGAAATGTTCAACCAATAAACTGAACTTTACTGGTGTGGTGTAACTTTACTGCTCGACTTCTGGCATGAACCAGAACCAGGCCTCTCTTAGCCAAGAATTCATGTTTGGACCAATATAATGAGATAAATCTTGATCGCTCCACTCCAGATGATAAAGCAGCCCTGCTTCAGCAGACACGGATCTAAAGAGTCTGTGTTTTGTTTTACAGCTTCCCGAAGCTTGAACGCAATTCAATAGAACAGCATTGACCTTTTCAGAAACCGCTGTGATGTGTCCAAGAAGCAGAAAATGCTGTGCTGTCACGTCTGAGACGAGTAGCCATCAAGCAGCCCAGCATGTTTTGAAGTCTCGCCAGCTGACCAGCTAACCCTGAATATTTATCTAAACTGGAGAGAACAAGCAACATGAGGTTTTAATCCTA
The DNA here is from genome assembly GCF_902148845.1 of Salarias fasciatus. Lineage (NCBI taxonomy): Eukaryota > Metazoa > Chordata > Actinopteri > Blenniiformes > Blenniidae > Salarias > Salarias fasciatus. The sequence continues at coordinate 28,441,241 of NC_043760.1, forward strand.
ATGCAGAACAAGTTCCAAGTTGCCAGTGGGTCAGCCAAAATGTTCTCATTGTCTGAAAACAGCCTCGGTCTCCTCCCTTTTACAATTGGAGTTGGTTGTCCTAAAGATTCAGAGCAGTCTGAGCTTTCCACCGTATTGAAACCAGGCTTACATGCTGCAGAGTTATGCATTACACAATGTCTGTTACACCACCTGTTTCTTACACAAACACAGCGTGTTCATTCTCATGCACACTCGGACACTTCTCGGTCTGTAATGCTCTATTTTTAACTCTGTCAAGCACCAATCCAGACATGTAAATGCATCCATTTGATCAGCAGAGGTCTCACAGAGCGTGGATTACGCAGCAAGTCTTTCTCTTGCACACATAAACACAAAGCCTCCCCCTCGTGTGCATCTCATGGGAGTTCTGCCACACATTCTTGAGTGTACACTTCATTGTAGCAGTGATTCAGAGCAGCTCATGGCCAAATAAGACCAAAACCTCTCCGCTCACAGCTGAGCCGTTAATGTACACAGACTGGGCGGCTGGTGGACGGATGACGCAAGGCATCAGGCTGGAAGTCCTTCCCAGTTGAATCCATCTCCCAGCGATGCTGACAGAGATGAACCATCACACACCGCAGCAAGGTGTGTGTTCTCATCAGGTCAGGTTAGATTTTCCTTATTGATCACAGTGATCTGGGCTCTGTTGTAGCCTCAGGGCCCTGGAGGACCGTGTACCTCTCAGCCATTCGATTTTTGTTTTAATTTGGGAAATCCAAAATCGAGAAATGAAAAACGAGCCTTCATCTGATTTCTAACTATGCGTTTATCAAACAGAAGTCGGAAAATAAAATACGGCCATTATTTAATTCAATCATTTCTCAAGTTTGCATTGCGGGAAAACCGGAAGTCGAGCTTTCTCTTCTTCTTCTGCTACTTCGCCCTCTTTGCTTCTGCTTCTCCATTCTCGACACCGAACAATAAAAAACGTGCATTTTCTTTGAAAATGTCTTTGGACAATTATGCCCACTTAATAGTGGAAATGAATGCCAGCGGCATGACTGCAGGTGAAATCTCTGCACACCTGTGCAGTCAGTTTGGCCCGGTCCAGGAGCTCAAACAACACAGGAAGGAGGAGCTAACCACGTTTAAGGAGGAACTCAAAGCGGGATGGAAGGACCCACACAGGCAGCGCTGAACTTCTTTATTTCCAGGAAACCAGGAACGCAGGACTGAGCTGAGCTGAGCTGAGAAGATGAATGAACATGAGGAGAACATGAGAAACAGACAAACAAGTGAGACGGCATGCAAAACTGGGCAAACACAAAACCAAAACCGGCCCAGAGCGCCCCCACATGGCCGCAGGGGCACATGGGCGTAACACAAAGCCCAGTTCGGACAAGAATTCAACGCATTCAAAGAGGGACTGAAAAAGAAAAAGTCAACAAACCGTAAGCCCTACTGACAGCTCGAAAAGAACAAAGAAATCTAAAAAGAGAAACTGACTTGGAGGGGAGATCGAACATATTATATGAGTATGACAAAGAGGTATATGAGCTAACTATGTACACCAAGTAAGCATTTCAACACAATTACATACAACACCACGAAGGAAATAAAAAAATAATAATAATCACTGAGAACATCCAGGACTTTGGGAGCTCTTTTGTGTACACCGCCACCTGTGAGCTGCTGTCTGCACACAGGGCAGTGCAGCCTCACTTTCCACATGTGATGCGGCGTCCACAGGATGGCGAGTGGGTGTAAAGCCGCTCTGGAGCAGGAGCCTGATGAGAAATGAGAGCAGGCTCTGGTGGTGTGGATCACAACTTCAGGTCATCTCGTAGTCGCTGGTTTTTCCAGATGGAGGCTGAAATCCATTTCTGGTCCTGAGCAGATCTTTTTTTTTTTTTTCATCTCTGCTTGGAGCCAGTAAGGCTCCGAACCTGGAGCAGGCTGGAGGGTGAAGAGAGTGGGATGTGGAGAGCTCAGAGGGAGCAGACGGAGGTGGAGCAGACGGACACACAGAGGTGGTTGTAGAGGACGGGGGGGTTTGAGGAGCTGAGGATGAGGCTGATGATGTCCTGGACTGCAGACAGCTCAACACTTCAATAATGCCAATGGATTGTGAGACTGTCAGTGACTATGAAGCATTTCAACAATCCCATTGAAATGAGCCGGACGCCACCGTGCTGCTGCTACATTACCTTGCTGACATGTTGGCGTCCAGGCAGCACCATGAGACCCTGCAAACCTTGGCTTCGTAAACTGCAAAGTTTTGATGGTGCTTCCATCAACATGGTTTCTCTAAATATGTTTGACATGACCAACTCCTGTAACATCATTCATACTGACCGATGTCTGGCAGCAGTCTGTCCAGACGATGCTGCTGACGGACCTGGATGATCTGGAACGCTGAGGGATGTGACCAGGACGCAGCTGGAAGGCTGCAAGAGCACAGGGAAGGAAAATGAATTCATTCAGGCAGAATAAAACACGTGCAAGCATTCTTTTCATGAGATACTAACAGTACCTTCTGTGCATGGAAACCACAGCTACATGTTTGCTTCTGGCCAAACAAAGATGATTGTCCCCTCAGCTGCATTGGGCATTTCTCAATCTGGAATACAATTAAAATATATCTTTTAATACCTCTCACTTTTTTCATTTTAATTATATTTATTCTTAATAAGTGCACACTTATTACACTATTACTGCCATTATTATTTGTAGGTACATACATTAAAAAAAGCACAAATTCTATTAAAATGTATGTATATTATGTCCTTAATGCATAGTGCTCAGTGTTTTTTCTTTTCTTTTTGGAGGGGGGCTTTGCTCCTATGACACTGCAAATTAAAAGATTTTCAATGAAATTTCTCACTTGACATTTTTGCTAACAAGACAGCTCAATAAAGTTGCAGTAAAAAAAGACTTCAGCTATCACAGTTCCAGTCAAGTCAGGCTTAACATGTGGCTCTGGAGCTCAGAGAAGCTCTCAGAAAATGTAATATATAAAAACTTGTTTAAGTTTATTGGCATATCGCAAAATTGAACAATACCCACGTGGCTATGAGAACAATTACAACAAAAACAGCACGTTAAATAGCTAAAACAGTTGAAAAAACTCGAGATATTCTGAAGTAAAAAAAAAAAACAAGATTTGAAATAACAGAATCAAAAACAGCAAGCATGGATAACATGAATGAATGAATGAATGAATGAAATAGCTCTCCAGAGTCATCATGTCGAGTCACTGCGATGCCATGGTCACTTCTTTCCTGTGATTATTAGGGCGTCATATGTGTAGGCTATTGAAAAAGACCAACAGAAAGTTAATATCAACTCACCTGGATATGCACAGCCACGGAGTTTTTTGATGAAGTTTGAGGACGGGGAGAGTGAGGACAAGGGGGAGGGGGAAGCACACCGGGAGCGGGTCCCATCGTGACTTCAAACGTGTCCTGTCATTGGTTGTTAGCAAGTTGGACATCTATTGGTCGAGAGAAGTCATGTGCCCTGAGCGGGCCAGGCGGTTGGCTGAAAAATCCTCAAGATGCACCAATGCAATTAGTTGCTATGTGAAATCTAGACAATCTAGATCTGGATTGGTCGGTGATTCTGGGCTGGACAGAAGGAGATTGGTTTAGAACAGGGGTGGGCATTCCTGGACCTGGAGGGCCGTATTCCTGTACAGGTTTGATGTGTCCTCACTTTAACACAGCGCTCTTGCCTCACAGCAAGAAGGTCCTGGGTTCAAGTACCGGCCGGGGATTGGGACCATTCTGTGTGGAGTTTTCATGTTCTCCCCGTGTGTGCGTGGGTTCCCTCCGGGTTCTCCGGCTTCCTCCCACAGTCCAAAAACATGTATGTCAGGTTAATTGGTCACCCCAAAATTTCCAGCATTTGCCCCGTGTACACAGACAAAAAAATCACTAATTCTTTTCCCAATTTTAACATTAAACTCTGGAATTACAACAGCCACTCCCAATTTACCATTCAAATTTTTGGAAGCATCAGTATATATTTGAACATGCCCAAAGTAGCTGTGTTTTTGAACTGAACACCTATTACACACAAAATCTTTATCCTTATGTTTTCTCTCCATCAGAGAATCATCTATATCGGCCTCAGGACAGACCCACGGAGGAAAGGTTGGCAAAGGAAACACTGGACTGATCTGGATATCTCCTACCTGAAATTCTGTAGCAGACCGTGGGATATTCCACCCAAAACTCTTTGTCTGACTCTTCTCTTTCTCCCAACACGGCTCAAGAACCCCGAGTGTAGGATGATCATGCTGTTGCCCTTGTAAATTAAACAAATACGTTAATGACAGTTGTTTCCTACGTAGGTCAAGAGGCAACTGATCCGTTTCAACTTGTAGCACTGCCATCGGGGTAGTTTTAAAAGCCCCTGTGCATATTCTCAATGCTCGAGCTTGAACAACATCCACCTTTTTCAGGTTTGTAACAGCCGCAGTTACTCATATTAATAAGGTTGTAGATAAGTGTAAAAAAGTTGTAAATGTAATGCAGTGTCTAGCTGGAAATGACTGGGGAGCTGATAGAAAGGCATTAAGTACAATCTATACAGGAATGGTTAGGTCCATGCTAGACTACGGGAGTGTTGTGTATGGACCCATGTTATCCTCTCATCAAACCAGACCCCCAAATACTTAAAATTACTTACTCTTTCCAGCTCTTGATTATAAAGTTTTAATTTAACATCTCCTAAAAATTTTTTCCTTGTAAAAAACATAGTTTTTGTTTTCTCAACCGAAAACTTAAAGCCCCACTTGTAGGACCACTCCTCTATCTTATCAACAGCTCCTTGGAGTGTCTTTGCCAAAAAATCAATGTTCCTCCCCCTGCTCCATATTGCTCCATCATCAGCGAAAAGTGAAAACCACATACCATGATCCAGGTGCTTAAAAACATCATTTATTAAAATTGAAAACAATAGTGGACTGACTATACTTCCCTGAGGGGTACCATTTTCAACCTCGAACACTTTAGAATACTTGTCACCAATTCGTACTTGAATTTTCCTCCCCGTTAAAGAGTCTCTTATCCATCTGAACATTCTTCCACCTACTCCCAATTGTCTCAGGTTAATAAGAAGTCCATCCACCATATCATAAGCTTTCTCAATGTCAAAGAAAACTGCCACCACAGTTTCTTTACTGACTTGCACTTTACGAATCTCATGCTCTAAGCATACAACTGGGTCCATAGAAGTCCTGCCCCTTCTGAATCCACTCTGATCATTTGCGAGGTATCCTTTACTTTCCATATAATACATTAGTCTACTATTCACCATTTTCTCCATTGCTTTACAAACGTTTGAAGCCAAAGCAATTGGCCTATAACTATCAGGCTTTGTGGGATCTTTTCCTGGTTTACAAATAGGAATCACCACAGCTGATTCCCAGTCCTTTGGAATATTCCCTTCACTCCAAACTTTATTATATAGCTCCAGCAAAACCTCTTTCGACTTCTCACTGAGATGTTCTAACATAGCATAACTCACATCATCCTTGCCTGGTGCCGATTTTTTTTTTGCTTTTCTTAGGGCAAGATTAAGCTCTGCTTTAGTAAAAGGCAATGTTTAGCAAGTCATCTTGATCTTCCTCAATCATGAGCAACTCTCTATATTGATCTACTGTAGATTCCCTCCCAGTCCTACCAAGTTCACTAATATTTCCTGAACTATGAATTCTAGCAATGCCTCTGGGATTAAATCTGCCTTAAGCTGATCCTCCATTGCCACTAATACTCCATTACCAATTACAAGATAAGTAAAACTTTTTTAATACCATTCATTTGCTTTATCATTGCCAATATCCTTTCAACTCGAGTCTCCCTGCCCACTGTATTGGAAAAGTTCCTCCAATACTCTTTCCTAACGGTTTTAATCCTCCTCCTCACCTCTGCTTGATTCCTTTGATAACACACTAAATTCTGGAAACTATAATTCTTCTTCAATCGCCTAAATGCCTTGTTCCGCTCTTTAATTGCTGCACTACACCCTTTTGACCACCAAGGCACAATGTTCTTTCTTTTGGACTTACCCCCAGATTTCCGCACAGAGATCTTAGCTGCATCAATGACAGCCTCACACACATAGAGTCATTTAACTGGTTAACATCCACATTCAAATTACTTTCTGCCATCCCCTGATCAGAGATACACTTAAACTTCACCCAATCAGCTGATTTAAAAGACCACTTTTTAATACCATTTAAACAATTCATTTCCATATTAAAGCCAATCTCAATAAAAATAGGATAATGATCACTCCCAACTGAAGAGCTCTTAGTTACTTCCCAATCACAGACAGCGGCAAGTTCATCCGAAACAAGAGTTAAAATCAATTACAGATTCTGATCCATTCCTTACATTTACTCGTGTACCTGAACCATTGTCAATGTACACCAATTTCTTATTTTCCATTATTTCCTCTATCACTAACCCATTATCATCAGTAAAATCTCCCCAAACAGCACTATGGGCTTTAAAATCCCCACACCACACCACCCTTCCAGTAAGATGCACAGACTCTAGTGTTTCTACAGACAATTTCCTACAAGGATTATAAAAATTAATTATTTCAATGTGTTCTTCCCGTCCCCAAACCTCAACCATATAAATTCTAAATCTGAACCTTTATTTAAACATCTATATTGTACCCCACCTTTTATAAATATTGCACATCCTCCACCTCTTCCACCAGCCCTATCCCTTCTCACACCATCATAACCTTGAATAACAAAATCTAACTGTGGTTTCAGCCATGTTTCCTGGATGCAAATTATGTCAGGTTTACGCTCAAGACCATTTACAAAACCCTTAAATTCCTGCCCGTTTGCCAATAAACTTCGAGCGTTCCACTGTAAAATTATCATCCACTACTTGGTCCAGCTGCGTTCCCATCCTCCTCCAACTTTTTGTAAATATATTCCCAAGATACACCCTTTGTGCCTAGGTATTTTTCAGCCCCTTTACACACTGTCCTGACTCTTTCTGTTCTATTTTTCACCTGACTCGCACAATTAATAACATATGCCAAAGGAAACATGCCAAAGGAAGCATGTTTTCACTAGATACCAGCACTTTATCTTTACCCAAGATTTGGTTGAGATCAGGACCTACTCCAGCCCCACTTCTTTGCCCAGAGTCCTGTTCTGACCTTGTTACTTGCACTTTCTTCACTGCTTCAGCATAACTGATATTGAGAGTTTTCACCCACTGAATCTGGATAGCTCTCTTCCTCACTTCACATCCACTGAAAGTCACAGGGTGCTCCCCACCACAGTTGCAACACTTGTGCTGTACATCTTTTGCACACTGCTCATAAGTGTGATTATCTCCGCACTTAGGGCACCTCTGATTCCCTTTGCATGCTGCTGCTATGTGCCCGTACCGTTGACACTTGTAACACCGAAGCGGAGGAGGCACATACGGCCTTACGGGGAAACTCATACATCCTATTTTAACCCGTTCTGGAAGGACACTCTCTTTAAACTCAATCAAAATAGACAGACTTTCCATCCTTTGACCATTCACGGATCTCATTAACCTTCGCAATCTCTCCACTGTCCCACCCGTGATATTCTGTTTAATTTTATCCAGATTTTCCCCAACAGGGATGCCAGTAATCACTCCTCGTGTCACTCGATCCGTACCCATCAATTTCCGCTCCACCACTGTCCTGCCACAAATGCTCTCAATGCGTAAAGCTTTGTTCTTTTGCTCCACAGACTTACAGACAATCAACAAGCTTCAGTCTCTTAAGGTTTTAGCCATCTCCACATCATTAAGTTTCTTTTTTAAAGCGCTAGACAAAGCAATCGGGCTAATATCAACACGCTCTCCCTCCGGAAACTTTTACAAAACCCTAAAATCTCCTTGTTCTATCCTTCTCCGAACTACCCTCTCCTCTTCCTCTGCACTGCTCTCTTCCAGATTCCTCTTACTAGACTGACTACTGCCACTTTTCCCACTCCTCCTCCCCACTTTCCCACTTAGTGGCGACCAATCTATTAAATCCATATGCTCATCCTCCTCATCCCCTACCTGAGACGCCATTCCAGTTCAGTCACAAATCAGTTTATGCCAACCGCCAGAAAGTGAAAATATTGGGAAAAATCAGGGAAAATAGACGAAAACAAAGTTTGAATCTGCCGCGTGTCGCTCCACGACCAACGTCGAGGGCTCTGCTCTGCCAGGCGTTCATGTTTCAAAGTAAAAGTCACACTCTTTTCTGATCAGAAGTCTCGGATATTTCTAAATATCTGTTTCTTTTTTGTAAATATTTTGTGAAGTGGTCGTATTTTGTTTTTGTGAAATGGTTGTATTTGATTTTGTAAATGTTTTTTGATATCTGTTCACAAATCTTAACAAATTGTCATTTATTTTATGTTGATAGGGGCAGACATTATAAGGCTGAATCCCATTTCACCCCTTAGCCCTTCCCCTTGGCCCTACCCCTCATTTTGCGCGTTCACGTGGAGGGGTAGGAGTGTCCCAATTGTCATTATGACGGAGGGGTAGGGCCAAGGAGGGCCAGTCACCCCTCCAAAAGGAGATTCTCGAGAGGCACACTCCAAACGGAGGGGTATCGGCCGATGGCGAGGGGCGCTTGTTCTTTCAGCCTAGATCATGCCTGGCGGGCGGGGTTAATTCACTTCCGCATTGACGGGAGTGATCGTTTCCACACCCGCGCATTCCAGGCGCATTCCAAACACAACAGATCGACGATTATTTTCAATAAACTGGTTTCTTCAACACGGCCCGCCTGGAATGCGCGGGTGGGAAACGAGCGCCCCCGCCAATGCGGAAGTGAACTAACCCCACCCGCCACTGACGGTGCAGGCGAACAAAACAAGCGCCCCTCGCCACCGGCGCCACTGGATGACAGATTTCTCAGAAAGCCTTCCAACATCGGCAAGATGGCGGCGTCCGCACGAAAGACGTTCATAAATGTCAGTATTTTGTCAATTAATAAAGTTTAAAATGTAAGAAAAACATTCCTCTTCGGCAGATAATTGTCGCATTTGCCTACGTCATCGGCAGCGGCGACTAATGATGATGTACGCGATTGTCGGAGGGGTGTCCCAATTCGGAGGGGTTGACTTTCTCCCCTACCCCTTAGCACTCCGTTTCATAGGCGGAGGGCTAAGGGGTAGGGCCAAGGGGAAGGGCTAAGGGGTGAAATGGGATTCAGCCTAAGTCTCACTTCTTTCTGTTACTTTTCATTTCTTTAAAAAGAATGAAACAAATAAAATCAATCAATCAATCAATCAAAAATATATGCATGTGGCCTTTCTTTATGTTGCTTCAGAGGAGAAACAGTCATTCCCAAAATTGAAACAGTACAAAACTGTTGACAGTCTCGAAAGGTGGAATATAACGTAGTTTGAGAGAAAATAATTTACTCTGCATTTCACACATTCCTGTCTTCAAGACAGTTTGTGGAACAAGCTGATGAATAAAACTTCAGCCACTTTAACACCAGGCTGCCATTGTCAGCTATTTCATCATTCAGCTTATTAAAGCGACACTAAGGAACTTTTCAACCTTAACAAAACATTTTAATATCTTTGGTGATGATACATCGACCTAGTTGAATGACCCCTCTGTCACGGCCTGAGGGCGTCAGTATTGCTTTCACTTGGACTAAGCAGCTGTGAGGAGGGTGGTAGGAACCCTGCACACTGAAACACTCCAAACGTGCGGACTGCTTTACGGCATGCGTCACATCATGACAACATTGTTTAGCCACTATTTGATTCATTACCTCGTCGCTATCCGTCCTTCACACAGCCACGGGAAAGAAATGTAGGCGAGTTCAGTCCGACAGCATGCCCACCGGGAGCAGCATTTTACGACGCCACGCGCTAGTCCTCATGGGAACTGTAGTATTTGTTCAGGCAAAACACTACCGCTTTTGTCCACTGGCGCCGCCAAAATCAACAAAAACTGAAAGTTCCTTAGTGTTGCTTTAATGTGTTTTTTCTTTGAGGGGAAGTAGGAAAAGTTATTCTTTAATAATTCAATTTTGTTTTTTACGGTGAACATTCGATAGTTCAGCTCAGAATAAAAATGTAATGTTTGACTGTCCAACTCCATGCAGAAAGTGTAATTCGAAGCTGTGAATGGAAATAAGTGTGTGTTGATGGTCTCAGTGAAGAAACCCTGCTGTGATCAGAATCACTGGTTCACAGCAGCAGTTTGATGGTCTTCCGCGGCCTCGACGTGTGAAGGCTGGACCGGAAAGAGGACGTGACCATAAAAATTCCTTATTTTCGACGCCTGCTCGTCTGGAGAAGTGCTCCTTCTGATGCGACGGAATGAACTTCCTGTTGTGTTTCTTCGGTGTGCACACACAAAGCTGCTGCAAGCCGGCAAGGAGGGCGGAAGTCAAACCGCCAGCCTTCACAATAAGAGCATGACGCTCAACCAACAACGTTTGAGGAGGTCAGCCACGGCCAGGTACTTGACGATTTTGTATCCTGGTGCGATGATTTCTTTTTACAGATCAACGTTACTAAAACCAAGGAAGTCTGTATTGACTTCAGACGTATGACTCAGGTTCCTCATCGCAGTGTCGTTCACAATCAGGGAGTTGAACTGGTGAGCAGCTACAAATATTTGGGCACTATAATAGATAACTCGCTCAAATTTGATGAGAACTGTGACATGCTCTGTAAAAAGGGTCAGCAGCGCCTATTTTGTCTGAGGAAGCTCGCTAAATTCCAGGTAGACAGAGGCCTGATGAAAATGTTTTACTGTGCTTATATCGAGTCCGTTATTTCCTTTTGTATCCTTTGTTGGTACGGTAATCTTACTGTTAAGGACAAAAACTCCTTAGGGAGAATTGTGCGCGTTGCTTCCAAAGTAGCCGGGGTGAAGTTCAGCAGCCTGGAGGAAATTTATAATATTCAGCTGCTTAAGAAAGCCAAGAACATTTGCAGAGACGAAACCCACCCTCTGCATCAGGAGTATAAGCTCCTTCCCTCTGGCCTCCGCTTCACTGTCCCTCTAGCTACTAAAAACAGATATAAATTTTCCTTTGTGCCTCTCTCCATCCGCGCTTTAAATGCCGAGAAGAAGAGGAAGTAACAGCATGTCCACCAGTCTCCATGCTTTACTATGCAACTACTGCACATTTGCTGACAGTGGTTTGTCATTTCTTGTTTGCCGTCTGGAATGTTTCGCACAGCTTGGTTTTATGGGTCCACCTTGCTGATCTGCTTTTTATTTGTACTGGAGCTGATGATGCACCGAGGTTTGTTATGCTTTTATGTTGTCTTGCATATTTATGTTATGTATGAACGTGAACTTACTGCACACTGAATCGCCCTCCAAGGGACAAATGAATAAACTGAACTGAACTGAACTGAACTTGAGTAGAACCGTGACTGTTCACATCAAACATTAGTGGTAAAACTCAAACAAAACAAGGAGCCTCTTCAACTTAAAATGGGAAAACTGCCATTGTTCTGTGGGTTTTTGTTTCCATGCCATCAGTAAAAGGAGTCACTGCAAATTCGACAAAATTTTTTTTAAAAATGCTCTGACTCTACGTGTAAACAGAGAAAACACTACTTTTCTGAAACGTTGTTAGTGCTCATGAGCACTGCTCTGCAGAATCACTGTTTTGCACACACACAACTAGATACACAATAACGACAATGGAGGTCTCCACAGTGGCCGTGTTCGCTATTTTTAATGTTTCAGTGTTCTCCATTGTTAATGTTTAGAGTGTACTGTTCTACGTAGGGTGTGTGTGTGTGTGTGTGTGTGTGTGTGTGTGTGTGTGTGTGTGTGTGTGTGTGTGTGTGCGTGTGTGTGTGTGGTTTTCTGCCTGTTGTTTTCAGCAGACATTGTTTTGAAACGTTGCCTTGTCAATGCAACACTTTCCTGTAACAGAATGCAAACAGGATGTTTTCACTTGAACACCTCATTGAATGGTTCCTGAAGCGACATCTTGTGTTAGTGTGAAGGATAATAGCTAAAGTGAGAACTTGTATTTAATTTTTTCCATACATAAGAAAACATTTCAGTTGTACCTGTAAGAACCTAAAATAAGGTTTGAATAAAAGGACAGTAATGTAAAAATCCCTGGTTGTTGCTTTTATTTTGAAGGTTCAACCACCGGATGTAGCTTTAGTAGAAACAGCAGCTTGACTCGCTGGACGGGACGAATCAGATCTGACACATCTCAACTCTCATCACACACACACGCAGACACACCGAGCCGCGGCCTCTCCTCGGGCTTGTCCGCGCAGATCAGCATCTTACATCGGTTTAAAACAGCGCGAGCAGCCGCCGGTTCGAGCGGGACTGGAGCCGAGGAGCGCGTGCCGCCGCCCCGACCGCCGTGTGACGGTTCACCGCCTCCGGTACCGAGCGTTACCGCGCCGCCCCGCGCCGTGCGTGACCCCGGGGACAGCTGCCGAGATTAGCAGGAAGAGACGCGGAGCGGCGTCGCCATGGCCGGAGGACCGAGCCCCCCCGGGCTGCTCGTGCTGCTGTGTGTGCTCTGGCACCGCGGAGGAGCCTTCAACCTGGACGCGGACCAGCCGCTGGTCTACTCCGGGCCCCCGGGCAGCTACTTCGGCTTCTCCGTGGACTTCTTCAAGGCGCCCGACAACCGAAAGTAAGAGTTCCGGAGACTCGGTTGGGGGGGGAATGTGGTTCATGCGGGGTCAGAGCAGCGTCCTACGGTTCCAGGTAAGTCCTCAGCACCCGGGACCCTCCCGAAATATACAGGGAGGGTTCCGGGTTCCGGGCTGTGGAACTTCACAGCAGGGCGTGGATCATGTTCTCACTGACTCTTTAAAGGGTCTGGCAGTTCGCTGGATGGAGTGGATCAGGTTCTGACTCTGAAAGGTTCTAGCAGTTCACACATAGCTGCCGGTCGGAACACGGTGATGAGGCCCAGTTTCCTTCTCTGTGTTAACCAGATTGATTCGGTTCCATGTGGTCTTAAATGTTAAAAATTAGTTCTCAGTAAATCACATTAGTAGGGAATATACAGTGAGCCAGACTGGAGGAGAGAGAGACCCAGACTACATGAATGAGCACATCAGTCCAACCAAGAGTATCAGAGTCCAAGAAGCCAGCAGATGATGTAGCTCTCACATGTGGACATTCAGAAAACCGGGTAGGTTGAGTGCGTTGAAGAATATCTCCCAGCGTTCTGAACCTGGAGCGGCTTCAGTTAGGACACAGTGCAGTCAGCATGAGAGGAAATGTTAACCTGACCCTGACTGTAAGAGGAGCCTCATGTCTCTGATTCCTCTTATAGGTGCTCACCTTGTCAGTGGATTAAAGACTCTTTAAGATCTGGTGCATTGATACTTTAAAGGTGCGATAAACCCTAACATCACATACTGTAACCCCCCCCCCCCCCAGAGGATGTCACACAGGTTGCCAGTTTGGACGACTTTCAGTGAGTTTAGACAGTTCAGGCACGTCGCTCTAGTCGCGCATTTCGCTTGTTCAGCCAACGCGGGAAGTCACATGTGACCCTTGAATTTGACGGTCTATCCACTGAAGTATTTGCGGCCTGGAACTCTCATTTTGAAAGAAAACAAGTTGACCAGGACATTGTAGATGGAGACGACAGATTGTTTACAGGAATGTGTCTTCTATGTAAGATGAAAAATTACTGATTTGAATTGGCTTATAGTAAATGTTTTACTTAGTGCACCTTTAACAGTGTGATTGTGTTTGAATCTGAATGTTGCAGGATTTAAATCTTCACTTTAAACTTGTCAACCTTTGGTTAATCTTCTATCTCTCGCCTTTATTCATGTGACTAATCCATTGCTGTGTGTATTTCAGGTAGCGATAGGCTGATATGTTTTTTTCGGGGCCGATACCGGTCATCGATAGTCAAGGAGGTGAATAATTGATATTTACAGCCGATATTCATTTGCAGTCAAAATGAAAATGTTGGTATCAAAATTTTGAATAGTCCAATGCCTCTCGGGCTTCTGTAGCTACTTCCTGTTTGTGTTTTGGCTTACAGCAGAGTTTTCAGAGTTTTCATTATTGTTGGTCTTTTTCTGAATGAGGGAAATATATGTCTGTCAATATTGAAATAATTGGCTTTTGTGTTTTTTATTTAGTCAGTGAAATGTTGCTCAGTTTAATTTGTTTCAGAAAGTTCCACCACTATTGTGCTAACTGTTAGCACGTCAATGGGTTTTCCCATACAACTTAGCATAAAGCTAGCAGGACTTTTTTCATAGTGCTGGTCGTGATTTCCTATGTTTCACGGCGTCTCGTCCTTATGGAAAGCAGAAATCAGCCTCTACAGGATTAATCTGCCGGTCAGGAGATACATCTCTTCTCTCCAGAGCTTGTTGTACTGGCAGAGCTTCTTCGCTCCTCTCCTCTCCTCACATATTTCTATGGATCTATGCAGACACTGTGCTGATTGGCTGTTATCCCTGCCGGCTCCGAGTGTGACCAATCAGATGGCGCTGTGGGCGGGACGATGCTGGATGCAGAGCAAAATAGCAAAATAGTCCCGTTTCATATTGATCTCTTATCGAAATAATAAAGGCTGATACAGATGTGCGTCAGGATGCCAAATATCGGCGCCGATGATCGGTCGATCCCCAGTTTTAAGGCAGGGATCGGCGTCGCTCTCCAGCACTCATCCTGGGTGTTTGTGTTGAGTTTTTCGACTGCAGAGAGCTGTTTGGTTTCTGGCTGGAGTAGAGTAGACAGTTGCTTTATTAATCCCAAAGTGGGAAATTCCGATGTTGTTTAGGTTCCTTCATGAGTCAACTCCTTTTTTAGAAATGCAGCATTCCAGCAGTGTGGGTTAGAACATGAGTTTAGAGATAGTGTTCCAGCTGTAGCGGCCGAACGCCACATCTCAGAAACAAACTGCTGTTTCCATGCTTCAGCAGCACCTTCCTGGAGGAGACGGAGGGGACTCAGCTCTCGAATGCATCTTTCACGTGCTTTTAAAGTCGTCTCAAGCAAAGTTTTGAAATTCTCCTTTAAAATGTTAAGTTTTAGTTTTAAAGATGAAAGCGTAACAGTGATAAACAGACTGAAGGGTCATGAATTGAACTGAGCTGTGAATGAACCTCGGCTGCAGCGACAGGTTTCAGACGCCGCTCCAAGCAGCTTTTCTAAAAGTAACGCCACTGTTCTCTCCGTACGTTTTGTGTGAGTCGGGCTTTTCCTCACATCATGCACTAGATTTAGTGGAGGAATGTTTCTGTTTGCGAGTGTTCTGCTTTGAAACGGGAATGAATTGGTAATGCGAAGGCTTTCTTCAGTTCAGTGTCTTTAAAGTCTCCTAACCTCCAGTTTTCGTCCTCTGTGTTTATGTTGCACCGTCTTTCTGAGTGGCGTCCTCCAGCCTGGACTTCCTGTTTATTTGCGGAGCGTGGCCTGTCGGTGTCCCTGCCAGCGCAGAGCTCCTGCTGCAGTGTCATGCCAAATATTTCACCCAGCCCACAGAATTACAAAACGCAGCTATTTGTCAAGCTTCAGAACAAAACCTGCGGTCTGGTGGCGGTCTGTGACGTATGGGGAATAAAAAGAGATGGAGAGAAACAAAACCTCGCAGAAGAAGAAGAAAACATGCTTCAGTAAATAATACTCTCCCAGCAAAAGTTTTTCTTCATTAATTCGGCGTCAGTGCAGGACAGACTCGTGTTTCCAGAGCCTCCCGGCTCCAGACACACCTCCGCCTCGGGAGTGTGTCATTATGAAGCTCCAGCAGCGGTCAGACTGCGTCTGCGCTCCACCCTCCACTGTAATGTCTCTCCTGCTGGATGGAGGGTCAGCTGGTGTCCATATCTCTAGGTCAGCACTGCAGGAAGGAAGCTCCCGTCCCGATCGCAGCTGGCATCGGGCGGAGGACAGCATCCACCCTGCACAGAGAGTCACAGAGAACCCACCTCAGCAACCACAGCCTTCAGTCTCAGCGGTTCTGTTGGACTGTCTCGCCGGTGTCTCTGTCTGTCCTCACGTGACGTGGTCTCTTCTCCCTCCTCAGTTCGGACGTGCTGATCGGAGCTCCTCGAGCCAACACCAGCGCCGGCGCCGTGTTGGAGAGAGGCGCCGTCTACAGCTGCCCCTGGAGGAGCTCTGCCGCCTGCCGCCAGCTGCAGTTCGACCAGGAAGGTACCGGCCCAGGCTGCAGACTGACGCCGCTCACTCCGGCCCTCACAGTCGACCTTCACACCCTGTGTTCCAGGCCTCAAACTGGGTTCCTCCTTGTCTTTGCTGTGTGTAAAAAGCCCCGCTGCTCTATAATGTGGCGTTCGCTCTCAGCTAGCTGCAGAATGTCAGCTCAAAGCACAGACTGCAGCAGATCTCACGCTGCTCGCTCTCAGCTGTTTTCATCCTGGAGATTCAAACAGCGATGACAATCAGCTGCTATTCAAAGAGAATAATTCAGTGAAAGCTTGAGGGAGCCTTAAAATGTCTCCATTTTGGAGAATCTTCCTGCTTCTGCAGCGTGTTGGCGCTCTTACCAAAAGCTTTTGCTCAGCATCGTAGGATCAGACGAGATGGAAATCAGAGTGTCTGGTGTGAGAACGGTGAACTGCCTGGATTGGAGCTCAGTGTGATTCTCAGTGAGGCTGAAGGTGCTGAAAGACACTGGACGCCTGGGGTAATCACAGAGCAAGGCAGCTTTCTCGGGTTGCTGTAACGGCGTGTTGTTGATGGGATAATGAAGGCCGAGTTCAAGCTCTCGCTCTCAGGTACAGACTCATTCAGGAATGTGAGGCAAAGCAGGAGGTGTGTGGACTCGTCCAGGAACTCCCGTTCTCCCCAGAATACCGTCTCTTCTCTAAATGTTGCTCCTTCTCTAAATGTTGGACGGAAGCGAGGGTTCCCAACCCTTCAGGAGGTGCTGCTGTATTCAGAGCAGATTACGCTCATCCCATGTCAAGACGTTTCTCGGCTTCAGGACAGCAGAAAAGCTACAAAGCTCAGAACGGAACCGATCCAGATCCAGTCAGCAGAGAGGGGAGGAAACCTGAGAGCAGCAGACGAGCGGGGTGAACATGTCGGGAAAGTCAGTGGAGAAGAAGAGCCGTTTACACCCGTTTACACAGCGTTTCCACTGGAAACGGCGTTTTCGTTTGGTCTTCCAGAAAAGTTTCACGTTTATACAGAAACGGCAAAAACGCTGAAAACAGTCTAGTTTTAATGTCGGTGCTGTAGTTTGGAACATCACACTGAGAACATTAACACTGGAGAACACGGAGAACAATACACTGTATACATGAGTTGGATTATGTGGTGCAGCTGCGGTGTGTTGCAGTAGCTCTTAGCATTAGCTGTTAGCATTAGGTGTTAACTTTAGTCGTTAGCATTAGTGGTTAGCAATAGCTGTTAGCATTAGCCAATAGCATTAGCCCTCAGTGTAATGAACTGCATCCAGTGTATTTCCACTGGATGCAGTTTAACAGCAGAAAGACGACGGACAGCCAGGCTGTTTTCTCAGAACGCTCAGAACACACGAAGGACTGGAGGAAAGAAGACGGGATCTGGAGCCTCCAAAATAAAACTCCTCTTCCGGTCGTCTTCTCCTCTTCCAGTTGTTGCCGGTTGCCAGAGGTTTTTGTTTTCCTCTATTTTTCAACCATGGACAGTGAACTCTTTATTGGAGAAGTTAGGAAACACTGCATTTTGTGGGATTATGTTGTGATGTGGATGTATTTTGTGGAGAGCTTCCTCTTGGCTCGGGAAACATTGCTAGAGTTGCAGCTGATGGGTCTGGTGGGGAAACGCAAAGCTCTGCTGCTGAGAATGCCGTGCAGACGCTCCGCGTCCGGGGTACAATGAGGGTAAAACTACCAAGTCCAGGACAGTCTGGACCAGGAGCAGCCGGAGTTAGTCCGTCCTGTTGACGTAAAAGAGCGACTTGTGTTTCTGGACCCACGCCTGCTGCCCTTGCTTCCCCTCCGAGCGTTGCTCGTTCCTCTCTGGGTTGAGGAGGGCGAGGCTCCGCTGGAAAACAGATGATATCATGTCTGCAGAATCGCAGCTCGTCACCTCGCCGGCTCCCTGTGTTCAGCCTGCTCACCCGCTGCTTCATTCACACCTCCTGAAATCTGTAGATTTTGAAACGTGTCGTTCATTTCATCACAGCACAGACATTTATTGAACACCATCAGAAACCCTCCAGCCACAGAATGGGGGAAAACTCTCAAACCAGAACTGGAGAAACCCGAAATCAAAATGTTTCTTACTTCATCAGTTCATTTTAACGACCGGCAGCAAGATGTTTTATGTGAAAACAGCGTTTTTGTGTTTTCGTGTGAGAACAGCTCAGTGTTTCTACGGTACAGATGAGGATTAAACAAAGTCTTAAATTGGTACTTTAATCTCAGAATTGTGAATTAAAGTCAGATCTTAAGGTTTCTGATCCTCTCCCGCACCACGGCAACATTTTGAAACGACGTCTGTTCACTCCGTTACTGAGCTGTTTTCAGAAAGGTTCATTCTCGGTGCCCAAACGCACAGCGGAAATTCTCTGGAAAACGTTGTCGTGTAAACGACACCAAAGTCTTTGTGAAGCTGAAAAACTGGAGCAGAACCAGTGAAGGACTCTCAGACGCCACAGTCCGGACTGTCTGTTCACGTCAGAGCCCCTGGGTGGCTGTTCAGACCTGCTGGAGCTGCTGGTTCAACTCCTGCTTATCGGCGTCTGGCTGGGTGTGAGCGCCGGTTGGTGCTGAAGGCGGTGCTGTGCTCCAACAGGCGCGACCCCTGACCCCCCCAGCCCAGGCTGCTGTTTCTCCCCCTTTATGATCAGCTGTGTTGGAGTGTGGACTGAGACTTGAGTTGGAAACACCGCCGTCGGGTGAAAAACGGTTCTCTAACGTCACAGAGACCAGCAGATTTGGGAGATTAGAAATAATCCCCGGGTGAAGCAAGTGAAATGGTTCCTGTTGGAACACCCTGTTCAGACCCAGCTGTGGTTTCTATGGCAACAGCAGGTCTGACTCCGAGAGGAGCTGTCACGTTCAGTGGGTTCTCTTCAGAAAATTTCGTATTTACACTTGGACATTTTGAAGGCGGCGTAGTTGGCGTGTGGAAGTAGGGATAGACCGATATGGATTTTTTAGGGCCGATACCGATTTTTTTTTCCATCCTTCTTAGCCGATGGCCGATTATGGATTGCCGATTTTCTTGAGCCAATATTTGGGGCCGATACTGCTTCTCCTCCCTCAATTTACATCAAAAAAATGACGCAACGATAACTGGAGCTGGTCCGAAAAGCTGTTTTTGCCCTCTGAATATTCGGGCCCAAGTAATAACGATTATCTGAATATTTGGTGTGTGACCAGGGGGTGGGAGATCGCAAAATTATTCGCTGAATGTCATCATAGCGACCAAATATTCGGATATTCGGTTCCAGCCCTAATGATAACAAATATTACAGCCTCAAGCTTAAAAAGAGAAATATTTATTGAACAGTTAAAAAAAAAAAAAAAAAAAATGACAGCTTTGTTAAACTTTACGCAACATACTTTAGAATGAACAAAAAGTGTTTGATGCTTTTAATCATTCTAATAATGCTTATAAAATAAATTAAAACGTATTTAGACATCATTAAAACAACTGAAGTATTGCATGTACGTCTAGAGCTGCCCGTGGATGCCTGTCTGTAAATCATGCCAGGGAAAAATAAATCCGTGATTCCACGCGTGTATCGGCTCATGCCGATACAAGTAAAAAAAACTGAAATATGGGCCCGATATATCGGCCGGCCGATGTATCGGTCTATCCTTAGTGTGGAGCCACAGGGGCTGCTGGGGCGTGCGACTGGCCGAGGATCCGAGCGTTTTGATCATCTGGCGAAGCGGAGGGCGGTTCAGTGAAAAGTAGGAAGCAGCAAACAGACCACACTCTAAAATAGGACCAGACATTTCCAAGAACTTACCCACGCGCAGCGGTTTTCACCGTTAACTGACAGTCGAAACGTAGAAAGTTTTCTGTTCTCATTGGAAATCGTTACCATGTAAACAGAGTCTGCATGTTCTCCCTGAGTCTGCAAAGCTCAGGTCCCAGACACATGCTAGGTTTTCTTATGTTAATCTGACTGCACATTCAAAGTTTTCCATTTTGATGTGAACAATGTTGTGTGAACGGGGCCTAGATTTGATCCTGCAGATGAGTTTCAGCAGCATGAGGAGTTCAGTAGGTTCTGCTCCACATGACTCTGTTCCAAAAACCACTGGATGGGATCAGCTGGCAGACGGGTCTAAACTGATTTGTACATTTGTTCAATTACTTTGTTTTTCCTTTCTGATGTTTTTTTTTTTTTTATGTTGTCCTGAGCGAGCCTCAGGCGTACGGATCAGTCCGGCCCGAGCAGCTCAGCTGCCTCCATGCAGCGCAGCGTCCATAAAAGGGTGAATTAGTCTTCAGCTGCCTCAGCGAGGTACTCTGCACAGGATGTTTACTCCTCAGCTGCAGCGCCATGCGCCTGGCTGGAGGGCCTTTGAGCAAGGCACTGACAGTACTGAGAGCCGGCAAACCGTACAAGCTGTGACAGAAACCCAGCGAGCTCAGATGTTATTCCCCCCCCGGCTGCCAGTGAGTGGCCTAGATCTGCTGCCGTGTGTGTGTGTGTGTGTGTGTGTGTGTGTGTGTGTGTGTGTGTGTGTGTGTGTGTGTGTGTGTGTGTGTGTGTGTGTGTGTGTGTGTGTGTGTGTGTGTGTGTGTGTGTGTGTGTGTGTGTGTGTGTGTGTGTGTGTGTGTGTGTGTGTGTGTGTGTGTGTGTGTGTCCCCACAATAGGGGCCTTTGTTGTTAATTTGCCCTGCGTGATTATTGGTCAGAGCTTTACTGGACCAGAGGAAAGAATTAACTGGAATTTTTCTGTGTGTGTGTGTCCAGTGTGTGTTCTGTTGTGTGACCCTGACTCAGTGTTCCTGCCGTCTCATCCTGACGCACCGCATGCTCTTGTTCCTGAATGCCAGCCTTTTCGGGAGGGGGTGGGGGGGGCAGTGTGACTGGTCCAGTTAAAGGGATGTGTGTATATTGTGTGTATATTGAGTATTTGAAGGGGCAGTCCGCCTGCTGTCGACCTTTGAACTACGTGAACATTTATGAGGCTCATAAAGCCACTCCGGCGTGCCGGCGGGCCGTGAAGCCTGCAGCGCTGCGCCAAGAAAAGGTTTTTTAGAATAACAGTCCAGAGGGTCGTTGGGAGAGAAGTAACTCAGTAACATCATGTTCCCCACATTCCTGCTGGTCTTAGACCAACCCTAATCCCCCTCACAGCCCAGCGACTGTTGTTTGTGTGTGAGGTGGCGCTGGTGAGCGGCGGTTAGCAGGATCACACCTCTGATATGAGCACAGAGCGGCGGCGGCCGCCGCCGCCGTGGACTCTGTGGACTCTTACTCATGCTGCTGGGAGTGTTACTGCGATGAACCAACTCCTCGGTTAGGGACTGAAGCCTCCCATTGACAAACAACTAACAAAGACAGGTTGTTGCCACAGTGACAGCGCTGTTGAGATGGTAACTAGCTGGCAGTGGCCACTTGGCGTCCCGGTTGGCCGATTCACCAACATAATAACACACTGATGAAGCAGCTCCTTCTCTGCCAGAGTGGGAATCCGTCCCTCCACCATCGCCCCACATCTCTTCTCTGCTCTGAAAACCACTTCATGGAGTTTCTAATCCGCTGGCGGCGTTAGTCAGCAGGCTGGATCCTCCCCCGTGACGGGACCATCCCGCAGATGTCCTCACTGTCTGCCCAGAGCCGCCGGGCAGGGCTCAACATGTCCAGTCAGCCGCGCGGTGGTGTAGTCATCTGGGAGGGGGCAGGTGGGGGTGGGGCCGGGAGGAGGGTAGGCTGTGTGATGCAAACAATCTGAAATGCTGTGATGTACTGTTGGTCAACAGTAGAGACACTCTGGAGTTTCTGTTTCCATCCAGACTGCTCCACATGCCGATGTTTCCAGTTAACTGGTGTCCGTCTAGTGTGACCAATAGATGACTGAAAGCTGTAGTTGTTATACGAGCGTCGGTTATCTACCGTTACAGTGAATGTACACCACCGGTCAAAATTTTTAGAACACCCCAATTTTTCCAGTGTTTTTGCTGAAAATTATGCCGTTTAATGTCTCATTGCACTCAGACGTCAAAGCATAGTACAAATAAGCAATTGGAGTCAAAAAAGAAATTATGGAATCAATTTATAGACCAAAATGTATTCTAAACTGTTGACTCATCAGAGTAGCCACCTTTGGCAGATATAACAGCTGAACACACACGTGGCATTCTTTCTACAATAGAAATCAAATATTCAGAAGGTTCTTCCCATGTCTGTTGCAGAAGTTCCCATAAATGTGTGGCACTTGTGGGTTGCTTTGCTTTCACTCTTCTGTCCATTTCATCCCAAACCAGCTCAGTGGGGTTTAAGTCTGGAGACTGTGCTGGACACTCCATGTTTTCAAGTTTACCAGCTTGTTCTTTTTTCGCAAGATAGTTCTAGCATAGCTTGGACTTATGTTTTGGGTCGTTATCTTGCTGTAAGATGAACCCCTGACCAACTAGACGCATACCAGAGGGGACTGCATGGCGCTGCAGGATGCTGTGGGAGCCGTTTTGGTTCAGGGTGCCTCTCACTCTGAGCAAGTCACCAACCCTGGATCCAGCAAAACAACCCCAGACCATCACACTTCCTCCTCCATGTTTGACAGTTGAAGCCACACGCTGTGGAAGCATCCTTTAACCAACTCTACGCCATACAAAGATCCTGCGTGATGAACTGAAGATTTCAAATTTTGATTTATCAGTCCATAATACCTTTTTCCAGTCTTCAGTAGTCCAATGGCAGTGTTTCTTGGCCCAGGCAAGCCTCTTTGTCTTATTCTGACGTCTTAGCAATGGTTTTCTTGCTGCAACTCGTCCAGTCAAACCCGCACCTCCAAGTCTTCTCTTCACAGTTGAAACAGAGACTTGCTTACTACGACCACTATTAAGCTGTGCTTCAAGCTGTTGTCCTGTGAGCCGCCTATCACGCGAACTGTTGACTCTCAGAAACTTGTCCTCTGATTCAGTTGTGGCTTTGGGTCTGCCAGACCTCTTCCTGTCAAAGTTTGCCCCAGTTTCTGACTTCCTTTTGATGGTGAAGGAAACTGTCCTCACTGACACCTTGACTTTCTTTGCAATTTCTCTGTAGGAAAGACCTACATTTTTCAGTGTTATGATTGGTCTGTCTCTCTTCCACTGTTAATTGCCTTTTTCTTGCCATTTCTGTAGCAACACACTACTTTCTGCAGTATAACACTGTTCAACTGATGCTCACGAGGGTATGGTGCCGCATTGTGTTCAAACACTGCTTTTATGCTGACAGAGGGGCTTGTTAGTAATCAAGCAAACTTGGAACACCTGTGGGAATTAGTAGCACCACCTTTTTAAGGCTTGGTCACCCTCCATTGCTGCAGGACAGCTATCAATTGTTAACCCATTTTGTGTTATTGTTCTGAAATGTACTCTGTTTTTCAGTTTTGGGTAACCATACTTTTTATTTTACCCTCTGGTAGTTCACCACTTTCCGGTGTATCATTTCAAGCTACTGATTGGACTTGAGTGACTTAAATTGCAATAAATAATTGGAAAAATTGGGGTGTTATAAAACTTTTGACCGGTAGTGTATAAGTTTAAAGTCTTTTGTGAGTCTTACTTTAACAACTGCTGTTATCAGCTTGTGTTTACACAGAATGGGCTATATGCACAGGTCCATTACTTCCTGAAGTTCAGACAGCACCTTTATTTCCTGTGTTTCATGATAGAATGAGCTGATTAATCCAGGTGTGTCTGACCTCATTAAATGGCCAGACACACCTGGATTAATCAGTTCATCCTATCATGAAACACAGGAAATAAAGGTGCTGTCTGAACTTCAGGAAGTAATGGAGCTGTGCATATAGCCCATTCCGCCGTCATTAATTAACACGGGAACCAATTAATCCATAACACCAGCCGGGCGATCACTCCTATTCTGCTGTGGAGCTCTTTATACAATTCGCTGTTGCGCGATGTGCTTCTACCTCTCCTCTCCAGTGTTTGTTCTCTCTGGGTTTTTATTAAAAAAGTGTTTTTCAACCACCGTCGTGTTCTTCTGCTTGTTTTTGACTGTCCTGCTTCCCGTTTACGGCGCACGTCATCACGTCACTACGTACGGGGGAACGCATGCGCGGAACAAATAATCCCCCGTTTAATCCGCTCCGCTGTCAGGCGGCGTTTATATGAGACACGGAGCGGATTGTCGATCGGTGTACACCACCTCGTACAGTCGGCTCTGAAATACAATCCGCTCCGAGTGAAGCGGATCCACTCGGGCGTTTACATGACACGTTTACAATCCGCTCCGCCTACAAGCGGGTTATACGGGCCACATGTAAACGTGCCTAGTGTTTGCGGGTTCAAATCCAGGCTAACAAACGACCTGCAGGACTCACCTGTCAGTCACATGATCGACACAAGCGGTGGTCGGTCAGTCTGACACGCCTCGATGTCAGGATCAGGAAGTGAACGCTGAGGAGCTCACAGCCAGACAGACAGACTTCCTGTCTGTCCGTCTGCCGTCACACTGAGACACCGAGGCCTGTCCTCTCACCACACACTCATTCTCACCTCAGCTGAGTGTGTCGGGGTCAGACGGCTGCTGGAGTTCTAAAGTTATCCCACTGAACAGAAAGGAAAAGAAGAGCTGCAGTCCAGCTTCATGTCCAAGGAATAAATGAATACCAGTTCACTGCAGGGGTCTGTGTGTGTGTCTGTGTCTGTATCTGTGTGTGTGGAGTCTGCATGTTCTTACCCTGTGTGTTCCAGGGGTGAGGGGGGCCAGTCCTAACACTTCATTCACAGAGGCTGTCGTTCTGTGGTTGCGTCTCTTCCAGATGACAGGGTGAGCTCAGAAGGAGTCCAGATGGAGTTTAAATCCAAGCAGTGGTTCGGAGCATCGGTCCGATCTGACGGAGAACACATCCTGGTAAGAAAGAACACAGAACCCTTGAGTTCTCTTCATGTGGGAACTGAGCAGGAACCCACATCTTCTACCTTTCTCACTTCATTCCTGGAGGAAATGAACCACAAACCCAAAGCTTTAATGGAGGAACATGGTCTGAAAGTGTTTCTTTTCAGCAAAACATCCAGTAACCAGGCTGTGTTTAAACTGCAGATCATTTCAAACCCTGACTCCTTCAGCTGGACTCCAGAAATCAGGGAACCTTCGCCTCAGAAAATGAGACTTAGGGCTGGATTTGCTGGATCTTCTTTCCAATATGAACCATTGATAGCAGGGGTCTCGAACCCGGGACCCACAGCCTGATGCAGTTTGATTGAGTCACTGTTATTTTTTAAAATGTATGTGTCCAAAATGAAAGTGCTGACTTTTTATTTCTCCTATTTTGAAGAAGATATGATTGTTAGGAAACCTGATTTGTAGGTTTTTCACTACAGATGCATATTCGTCATATGCATTACTACCAAATCTCTGAGTCCCATGAAGCCCAGTTCATGTCCTTACGTCCACAGTACACAGGTGCATTGTGTTGTTGTGTTGGGGATCATTGTGTGCGTGCGCCCCTCATGCCGATCCTCCAGCAGCTGCCGTCTGACTGGTCTCTGGGTGTTTTCCAGGCCTGCGCTCCTCTGTACCAGTGGTCCACCTTCGGCGTCTCTGAGCGCGAGCCGGTGGGGACGTGCTACCTGAAGAAAGGAGACACCGTGGTGGAGTACTCGCCCTGCAGATCCAGTACGCTCCCCTCCTCTGGACTAGCGTCAGACATGAAGGCAGAGCAGCAGGGACCCGCCGTCCCGTCAGCAGCCAGATGTTTGAGGGCAGCTGGGTGGTTGATGGCTCTGGTTCACACATGCATGTGGTTTTAAACGAGCACGTGGTCGGTACTGCTGAACCGACCGCATCGTCAGGCTTTCTCACTGGATTCTGATGCTTTTTATTGATCTGACCTGATTTCTGTTTCCTGTTTAGACGCCAACTCCCCAGAGGGACAGGGCTTCTGCCAGGCTGGCTTCAGCGCCGGCTTTCTGAAGGTAAGAGGCCAGTCAGGCCCGATGTGTTTACAGTACAGCGGAGGAGAGACGTGTGTGTTCAGACGTAGCAGATAGGTCAGTATGTTAAAAAAATAACACTTAATTTTATCACTGAACTCATAATACCGTATTGGCCCGAATATAAGACAATATTTTTTTCCAGAAATTGTATTCTCAAAAATGGGGTCGTACTATAATCGAGGACTAGATTGTTGTTACACATCCGCACCGCTAGATGTAGCCAAAGTACTGCTGACCTGTACTGCCTCTGCTTGCATGTAGTGGTTCAGCCGCCCCGTTAGGGGGAGCTAGTGAGTTGGACAGAGTGTAAGCCTACAAAAGTGTGAGAAGAAGACTGAGCAAGTGTGGCTGGTGTTTGTTTTTCTAAAGTTCATTTCAAACAGCGCATCGAAAATATCTGCCTGTAAGTACTCGAATATACTTAGTTGATGTTCAGGATGGAGGTGAAATTGATACTTGTTGAGTTTGTCAGTTTGTTTGGAAGTTTCAACACAGATGCTAATTCCGTTAGCATGTCAATGGCGTTTCCATTAATAGTTAGCATTGAGCTAGCGACTTTGATTTAAAATACTGACTTTTTTTTTTTAGACAGTGATGTATGTTGTGATACAGCTTGTGTTTATGTTCACTTATATGTAGATCTGGTTTGTTTCAGTTTTACAGTCCCTTCAGGAGAAAGTGATGAAAGCTCAGGCCAGCTGAAATCTCCTGCTTTCTTTCTGAAGAACTGTTCTCTACATGTCAAACTAAATCCAACATTCACGGAGGGCTGAATTGTTCATGAAGTTGAATAGAACTAGAATTTGATGGTTATAAAGTTATTTAAATCATTAATGCAGTTATTGAACCTTTGAGGTACTTAATTGTTGCTTATTGTTGCTTATTTTGAGAAAGAGAAAATATTTTTTATTTAATACCGCAATAATATTTCTTGATCTTAAATCACATGAAATGTTTTCTCTGTTTTGAGTCTTTGAGTTTAGAATAATTGTACAATAAAAAGTTGTTTTATGAGTAACTTTGTCATCCTCAACATATTTTTATTTTCACAAAATGATCTTTGAAAAATAGGTGTCGTCTTATAATCAGAGTCATCTGATATTAGGGCCAATACGGTACATCAGGTTTGGTCACACTGCAGTGCTCGGTGCGGTGCTGCAGTGGTTAGCATGGGTTGGTTCTGCTCAGTGGGTCGCTGTGGAGCAGTGGACACTTAGAGGAGAGTCTCAGATACGTTTGAACCTGACCTGAACCTGTGGGTCCTCCTTCTCTGAAAGCTACTGTCTTATCTTCTTTCTTCTTCCAGAAGAACAACAGGGTGGTGGTGGGAGGACCTGGAAGCTTCTACTGGCAGGGTGAGTGGTATACACACACACACACACACACACACACACACACACACACACACACACACACACTCACACTCACACTCACACTCACACACACACACCTACCTACCTACCTACCTGTTGACCCCTGTGGGAGTGTTTTGAGTTGAGTCTGGTGTAATAACAATCCACCTTGGGTGTCTTTATAAATGTTCTCCCATTGTTAAAGTATAGAGTGTGTTGTTCTCTGGTCTGTCTGCCTATCTGTCTCTGTCTGACTGTCTCTGTCTTGTCCCTGTTTTCCCGGCCGTCTCACACTGCAGGGTGTGTTTGCTCCCTGCACGGCGGGGCTCTTCCTGGGTTGTGTTGGCCTAATTATTGTTTCCTGTTGAGTCAACACTCACAATTACACAACCAGCAACACACACACACACACACACACACACACACACACACACACACCCCGCCATGCGTCTCTGTTTGTGATTATCCAGCTGTTAACACTGTGGCTCCTTTAATCACCAGTCCTGGTTCTTAAAGACACAGAGCCACGGGCTGCACGCTTTTTAAGGCTTCTTTACTCTACTCTCTGGAGCTGTTTCTCCCATCATGCTCTCTGCTGTTTCTCCCATCATGCTCTCTGTTTCTCCCATCATGGTCCCTGCTGTTTCTCCCATCATGCTCTCTGTTTCTCCCATCATGCTCCCTGCTGTTTCTGCCATCATGCTCTCTGCAGGCATTCGTATGGAAAGAACACCGAGTTGGATTGTTGCTACGATAACTGTCAACAGGAACAGTGGTTACAAAGCTGCCCCCCCCCCCCCCCCCCCCCCCCCCCCGTTGCCATGGAGACCATGTCGGAGCGTTGTCTGAGTTGCAGTTTCTGTCACTGAGAGTCGTTCTCTCAGTTCCGTCCTGGTCTTCATCTGTTCATGTCTTCTTGACTGTTTTCTCACCTGTTTTTCTTCCATTTCTCTCATTTTGTCCTTGTTTGTTTGTTTGTTTGTTTGTTTGTTTGTTTGTTTGTTTTTTCAGGCCAGCTGATCTCTGACGACGTCTCTGAGATCCTTAACCGCTTCGATCAGAAATACATCACTCCCTACGGGAAAACGCTCACCACCAAGTCAGCTGCCGCTCAGTACGACGACAGCTACCTGGGTGAGCACACACACACACACACACACAGTCACACTCACACTCACACTGCAAAAAGGTCATTTAACGTACGCAGAAGACGGTGGACAGAAGACGCGTCCCCCTTGTTGATCTGTGGAGGAGACTCAGTCTTCTGCTCTGTGTTTCCCAGGATACTCCGTCACAGTTGGGGATTTCAACGACGACGGAAACGAAGGTAATCTGAGTATCGGGTGCTGGTGACCACGCACACTCACGAACACACACAAAGACGAGCTAAATTCAAGCAACTCACATCTGAGAATGTTTCTTTTGTATTGATCCCTCTTCCATGTAGATTCACTCTGTAGCAGCAGATCAGTGTGTGTTTGACTGACAGCAGAAAGGAGTGTGAACTCCGTGTGTGTGTGTGTGTGTGTGTGTGTGTGTGTGTGTGTGTGTGTGTGTGTGTGTGTGTGTGTTCTCTCCACTCTCAGACTATGTGACTGGAGTACCCCGAGGGGACAAGGCGCTGGGTTATGTAAGTGTTTCATCTAAAGTCTGCTCGTGCTCACGCTCCGTCCTGAACAAGTTGAACATGAGCTGAGCAGCTGGACGCTGAAGCGTCGCAGCATGATGGAGACGCTGAGCTTCACCTCACACACACAGCTGGAGCCGTTCCAGACCAACGAGATCCTCTGTGTTTTCTTCACCTCTGAAAACACCTGGAGCGTCTCTCTCTTCCTGGTTCCATCCGTGGACACGCCTACCGCCATGCTGCTGGCTTCCTTCCTGAGCCCATCAGTATTTGTTGTGGCTCGTCAGTAAAAGGGGCGTGTCCACACTGGCTGTCAGCGATTGGCTGTGAGGTTCTGAAGGCCTTTGAAAGATGGAAAACACAGACATGTGAAAAAACACACCTGGAACCCCGGTTTGTC
The DNA here is from genome assembly GCF_902148845.1 of Salarias fasciatus. Taxonomy (NCBI): domain Eukaryota; kingdom Metazoa; phylum Chordata; class Actinopteri; order Blenniiformes; family Blenniidae; genus Salarias; species Salarias fasciatus. Next base: position 28,470,701 of record NC_043760.1, read on the forward strand.
TGTCAGTAGCCTGATCAGTCGGCACAGCTGAGGAGACTGGTCTAGTGGCTGTTTATGACCACATGAAGCTGTTAGCAGTCTGAGAAACCACCTGTCCTCTTTAGCCTTTAAAGGTTTGATCTGTTCTGAGCAGAGTTCATCCTGAAAAAGGACATTTTCACAAAAACAATTCAGCTTTATTTATAATCAGACAGTTACTTCCAAAAAACTCTCAACATAATCCAATTTTAAGCACGGCTCCGAGGCTAATGCTAGTTTGATGCTAATGCTAGCTTTCCATGGCAGCATCCCTGATGTCTCAGCTCAGGTCTCAGAGTTGTTCGCTGCTCTTGAGAATGTATTTATCTTTTTAAATCAATGTTTTCTTATTAAAGGAATTAGCCATGGTTAGTTGGGCCGGATTGGAGTGTCTTGCGGGCTGGTTTTGGCCCACTGACCTTATATTTGGCAGCTTTAATGTTGAAAGCAGTGGTGTGAAAGTGGTCTCTGTTGTTCCGACGTTTCAGGTGAACATCTTCAACGGCCTCAACATGGAGTCCATGGTCAACTTCACCGGCACTCAGGTGAGTCTGCTCTGACCGCTCAGGCCTCTGAGGCTGACGGCAGCTGGCTTAACGACAGAGCTCCTCCTCACTTTCCTGCCTGTGAATCCTATCACCCCCCTCTCACCCCCCTCTCACCCCCCTCTCACCCCCCTCTCCTGACCTTGCCCGTCACAAAAACGGGGCGTGTGTGTGTGAAGGTCTGTTTCACCCGTGGCCTCCTGTCTTGCAGATGGCGGCTTACTTTGGACACTCGGTGGCTGCTTCAGACGTCAACAACGACGGGTGAGTGTGTGAGTGTGTGAGTGTGTGAGTGTGTGTGTGTGTGTGGCCTCGCCTCCCAGCAGCTCCTGGAGGCTCGGTGGACTGTTAGGGCCTGTCCGGCGCCTCAGGAAGTGCAGCTTCACGCTGCTCTTCCATCGTTTAAGCTTTGAAGTCCCGCGACAGGCTTTCAGAGATAATCTATCAGTCGGCCTCGTGTCCTGGCGGTGTGAGGTAGCGGGCAGGTTCAGAGAAAACTCACAGGATGCTGCTGCTTTATGGGCTATAAACAAGAGGATGCTCTGCTGAGAAGAGAGAAAATAACATCATGAAAAGGCAGTGCAGTGTTTTAATCTGCCCAGCAACACACACACACACACACACACACACACACACACACACACACACACTAAACCAAGGCTTCAGGTTGACCTCAACCAAATTTAAACATGCTCAGTGGTTTTTTTGTTTTGTTTTTTATCTTGATCTACTGGAGCGGCAGAGGAAATAAAGACTTACTGGAATGTTTTATCACCAAAAACACTTTTATATGGCTTTTGACTCTAACAGTTGAATTCTCAAGATATCCTAGAGCTGGAGAGCCTTCCGCTTTAGTGTGAGAGAGGACAGGCATCAACAGACGAGCTCAGAGCAGACGGCGTTCAGCAGGAGAACCATCGCTGATGGAACGTTATGAAAAGAAAAGAGCGAGGTTTTAGTAGGTTTCTGTTTCTTACTGTTTCTGACTAATAGTCATACAGTTGGAAAGCGTTATTATCGTACATTTGTCCTCTTTAGGTTAGCAGCAGTGTCAAACATAAGGCCCGTGGTCCATAACCGGCCCATAAGAAGCCTCTGCAACACAGCAAAGAAACACTTTAGATTATTTTAAAACGATGTGTGTCTCCTTCACTTCTTCAAATCAAACTCAAACCACCTCTTCTCCTTGATCTTTAACGCCATGTGAGACTCTGACGTTAATCGATGTGCTGCACTGGATTTTTTTTTTTTTTTTTTGGGTAATTAAATGCATTTATTTTGTCTAGTCAGATGTTATTCTCTTCAGTTCTCTATAAATCAGCGTGGACTGGGTTTTCTTTCAGCCTGATGGATTTGTTGGTGGGAGCTCCTCTCTTCATGGACCGAGGCTCAGACGGGAAACTGAGGGAGGTTGGACAGGTAGGACACACACACACAGACACACACACTGGGGCTGAACGATTTGGGAAAATAATCTAATTGCGATTTTTTTCCCTAATATTGCGATTGCGATTTAAAATGCGATTTTATTATTTTATCTTCTTTTCCCCCCAAAAAAGCCATAAATATTTGTTTTAAATATGACCAACACAACATGAAATCTGTTTAGTTCTTTCCATTTGTATGAATAAAATAAGATTTACAATTTTAAATAAATTGGATTTTTTATTTAAATGCTCCAAGAAATATAAGAACAAGCACTTTGTAAAAACTGTACAAAATCCACCATCTTGACAAAAAAATATATAAAATAATAGGTATCTATCTCACTGCTCCCAAAGCAGTAGTAACATTTTATAGAACTTAAGCATAGAATTTGACTCTATTTGAAAATATTTTGTAGAATCTGAATAAAGTTATAAATAAAAAAAACAAATGCACTTTTAGATTAGGCAAAAAAATAAACCAAACCAGTGCATAACGGTACTGGAGCTCGGCATTTTCGCTTTGCAGGCGTCATATAAGAGGCACAGTAAATTTTTTCAAGTGTTGGAACAAATTTGTTGTGTTACCTCTGGTTGTGGCACGACACGCTCTGCTCAGTACTTGACGTTGCGCTGCATTGTTTTTTTGAAATCCGAAATAATCCCACACAACTGATGTGCTGTTCCTCCTCGGGACGAATGTCTCAGTAGTTTCTGAGGAGCCAGAGGCCACTGCGCAAAGCAAAGGGCAGTGGATGTTGGTGAATCCATCACGGCGCTTCTCTCGCTTCTGTTTCTTCTTCTTCTTTGGAGCAATGGCGGGTGGCGACCAACAACTTAGGTGCATACCGCCACCTACTGTGTCTCTTGGTGACTGCGCTTCAGGTTACCGCTTCCATTTGTGTCACGTGATTACATTTTAATCGCGCATGTTGCGATTGGCAAATCGCGTTTTATCATATCGCAACATTATTGCAAATGCAATTAATCGTTCAGCCCTATCACACACACACACACACACACACACACACACACACACACACACACACACACGGCGTGGCGTTTTGTGTGAAAGTGGCCGAAGCCGATGTGCTTGAGTGTGGAAGGACTCCAGCGCCCGTCCCAGTGTGGCCGTGTCTCCTGGTTTCTGAGTCCGGCTCTGTGTGGTCCAGGTGTCTGTGTATCTGAGCCGAGGAGGATTCTCCTTCCACTCACCCCAGCTGCTGACTGGAACCGAGGTCTACGCCCGGTACGGCTCTTCCATCGCGGCTCTGGGAGACGTGGACATGGACGGCTTCAACGGTAATCACCCAGATACCCTGATGACTGGCACCGCCGCCAAACCCCTGACCATCCTAACTCTGTCTGACCCCTGACCTCTGCTCCTCCCTAAAGACGTGGCTATCTCTGCCCCGTACGGCGGTCCTGACCACCACGGGTTGATCTACATACACAACGGCCGCCCCCAGGGGCCCGACTCCACGCCGTCCCAGGTAAACGCTGTGATGAGTTCACGTTGGTGAATCTTCAGCCACACAGCCTCCTGCAGTCCTGCAGAACCTCACGTCTTCATGATTCACCACCGTCGATTTCACATTTCCGTTCAGAGGTTTCAGGTTTGCACGGAATGGTTTTGAAGAGGATGTTCGTTTAAATGGAAAAGGCAGAAATACTGAAAACAATGCAGTTGGCATGTTTGGCCACTAGTGGGTGCTGTTGTTTGTTGTAGGAAGGAAACCACACACTCATGCTGCAGAGAGCAACTGTCAACAATAACACTAGCAGGTCCAGGACAATATGGACTGGGACTAGAACCAGGAGAATATAGACTGAACTCAGGACCAGGACCAGGAGAATCTGGACCGGGAGTCACGACCCTCTGGAGGAGAACGTTGTTCTGATCGTCTCTACTGAGCGTGTGCAGGAGCAGGTCTTTCAAATAGTCGAGGTTTCTCCCATTTCAATGTAGACAGCGTTTTCAAGAGTTGTGTTTTCAGTGACTTCAGGCACGATTGTCGTGGAAACAATCCCCAAAATGTAACGAAGGATTTCCATTTTCACTTTAAAACATGGTGTAAATGAGACTCCAGTTTAATTGATGGTAATTGATCTTCTGCTGGAAAGAGATTCCGCCCAGGAAGGGCCAGAACACAGTGGCGTTCCCTTTAACTTACCTGTGTTTTAATCTGGCCTCAACACTTTAAGGGTCACTCCCTGAAGCTAACACTTGTTTTAGCGTGTTTATTTTCAGCCGGACTGGCAGACCAGCTGATATTTCTGGCTAGAATGAAGTTGCGATTTTGTCACGTTAGAACCGAAAATCCCGACTTCCTGATTACTTCCTGTTATTTCACTTCTTCTCCTGGTTTCAGGTTCTGCAGGGGAAGTGGGCGTCCAGCTATATGCCCGCAAGCTTCGGATACTCGATGACTGGAGACACTGACATTGATCAGAATGGATATCCTGGTATACACACACACACATACACACAAAGAATGGTACACACAGACCCGCTTATCATTATCGACTCATTATCAGAGTTTAGAGGTGAGTCGGATTCTAAAGGTGTCAGAAACCCCTGAGTGGATCAGACTGATCATGGTCCATATCCATTTCCCCTGAAGCTCCCATTAAATAAACCGTCTCCGTGCGAGTCGAAACCGCCGGCCGCCATCTTGGAATATTGAGTCATGGTGACGGACGAGCAACGACGGGAATAAAGTCATGTCTAGTTTACATACCATCCTGCTGCTGAAGGAGAATAAACCGGCCGGTTTATTGGGACATAAACCGAATTCTGAGCCAAGTTCTCAGGCGTTTACATGGTCCTCTCAGAGCAGAATTAGGCTTTGTTAGGATTTAAAGAGGAATAAAAAAGTCCAGTGTAAACACACTGACTCTGTGGAGTTGCACAAACACACACTAACACACTACACTAAGCTACTCACACACATATACACACACGGCAGGAGTCAGATCAAGCCTGCAGTGTAGCTGTGAAAACAGCTGAGCTGTGTTTTTTTGTTTTTTTTTTTTTTTGTCTTCCAGATTTAATAGTGGGAGTGTTTGGAGCAGACAAAGCAGTTTTATACAGGTAATCACTGTGTGTGTGTGTGTGTGTGTGTGTGTGTGTGCGTGTGTGTGTGCGTGTGTGCGTGCGTGTGCGTGCGTGCGTGTGTGTGTGTGCATGCGCTTGTGCGCGTGTGTGTGTGTTTAACGATCTAGGCCACCCCTGATATCAAAGAGCTTGTGTTTCCCTCCTGCCGGGTCCTGCTGGTTCTACACGCTGTCAGAACGCTGCAGCCCAGATCGTCATACGTGTCAGAAGGAATCTCAAAACCTCTGATGAAATCTGTCTTTCCAGAAAGTGGGATGGTTTTATCCTTGAAGATAAATGGATTGGTTTACCAGACCGCCTCCTTTTAATGGATGGTGGGACTGAGTCGATCAGTGTGTGATGGAGGAACTAGTGTCCATCACAGGACTGACAGAAATGTCCATCAATATGAGGAATGTGTTTTTTTTTTGGTTTTTTTTTTTCACCTGTTGGTTGAGCTCTCCTCTCATGGATCAGTGTTCCGATACGAGACCGTCTTTCAAAGCTCCCCCACAGGAAACCCAGGTCCCCCTTGATTTGGCCCGTTTCACACCAGATGAACCCCTGTGGGATGAGTTGGTGCTGAGCAGAGTGTTCCCTCTGTTTACTACATTCCTTTGTTTTATTTATTTCTAAAAACACTGACGTCCTCGGCAAATTACATCAGTTTTAGACTGTTAGAAACGTCACAGAGGATGAGGCCTGTGGGACCCAGGACTGACCCCTGGGGAACGCCACAAGCAGCGTGCAGCAGCGTAATGTCTCGGTCTATAAAGCTTCTCCTGGTTCTGTTCTGCTCACGTTCAGTCGCTGATAAGCTGTCAGTGTGTCTGAAACCTCAGTCATTACTTCTGTGGGTTTTTTACGGTTCAGGCTTGACTAAACTGCTTCAATGTGGTTTCTGTTTCTCCCCCCACCCCACCCCACCCAGAGCCCGTCCAGTCATCACGGTCAACGCCACGCTGGACATCACGCCACAGATCATCAACCCGGACGAGAAGACCTGCAAGCTGCAGGACAGCAATACAGACGTGTCATGGTGACTACTTCCTCATCATTATCTTCCTCCCCCTCCCCCTCCTCCTCCTCTGGGTTCTTCCGCATCCTCCTCCTCCTCTTCCTCCTCCTCCCCCTGGTTTGAATGCAGTCATCTCTGTACCCACAATCCCACCTGAGGCTGGCTGTGGCTCAGGTGGGACAGTGGGATGCCCTTTAAAGCTGCTGTTGGTGGTTTGATTCCCATGTCCAGTGTGTGCAGTGGTGTGTTGTGGTCCAGTGTCCCCCCCCAGAGGAGGGACAGTCTCCACACTGCATGCTGGGACAGGAGCTGTGTTTTAAGGAGGATGTTGTGTGTTCCCCAGCTTTAAGGTGAAGTACTGTCTGAAAGCCAGCGGCCGCGGAGCTCCATCCACCCTCAGTGAGTCCAGAACCCCAGAGTCTCCTGCAGCTTCTGCCTTCAAACGGACAGAGCCAAACGGCGGTCTGAATCGGTCCCACAGGTTTCCAGGTGGACCTCACGCTGGACCGGCTGAAGCAGAAGGAGTCCACCAAGCGCGTCCTCTTCCTGTTCGGCCGGACCTTCCAGTACACCAAGAACATGATGGTGACCAATGGCGGGAGGCCCACCTGCGAGGAGCAGACGGTCTTCCTGAGGGTGAGGGACCTCGGCTGCTCCATGGACATTTTAAACCTGTCTTGTGTCTGTCCTCTTCTGAGACAGTCTGAGCCACACTTCGGACTGAGTGTGTTTCCTCGCTCCGTGACTCGTTTAAAGTTCAGTTCCTGTGCTTCTCAGGACGATCGCGAGTTCCGGGACAAAATCACTCCCATCTCGGTGGCCATGGAGTACTCGCTGGACCTGCAGCTGGCGGCCGACCAGACGGGCCTGCAGCCCATCGTGGACATGTCGACGCCGTCCAACGTCACCAAGCAGGTGAGCCGCCCGCCCGCCTTCACCAACAGGAGGCGACCTGAGGGCCGTTCACACTGCTGGCACTGCGGATCCAGAACGGTTGCATTATTTGGGAATATTCGTTTTGACAGCATCGTCTATCAGTCAACAGAAGAGTCCAGAACATGTGGCAGCAGTTACCTGACTGTTTTCTACCAAACACTCCAGGTTCTGAGCTGTTTCTAATGGGTAACATCCTGCTCCTCCTCTTCATGCTCTCCTCCTGCCAGGCTCATATCTTGCTGGACTGTGGAGACGATAACATCTGTAAACCCGACCTCCGGCTGTCGGTGAAGAGGTGCGGACCTGTTCTCTCCGCCGATGATCCTCTGATCGTGTGATGTTCTGGAGAGACGCTGAATGTGAGAGTCAGAGGGTTTGAGGCTGACAGTGATAAAGACAAGCCGTCCTGTGCCGCAGCGATCGGGAGCAGATCTACATCGGAGACGATAACGCCCTCACTCTGGAGGTCAGCGCCGAGAACCAGGGCGAGGGGGCGTACGAGGCCGAGCTGCACGTCTACCCCCCGCAGCAGGCCGACTTCACCGGGGTGGTGCGCAGTCAGGTGAGGCTCTCGGCCCGCTACAGCAGCAGCACCGAGGCGCAGAAACACAACCCGCATGTCTCCCTGCTCAACAGGCCCTCAGCAGGCTGTCCTGTGCCTACAAGAAGGAGAACGGCACCAAGATGGTGGTGTGTGACCTGGGGAACCCCATGAAAGGAGGAACCAAGGTCAGTGTGATCGGCAGCAGCGTATTACCTCAGAACTCATTTAGAGGAAGTTTCAGTGAAAAGACTTTTTCTGTTCATACGGAATCAACAGAAACCATGTAGTCGGCATGTTGCTCCACTAGATGGTGCTGTTTGGTTTAGCAATGAAACCCGAGAACTAAACCTTCACAATGGAGAACAGAAGCTCCGTTTTCCCCTGAGAACGCTGGCGAGCGAGCGAGCGGATGCCGCCCCGTCTGTCCCGGCTCGTCTCGTCTCTCCTCGTCCGTCCTGCCGCTCTGTAACGTCTCCCGTCCCGTGTCTCGGCCAGGTGCTGGCTGAGCTGCGGTTCAGCGTCCACCAGCTGTCCGAGGAAGACACGTCCGTCAGCTTCGACCTGCAGATCGTCAGGTATGGCATGTCGACACACGGACGGCGTGCTCACCGTGTTCCGGTCACACCTGACTGAGACCGACGCTCACTGTGGGCTAATGCCACAGCTCAACGGCACCGCCTTGTGGTACAGTGTGGTTTTACAAGGAATGGATTTAATTTCCACCATTACACTCAGACTCAGTGGAAGCAGCACTTCAGGGGTCAGGGCCTTGTTCAAGGACACTTACACACGAGGACAGATGGGGAATTGAACCTGCAACCTTCCCATTGAGAGTCGACTACTGGTTAGCCAGTCTGCCGCCACATTCTGGTTATTATTACATCCATCCTCAGTGCTTTGAGCGTTTTTGACTGAACACTCAGGCTTTTCAGATTAAGTGTGTGTGTGTGTCTGTGTGTGTGTGTGTGTGTGTGTGTGTGTGTGTGTGTGTGTGTGTGTGTGTGTGTGTGTGTGTGTGTCACATTCCTCGGTGGGAGAGGAAAGTGGAGGGAGGTATGTTAATGACGGGTTTCAGCTGAGACACATTCACTCCTCACTCAGATTTTTAGTTTTCTTTGTCATCGACGTCATTGTTGGTAAAAAGAAAAGACAAAGTTCCACAAATCTGAAGCTGCTCTTTTCTTTGCTTCTTTTTCCCTCCAATGAAAATAGAATGTCTCATCACTTTATATCTGTCTTCATGAATACGTGGTTTACTGCTTTTCGCCATCGTTATCTTAGCTTGGCGGCGTCTCCTGGTATTTGAGTCAGATGTCCCTCAGTGTTCAACAGCTCAGCAGCTTTTCTCTGTAGAAAAACATGTGATTACGTTCCATTGGCGAGTTCACCTCCTGCTGATCAACTGAGAGAAAGAGGGCAGCAGCTCCTCCTAGTGGCCGTCTGCAGTCCCACAGCCCGCCTCCCTCTGAATCTCTCTGACTCTAAACGTGAAAATGTTTGTTTTCCAGCTCCAACCAGTTCGACAACACCAGTCCTCGAGTGTCCAGCGTCACCAAGCTGGCCGTGCTCGCTAAAGTCTCCATCCGAGGGTACGACACACTTTTCGTCTGGGAATTTCTGAGAGTGTGTGTTCAGATGAAGTGATGAGTCGTCACTCTTTATGTCAGTGAGAAGGGCATGAGTCCCTGGAGGAGCAGAAAGATAGCTGGTTCAACACCAGCAGCTTAACCAGCAACCTAACTAGCAGCTTAACTAGCTGCTTAACCAGCAGCTTTATCATCAGAGACATATGGAGCAGTGGTGTTAGAACAATATCAGTAGTTTAACTGCTCTGAGCTGTGCTACATGCTAAAGAGTTCCAGGTCACTCACCAGTGATGCTACGTGCTACGTGCTACATGCGGTGAGCACTCTGAGCTCTGCTGTGGATTGTCGGGTTCTTGTCGACGGTCCTTCCAGAGTTCCGACACAGTTTGTGTTTTGCTGGTTCAGCCTGACCGTCCTCCGATGGCGTGTCTCCGCAGGTCTTCGTCTCCTGGCCAGGTGCTGCTCCCCATCGCCAACTGGAAACCCAGAGAGCCTCCGGTGGTGGGGGACGACATCGGACCGCAGATCGTCCACGTCTACGAGGTTGTCCAGCGCCCTCAGACGCGCGGCGTGCGGCCCGGGCGGGCGGGGTCTTGCTGTGGCTGATCGGTGTGCGCCTGTGTCCTCAGCTCCTGAACAACGGGCCCAGCACGTTCAGCAAGGCGGCGCTGGAGGTGGAGTGGCCGTACCAGTACCGCAACGGCTCGCTGCTCTACATCACCAGCTACGAGACGGAGGGGCCCATCAACTGCACCACCGACGTGGAGATCAACGCCCTCAACGTGTCGGTACGCCCGCCGCCGCCCGCCGCGCCCCAGGCAGCCGGCTGAACGCGCCGTCTTCACCCGGAGCCTTGGTAACGGTGTGTGGTGTGTGGCAGACCCCGCTCACCTCCCAGAAGAACAACGGTTCGATTCCACCCCGGGAGCGAGAGACGGAGGGACGCAACCGGAACCACGTCCGAAAGAGAGACCTGGAGACCAGAGACTCGCTGGGGGACCTGTACACACTGGTACACACACACACACAGCTCACCTCAAAACATGAAATACACACAGGAAGTCATGCAGTTTCATTCATCTTTCATAACTGCGTGTGTGTGTGTGTGTAGGATTGCACGACAGCGGAGTGTCTGCGGCTGAAGTGTCAGGTGGGACGGCTGGAAAGGAGGAAGAATGCCATCCTCTTCATCTACTCCAGACTGGCTGTCAACAACTTCCTCCGGGTGAAAACACACACACACACACACACACACACACACACACACACAATTCTGAATTCTGCAGGATTTCAAACCTCAAGTCTGTAAACAAGGTCCTGTGAAGTGTGGGTTGCACCGTCCAGGACGGCTTCTGCAGACAGACGGCAGGAGAAGCATCTCCATGGTAACGACTGACCCGTCACGTGTTCTTCACAGGCCGAGAACCAGAACCGTTCCTACGTGGTTCGGTCCACCGCCTCCTTCAGCGTCATCGAGATGCCGTACAAAAACATGGCGTCGGAGCTGCCGTCCAACAGCACGACCGTAAGTCGTCCAGTCGGGCTGCTCAACGGCACTCGGGCCACTGGGACCGCTCACGGGGACGGCCAGGTGTTCTGCCGAGGAGCTGGCTCTGATCTCCCTGGCTGTGTGTGTGTGTGTGTGTGCGTGCTTCCAGGTGAGCGTGTCGGTGATCTGGGTGGTGGACTCTGCCCAGCCGGTCCCGGGCTGGGTGGTGGCTCTGGCCGTCCTGGCAGGACTGCTGCTGCTGGCGCTGCTCATCTTCATCATGTACAAGGTGAGGAAGAACGGCCCTGGTTAAGCTTTAAGGCCCATTTACACAACAACACTGGAGACGATGGAGCCAACAGCTACAGCTGTCGGTCAGTTCTAGAATCATGGTTACGTCTGTGGATTTGGAACAGGCTTTATGTTGACAACAGGTCTAGAGTCGGTCCAGAGCCTCAGAGGTCTCCGTCCCTCAGCTCGGTTCTGATTGGCTCTCCAGCTCGTCTGCTGACGGGAACACTTCCTGTTAGTCGCTGCTTCTCACTCTGCCTCTTCTTCCTCAGCTGGGCTTCTTCAAGCGAGTGCGCCCCCCGCAGGAGGACTGCACCGAGAAGGAGCAGCTGCAGCCGGAGGAGAACGGCAACACCGACGCCTAGAGGTCAAAGTGCAAATAACTGAAACCAGGGTAAAAAAAAAAAAGAAAAGCAAAGAAAAAAAAAAAGCCTGAGAGAGATTTTCACTGTATTGATGGGAGATGAGATGAGAGAACTGCTTCACCACAAACACTGGCCACACATCCCACCCGGCCCTCGCTGTTCAGTCGCTTCTCCACGCCTCCTCCTCCTCCGTCCAGCACAACTGGACCTGTCTCCTCGTCTTTAATCTGCACTTTCTGTGTTTTTCTGAAACCCTGTCAGTACGGGGGGGGGGGGGGCGGGGGGGTGTTCAAAATAAATGAATTAAGAACAATTTAAAATAGAAACGGGGAGAAACGAATGAAGAGGAGCCTGGCAGCAGAGCCGCTGGCTCCAGCCCTCCTGGGAGCTTTACGGAGGACGGAGCGTTGCAGTAATGTATTCACCTGTGTTCGTGTGTCCTTCCTGCTTGGTGTCGGGGTTGCTGGTTTGATTTCTGCGCTTCGGGTGCCGGGCCGTCTTTCCTCAGTGTTTGAGTCCTCTTCATTTCAATCACAGCGACAGTAATCAGTCGACCGGACGGAGCAGAGCGACCTGTCGTAGCAACAGTAACTAAGGGGGGGGGGGGGGGGCGGGGCTTGGTGACATCACTCAATGATTTCCCGCCTTTTCCTGCACTGAGGCCGTCTTGGTTTTTGGTTTTGAACACGGTTCCCTCACATTTCAGTGGCGGCTGGAAGTTCTGCTGAGAAAACGCAGGTTGCTATTTAACAAGTGTGTGTGTGTGTGTGTGTTGGTGTTTGTGTGTGTGAGAAAAAAAGCCTTTGCTATTCACCCATATTGGGTCTGCGTCTTGAATTAACGTGTACATTGATGATAGTTTCAACGTGTTGCTAATCACCATGAAATGACTCCAGAACCAGCGCAGTGAGCACGAGTTAGCTCGGCTAGCTAACACACTCCCCCGTGACCTTTCACCTCAGAGCTGGACATGCACTGATTCTCCGGCTGGCAGGAAGTCACGGTGTCTTAGTTTCCTTCAGACTGACGCTACAGGCGAACCGTCTTCCATGAAAGGCGGAAATGTGATGATTCAGTAACGTCGAAGCACAAAGGCTAAAGGAACCGCGAGAGGAACAGGAAGAGGGCCGTACAACACCAGCAGCACGTTCCTCTGGGCCGTGCTACATGCTACATGCTAATGCTAATGACTTCCAGGGCTGCAGCAGTGAGCTGACTGTGCGGTTCTGTTGGTTGTGCGGACTGTACGGCGGTCTGCATGTGCAGAATAACCGGGCTGGACGTGTATCGGCAGGTGGCTTCGCTGCAGCTTTCAGTCATTAGCGGATCTGAAATCAAGTGTTTTAATTCCAGAACCTTCATTTGGTGGTTTAATAAATCTCGGATGTCACAATTTGCTACATTTTGCCAAAATTGCTTCTTCTTGCAAAATTTTTACACGATCTTCATTGATTGAAATCATTTTCTTTTCTAACTTTGGAAATTTGTACCTAATATTTCTACAATTGTTTTTAAAGATGTTTAGTTGCCAAAACTTGAGAAGATGGGGTTTGGTGGTGTTTTCTAAGAAGCTGATTGGCTCCGAGGCCTGGATGTCTGTCGAGGGTCTACTGCACTGCTAAACTTTTGATAGTCTTTTTTAAGGCGGTCTGTGTGTGAACCAGTCCAGTCGGCCTTCGAGCCGCCGCCACGGTTCCACCAGTCCTGCAGCTGTTTCTGTATTTAATGCCGCTCCTCTCCTCTTTTGGATGTATGTATTCTTTCACCTCCAGAATGAAATTAACGATCTCCTATAAACCTGATTTCACTTTTGACATGAAATAAACTGATTTGTTCACATCTTGCGGCGTGTCCGCGTTTGATTTGGTGGCACTGCACTCATTCAGAGACGAACTGAACGTTTGTGTGAAGAGTTTATTCAGTCTGCAGCGGAGCGTCCTCCTGGTCAGGCAGCGTCTGTGAGCAGGAAGCTCAGGTCGCTGCCCGGGCTGAACTCCGCCGCCGGCTCCCCCCTGAAACACAGCGTCCTTCACTGGAGGCCCGGACCAACGCAGCGCAGCGCCGCTCCCGGCCTTACCTGGTGAACAGCCGGGCGCCGGTGGTCCCCAGCAGCGTGGCTCTGTCTCCCTCCACCAGCAGCATGGACCCCTCCCTCAGACCCTGAGACACGGGAATCAGACCGTGAACCCCGCGTGGCGTGTGGTGGGTGTGGCGGTGCTGAGGCTCACCAGGACGCGGGGCGTGCCGGGCTCCTCGTGGTACTGCCGGATCCTCTCCTCTCTGGTCTCCTGCAGTCACAGGTCGCAGCTCGTCAGCTGACGCCGCTCTGGAAGCCCTCAGCCGGCTGCACTTCCTGCTGTGGAGGTTTTGGTGAATCGGAGCCGAAGACGAGTCAAGTCGTTGACGCTGCACAAGAATGCTTTAGCGTCAACTTGACTCGTCATCTTTGGCTCTGATTCACCAAAAACTCCACAACAGTAACTGTCTGAATGACCGGGGCTCGATGGCTGTATCTGTACCTGCTCTAATGCCCCCCCACCCCACCCCACCCCCGGTGACTCACCCCCATGTGGCGGCTGCTGGGGTCCGGGTCCTGGTAGTGGGGGTTGATGTTGAACGGCACCAGGCCGATGGCGGCGAAGGACGGGGGGAAGACGATGGGCATGTCGTTGGTGGTGCTGATGCTGACCGTGGCCACGTTGGTTCCGGCGCTGGAGCCCATGTAGGGGAGGCCGTCCTGGGGGGGGGGGGGGGGGGGGGGGGCAGAAATCAGCTGCTCTGAGAATTTGCTGTATTCTGGGTCAGAGAGGTCTGATCTCTAAATCTGATCTAAAAGGAGGACGGCTGAGTGCCCGCCTCACCTCCAGAACCCTCCTGCGGATCTCGGTCAGGACCTCCTGCTGGTACAGAGTCCGCAGCAGCCGGAAGGTGTTTCCTCCTCCTGAAACACAGCGTCCGGTCAGCACCGCAACACGCTGACGGTGAGGAAGACGAGAAGGGGGTGAAAGAGCAAAGCGGAATAGAGAAGAGGAAGGAGAGGCGACGGTCTTCAGAGGAATGAAGAAGTGAAACGGTCTCATCACCGATGAAAATGGCTTCAGCCTGTCGTACGGCGGCCACCGGGTCCGAGGCCTCGTGAATGCTGTCCACCTCATACCCTGCAGAGCGCGCACAAACACACACAAGCGCACACACAGACAAGTTAACATTAAAAACAAAAGCAAGTGGAAATACGCGTGCAATAAAACTGAATGAAAACATTTAAAAAATGAAGATAGAAGTAAAAACTGTAAAAATATTACAGGCGCTAGATGTTTATCAGGCCAGGTCCAGGAGAATAAGGAGGTGTGTGTATAAAGCAGCTGAACAGTGTTTTAACAGACTTCATTATATAAAAGAAAAAAAGCTTTCAGAATGTTTAACACACACCTAGAGGGCGGAGCTTGTCCCGGGCTTTCCTGGTGTATGCATCTCTGTCGTGAAGAGCATAGGGAACAAACAGCACCCTCTTCACATCTCTGACACACACACACACACACACACACACACACAGAGAGAGAGAACAAAATTACAGGGTTTTCTTGGTTTGTCACTGAAAGTGCATTCAAACGTCAGATTTATTGACTGACCCAGACAGCCCTCCTCCGTGATGTGATCAGACTCAGTGATCAATTAAAATAACTTTTTGTGATGGACATGCACTTTCAGTTTCTGTGTGAAACATTTTCTCTGATGTGTTACTTTTGATTTTTTTTTTTAACTGTCAAATATTACAAATAAAGCCCAGATGTGTCAGTGAAGCAACATTTGTTGGTTATTTCCAATAAAACATGTGACATATGATCAATTTAGACCAATAAATCCACCCACCAAACTTTATAGCTCCTCTAACATGAGGCAGCTCTGCATTAAACAGTAATAAACATGTTTTAAAAAGAAAATCCAGATTTTCCTATGAGCCAGAATTTTCATCCAACTATTATCTCTCGTTAAATCACCAAAAACTTCACAAAGACGCGTTTCTTAGTTGATATATTGAAAAAAATAATACTTAAATTGATTTTATCAACTTTAAGCGTAGAAAGGTTTCAGCCGTCCTTCCAAACCACACTCCACTGGGAACAGCGGCGTTTTAGTCACGGCCGGTCACTCACGCGTCGCGCACAGCATGATTTAACTCGACTGGTTAAATGGCGTTTAATGAAAACTATGAATTAATGTGCATGAGCCGGACTTAAACACACGTTTAGAACTACTGCAAAAAGTTATCAGACGAGTAAATATTCTCATATGTTTCTTCAACGCCGCAGGAATGTAAAAACCCGGGGTTTTCCCACGGAGTCCGGCACTGCAGGATCGCTCCTGTTTCCCAGCAGCGCTGCATCAGAATAACCTCAATAAAAAACAACAACAACCCAGAACCGAGCTTACTTTCCGAAGAAACCGAGGATCTGCTGCTGGCAGTGGTCCAGGAACCCGCTGCCGTACAGGGTGGAGTTGGACACCAGCAGGAGTCTCCGCTTCATGGCAGCCCGGATCAGACGGACTCAGCCCGGCAGAGACGGAGGCAGCGCCGCGGGAGGAGTCCGGGGGGTCCGGGGTCAGAGTCTGGAGGTCCGGGGTCAGAGTCCGCCTCTTTCCGCTGACTGCAGCTGTTTCCGTCTCCAGTGGCTCCCTGAGTCCCCTGCTGGAGCCGAGCGCCACCTCCGCTGGTAAAACATGAAGAAAGTGCAGAAGAAGCTGTTATACCGGGAAACTCCAGCAGGGGGCGATGATGCTGGTTTCAAAAAGAGCCCGGATCTCAGTGGAACCCATTCAGAAATGCTGATTTTCAGAGAGCCAATAAACATAAAGCTCCCGTTTCAGAACATGTTCTGGTCTCTGTCTCTGCTTTCTACAACCGGGTCGTCTTGACCACCTGATTTTCACTGATTTTCTTCTGCTGCTTTATGTGAAATGTTCCCTCAGCCATGCTCTGGGATGCATGGCCGATCTGGGGTGTTTCTCCGTCATGGTCCTGGATCAGCAGCTCCATGCTGAGCCTGGAGATGTGCATGGCTCTGGAGGCTCCTCAGGAGGCTGTGAGACGCTCCGGGACCCCCTGTCGTCCTGGACTGACCCGGGATGGCCGTCCCGAACATGAGGTGCTCCCCGGCTGTGGACATCAGCGCTGCGGACCGGCCCCACCTCGTCCTGTCTTCAGCCCCACTTCGCTCACTGTTGGCATCAGCATTGTTGGGACCAGGGCCGGCGCGGGCTTCTCAGGCACCCTGGGCAAGCCTGACGCCCCGTGGTAGTGTCGCGGAGAGTTGTTGAGCGGGGGGGTAGAAGGAGACCGCCGAGTATCGCCGAAATTTGTCGAGCGGGGGGGGGGGGGTTTGAGTCGGAAATATCTGTCGAGGGGCGCGAGCAAGCGAACCAAGCAGTGCGCTGCTCAAACAGCCGTCACAGCAGCGCAACTTGGGCGGTGCGCCTCACGGCCACATTAAGCGCCCCCCTATGGCTCGGCGCCCTGGGCAAGTGCCCCGGATGCCCAGCCTAATCGCCGGCCCTGGTTGGGACAGTCCATTTCTTTAAGGAGTTCTCCTGGTGCGACTGTCCCCACAATCCTGGACCAACTCCCGGAGCTCCTGCAGTCCGTCCCCTCCCACAAGGGCTCTGAGAGGGTAAAGGTCACAGACCCTGATTCCCCCAGGTGCCATCAGGAGGTAAAGTTGCTCCCTTTCAACTGAGAAATCTGAAATGTTAGTATGTTGTTCTGTCTTCCCTCAGGATCACATCTGTGGTGGTTTGACTCCACTCAGTCCTTCCTGCTGCCCGTAGGGGGCGCCGCAATGTCCAGTTCAGACAATCCATTAATTAAGCATCATTTGGTCAAATTTACCTGAAGCTACTTCCTGTCTGAGAGGAGCTTATGGAAGAGTTCCACCAGATTCCGATTCTATAGTTTCCAGAGGCCTCAAAGTTCAAGTCTCAGGTCTGTATCTGCTGTAGAGGTCCAATGAGAAAATGAGAGCAAAAGACCAGCAGAGGTCAGAGGTCACAGCAGGCTTCATGTCTGAGCGAGGCCTCAGATGGTTAACTGACCTTTTGGAGGTCATCTCCAGGACTGTGTGGCTCGAGTCTTCTTCCAAGCCTCAGAGCTGAAGAAGAAAAAAGAGGCTTTGTGTTCTGGAATATTTTATCAAGACGATGCAGGAGGATTATATCACACACATGAACACATGTGCATGCAGGTACACAACAAGTACACACACACACAAACACAAGGTATTCAACCCAAATTGTATTAATTGAAAACATGTGTGAGGGCTGCTGATTGTTTCTCTATTTTAAATAACTAATTCATCATCCTTTGTTGTTGTTGTTGTTGTTGTTGTTGCTGTTACAGTGATGTTTCATAGTCTTTAGAAATACAATGAAAACATTTGAAGGTTGATCTTAATTTGTGATATAATATGTAAATGCAGACAGACAGATTGATTGGTTTATAAATAGACTGACAACAGAAGAAGAACAAAACTGTTCCAACAGTTTGAATGCACTGCTGAATCAAAAACAAATAATAAATAAACATTATTTGGAAAATAAAAAAAAAAAGTTGTTATTTAATGCACAGAAGAGTATTTGTGGACAGTTATTATGAGTTAAAGAGCAAAACTCCGTCCTGAAAGAATTAAAATCCAGTCCGTGACACACATCAACTTCAGTCCTGAGCAACCCGCCCAGCGGTCATCATCTAATTAGCATAGCTGCTCATTTGCATATCTAGGTCATATTAGATGATGACATCATTCAAAACTGATACATTGTTGCAGCTGTCAGGAAAGTTCTAAATGATGTCATCATACAGAAAGAAGGAACGTCTTGGAGCAACATGGTGGAACTACAGCTACAGAGCCCGATCATTAGATAGAGATACAGCCATAGAGCGCACTGATCATTCAAAGTCTGCTTTTGATTGAAAGTATCGAATCTATTGACATCCATCTATTGTGTTTTATTGTTCTTTTCCAAATGCAGAAGTCTTATAGTTAAATGGGTTTTGTTAAAGTAATGCAATAGCTCTTTTACCGATAGTAATTAGTTACTTTTAAATATGTTATCTCAGATGCTATTTTTAAGAAGTTCTCGTAACTATGAGAAACTTAACAAAAATAACTTGCCCAACACTGGTTATTTGGACAACAGCAGGAGCGATACTAATACTAATACCAATACTATATACTAATACTAATGCTAATACCAATACCAATACCAATACCAATACCAATACCAATACCAATACTAATACTAATCAAAGTTACCTAAATGAGACTAATTACACTGAAAACCAGTCAACCATTAAAAACACTGAATCAAAAACAAGATAAAACCTGAACATTCAAAATAAAAGTTTGTATTTTTGCCACTAGTACTGCTTTTCCCTCCTGTTTTTGACTGATCGTGTCCGTTTTCTCCGCTGTTAATGGACAGACGTCAGACTTACATTTTACATTTCCAGGTTTTTGAAACTCTTTTAAACAATGATAACAGAAACAACGGTTTCTGTTATCTGGTTGTTTCAGTCACAGACATCATTCATGTAGACGCCTCAAGGCGTGTGGAGGGACGTGCCTGTGTGGTCGCCATCCTGGAGAGGGGTTCAGAGACGCAGCAGTGCATGATGGATGGAGGTCAGGGCTTCTCCTTCATCTTAAAGTAGATTTATTCACTGCATTTTCCACAGATTTCCAAACGGTTTGATGTATATAAAACATCACACGTGTAGCTCTGACACAGGCTGCTTGGATGATTAAAAACCAAAATCCAACACAACTGGAAAAGATGTTTTCTAACAAACTATGAAAGTTATTGATCTCAAAGCTGACATGAAATCATCACATTATTTATTCTGATATCATTTGAGCTTTCAGATATTTTATTTAGTTTTCTTTTTGTCGGGTTAAAATTGTAAAAATTGAAGCTTTTATTTTCCCCAGAGGAGGCTGACTGCAGTGGATGTTAAACCTGACCAAAAGAAGATGCTGGAAGAAGACTGGAGGAAGATCAGACGGAACACTGCTGCTGGACGCTATGGCCAGAACTAAACATCACCAATAAACCAGGATTTTATAGTTCTAGTAGTTTATAGTAGTTTGTATATATGCAGAGGCCTCTGCATCTCTGATGGCTGTGGTTTCAGTGACTCTGGTGCCCTTTGACCTTTGCCAGAGCTGTGTGCTGTTGGTCCTGGTTTGACCAGCAGGGGGCAGGATTCTCCTGGATGGTGTGAGTTTAAATGCAGCTGAAGGAGTCTCTCTGGAGGAGGCCCAGTCAAACATATTTCTAAAAAAAAAAAATCACAGAATCTTTTGACACGTTTCACGTTTGGAATAAAAAGTGTTGAGTTTTGTTTTCTTTTTTTTTGTTTGTTTGTTTGTTTGTTTTTTTTCAATGAGAGCAACCAAGGAGGTTTTCGGATCGTAATACTCATTTTATTGGCTTTTTCTACATGTTCCGCCTCTTTCAGGCTGTTTTCTGTTGTAGATTTTTGTGTCATTCTGTGTTGTTTTATTATTTCTTTACCTTTTGGCGTTTATTCTGTAGGTTAAGATAATAATTTTGGTCTTATTGTCTCTTTCTGCTTTAGAGCACTTTTTGTCTTGATTTGTCTTTTAGTAGTTCTTTTGTTTGTCTTTCTTTAGAAATAATTCTTTTTTTGATGAATTTGATTTTCATACTGTTTTTTCTTTTACCCTTTTTCACCTTTATAAAAACTTGTTTACAGCTTTATATAATTGTGTGCATATTGTGCATCTTTTTGTGTTGATTGTAAGTCATTTTCAGTCAGAGTGTGTCTCTTTAGGATCTCTTCGTTTGACTTTGTTTCCATTTTTCTTCCTTTCAGGTGGATTTTTCATGCAGTTGTGTTCTGTTGTTGTTGTGTTGTTGTGTTTCAGGCGTCACTGTCATTTACAAGGACTTTTTGTCCCTGATTTTGTGATCGGAAAACAACTTTTTGTGGTTGTTTTCCATCTTTCTGGATATATCTGTGTTTGTTTCAAATTGTGTCTTTTCTCTGATTGTTGTGTTTCCTGATCTGTTGCCTGTTTGTGTGTTTTTCGTGGCCATGTTTCAGGAGTTTCCGTTGTTTTGTGTCACTCTGTGGTTGTTTTGGCTCCTTTTCTTGACATTCAGATTTTCCATATCTGCCATTCTGAGTGTGTCTGAATACTTTGTGGCTGTATTTGGTGCTTTTTGACTCTTCTTGATTTGCAGCATTTTTCTTTTAGTATTTTTGTCATTTCACGGTATTTCTGTGTAAAGAATTGGGGGGGGGGGGGTTGCGTCTGTTTGTTTTGCGTCTTGTTGTGATTTCCTGGTGGATTGTCATGTGTCTCTTTGTGGTCAAACTGTGTCGGTCATTGTGTTTTTCTGTTCAGTTTCTGCATGTGTTTGGTCGTTTTGTGTCTTTCGGATTAATTCGTTCGCAGTTTGTAGTTTTGTGGTGTTGTTTTGCAGGAAGTGGTTGCGTTTGGCCACCATCACAGACTCACTGGACCTCAAGTGTTCACTGTTCTGCCATCCAGTAATGTTCCAGCAGGAGAGAACATGAATGGAGAGAACAGGATGAATGGAGAGAATACGGAGGAATGCCTCTGCTGAGTGACGGCGACAGCAGCAGGCTTTTATTTTGGTAATCCTGGACGATGAAGGACTTGTTTCCCGTTTTGTGACTCCTTCATGTGGCAACTCAGTTGGTTTGAGTCGTTTTGCTTCACTTCCTGTCAGAGATGGAGACTTGAGTCATGTGACTCAGACTCCAGCCGACTCTACTGACGACTTCAGACTCGAAGAAAAATGGAAGACTTGAGACTCGACGTGGAAGTGAAACACCAGGGACTCGACATGAGACAGGACGACTTGAATGAGCTTAACTGTTGATTTTGTTTTCATTTTTGATAGAAATATAAAATGAATACCAAACATTACTGATGTGAGCGTAGGGGGGAGACTCTAGCAGTTGTAGTTACTGATTTGTGCTTGTATTTTAAATAAACACTTGTATTTTCTTGAGAAATCCATTTTGTGCAAAAGTTTACATCCAGATTTGCCCAATTTCTAACTCTGTCCACAACCTCACTGCGTCTCTTTCAGGAGCACAGATATGATTTTCACCAAATTTACGGCAACAACAGCAGAAAGAAATGTTCTTTAAAGGGCAACTCCGGTTTTTTGACACCTGGACCTTATTTATAGGTGTGTGCATGCTCATATACTCACTCAGACAAACATCGTGCAGCTCGGAGTCCTTCAGAAGTTATTTAGATCCAAACGATGTAGCTGCGCTTAGCGGGGGTGCCACAGCAATGGAGCGTTAGCGCGGGACATAATCTCTGCAAAGTCGCTCATTTCGGCTGTATTTTTCCTCCATCGGCGCTGGGTTGCCTTTCAGTCGGAAGGGGGGCCTCCGGCGGTGTCCCGCGGCCTGGGGTGGAGCGCGCATCCGCCGGGCGGCGGAGATCTGGATTCTCCCGGCGAGGAGAGCGCTCCGGCCGTCGCGCGTCCCGCGGCCGGTGTGGAGCGTGCATCCGCCGGAGAGCAGAGATACGCTTCCTCCCGGCGAGGAGAGCGCTCCGGCCGTCGCGCGTCCCGCGGCCGGCGTGGAGCGCGCATCTGCCGGGGAGCAGAGATACGCTTCCTCCCGGCGAGGAGAGAGCACCGGCCTCGGCGCGGCAGGCCGTCGTGCGTCCCGCGGCCGGCCCGGAGCGTGCATCTGCCGGGGAGCGGAGATACGCTTCCTCCCGGCGAGGAGAGACGTCCAGCGGCCCAGCGGCCGCGTGTGAGCCGTGCGTCTTCGCGGGTGTCCGGAGCCTCCGTGGAGCAGCTGAGGGCCGTTTTCCAACTCGGCCCCTGGAAGTCAGACGCCGGGGCACCGTGACAGCCGAGGCCGACTCAAAGTGCCTCTCTGCTGGGGAGAGGAGCTCCGCAACGTTCCCATCCGAGCTAATTGTGGCTAAGTTAGCGAAAACTGTCAGCTCTTCAGCTGACCCACCTGAAGACGGTAGACGAGCTGACTTTATGATAACACTGGCGATGGATGAAGAAATACAGTCGAAATGAGCGACTTTGCAGAGATTATGTCCCGCGCTAACGCTCCAATGCTGTGGCACCCCCGCTAGCGCAGCTACATCGTTTGGATCTAAATAACTTCTGAAGGACTCCAAGCTGCACGATGTTTGTCTGAGTGAGTATATGAGCATGCACACACCTATAAATAAGGTCCAGGTGTCAAAAAACCGGAGTTGCCCTTTAAGGTGTGACTTGCAGATTATGATTTGTACACCTGTGATTTAGAATTAGTGAATGTGTGAGTGTTGTGTTGTTTTGTGGGAGGAAAAAAATGTACAAGTAAGCAACACACAGAGAAATCGCTGGACACAACTAACAGTTCAGTGTTACAGGAGCTGAAAGCCTGTTCACTAATAACACCTTCATACCGAACCCGGCACACACCTGATCAGACCTGATGGAGAAACCCTGACCACTCCAGTCTGGAGGTTCACACAATGTCAAGTAAACTCTGCAGGCCGTAAAGATACAACTTCATTTCACATGCAGTGAAAATCAAATCAAAGGCTGAAAAAGTGAAGTTTGAAACGATGAATTAACTAAAAATGTGGTTAAACCTGAGTAAGTTCAGTCAATAAGGTTGTAAAGTTGATTAATCCTGTTTGAAATGGACTAAATGAAGTAGAGGATTAAAAATGGAGCAGTTACTCGATAAAATGAAAGTTACAAATATAATTACGGTTCTATGAATCAGGGATGACCGCCAGCGGTGCAGAAAGCACCGACTGTTCTGTTTCACACACTCGCAGTTCGAGTATGCATACCAACAGCATCGCATGTGACCCCTGGGTGACCCCGGAAAGGTAATAAATTCCGTTGTGACTCCAGGTTCGGTTCCTACAGAATCTTTTCACGTGATCATGAGGATTCTGAGAGACAGAACGCTCTGGCAGTCATCTGGGACTCATGATGATCCGGTGGGAGAAGCGCTGCTTGGAGAGAGCAGAGCCTCCATCACGGCCTCCCTAACAGGCCGAGGCTCTTCGGAGGTACGAATTCCCGTAGAAGAGCCAATCTAGCATCCCGGGGCCCTGGCTGGGCACAAGAGCTCCCCCCAGCTCACTGGAGAGTCATATCATGTGAGCCTTATGGGCTGAATAGCCTGTTGACCAGACAGCACCTGCGGGACAGGACAGCGTTCGGCCCCCCCTAACCTCCGGATGCCTCCTCAGGCTGAATGGGCGGATGGGTGAATGGGTGAATGGGCACACACACAGCTCACGCCACCTGTCCGGCCAACAGCCACGGTCAGCCTCAACAAGCCGGGGGAAGAGCACAAGTGTGGTCTTCACCGGCAGCAGCTATGAATCAACACTAGCAGACAGGATCAGCTCGTCCCTGCCCGCTAGGAGAGGTCGAGATCGCCTCCTGCCACCATGCTGGGCCAAGAGAGACGCCACATCGGCCACAACCAGCCCCAGAACCAAGATGAAGGAAGCGCCTGCCGTCGCTGCCTTCGCAGAGGGAAACTTCGCTGCTCCGACCAACGTGGTCACAAGGCGGCCGGCGACTCAGTACGAGGCTCGTCCCGTAGCTTAGGGTCACTCAGGGGTCACGAATTTAGTCCTTTCAGCGGGCAGAAGGGATGAAACAGAACACTGGACCTGCTTAAACCTGGCTTTAAAACGGAGCGAAGTAAATAGATGTGATATAAAATACAATAAATACATGTTGAAACAGGACATGAAAGTAAGATGACTTGATTTAAGACTTTCACATGTGGGGCTTTTCCTTTTCCATTCTGTGTCTTCCTTGAACGGTTTGTGGTCTTTCAATTTATCCTTCATTTTGATTTGGGATCAGAATCGACTGAGCAGACATGATGCTGGACGACTGGGACACACACACACACACACACACACACACACACACACACACACACACACACACACACACGCACACACGCACAGTCTCGTATTTCTATCCTTGTGGGGACCTTCCATTGACTCCCATTCATGTCTAGCCCCTAACCCTGACCCTTACCCTAACCCTAACCCACACCACAACAAAGCCTAACCCTAAAGAAATGTTTTTGCACTTTTACTTTTTTCAGTAACAACAACATGGTCAAGAAAACACTGTTTCTCCTACTTAGGACCGGAAAAAGGTCCCCACAAGGCACGTCGTTCCACGTTTTGCTATCCTTGTGGGGACATTTGGCCCCAACAAGGATAGAAATACGAGAACGCGCACACACACACACACACACGCACAGTCTCGTATTTCTATCCTTGTGGGGACCTTCCATTGACTCCCATTCATGTCTAGCCCCTAACCCTAACCCTAACCCTAACCCTAACCCACACCACAACAAAGCCTAACCCTAAAGAAATGTTTTTGCACTTTTACTTTTTTCAGTAACAACAACATGGTCAAGAAAACACTGTTTCTCCTACTTAGGACCAGAAAAAGGTCCCCACAATGCACATCGTTCCACGTTTTGCTATCCTTGTGGGGACATTTGGCCCCGACAAGGATAGAAATACGAGAACGCGCACACGCGCGCGCGCACACACACACACACACACACACACACACACACACACACACACACTCTTCTCTACAGCTACAGACTTGTTGCATTGGGACCTGAATTCTTGAGGTTTGACAGTCAGTCAGCAGTCTGTGAGTCACCACCTGTTTCCTGTGCAGGACAGGAAACCACCAACGTAAACCCACCTCACACACACACACACACACACACACACACACACACACACACACACACACACACACACACACACACACGGCTTCATGTTTCTGAGTGTTTCCAATCCTACAGCAAACACTAAGGTCCATCCAGATGCAGACATATTCAATGTTTGACAGCTAAAGGGAAATAAAGGGAAGGTTGGATATTGGTCTGTAACAGCTGGATGAAGGGCGGGCTTTTTGAGGAGAGGTTTAATAACAGAACCTGAGTGGGGCTGACACTCCTGTCCACTGGGCCAACAGATGGGAGTGAAGTTAATATTGGTGGGATCATTTCCTTGAATTTGGTCACATTATCCTCTGACAGACATCTTCTAAGTTTATTTATTTGTTTCCCAGGTGCTTCAAAGCCAGTTAACGTAAACCCAAATGATAACAGGAAGTGATCAGACGGGACAGGGTTGTGTCACAGTGTCACTGCCACAGGTGAGAGGAAGATGGAGGGTGAGATTGAAGTAATAATGAGAAGGTTTATTCACCTTCTGTGGAAAGCGTCGGCTCAGGGTCTGAGGTGAAACTTTTCTTTGTCACTTGGTAATTGCTAAAAACAAAGGAGTGCAGTCAGAATTGGGAGCTCCACGTCGACAGGCGCAGTGAGGAAGAGGTGGAGCAGTTTAGCCACATTTCTCCTGGTTTTACTGCGTGTCTTGATTTTGTCTTTGCTTCCAGGGAAGCTTTAACAGTGCCAGCAGGGAGGAGGCTGGCCTGCATCATTTACCGAGAACACAACTTAACAACATGGCAGCCAAAACGGTCCTGGACTCTGCACTGGCCATCAGCCACAACATTATGACCAGCTCCAGACAGGTGAGGTGAAGACCTGTCCTCCTAACAGCAGCAGACTGCAGGTGTTCAAGTCTTCCGGCATGTCAGACATGCTTCTTCAGTGTAGCTTTACTCTCTGGCTGCTCTGGGAGAAACTGTTCCTTCACAGTAAAACACCGATCAAACCCACAAATGACTTCTAACTAGGCTGGAGAGCTGAATGTGGTTTTGATGTGCTGATAGTTTTTTGAGTTAATGCATCAGTTTCAGCGGTGTATTAGATATTATCAGTTTTTCTTTCTCTGTAACATCACACTGTTATAAACCGACCACACTGTCACATCCGTGTTTCCCTGCCTCTCCGCCGCCGTTTGCTTTGTGTTTGACCTTCTCGTCTTCTCCTTTGCGTTATTTGAAGCGGTGGAAGCTCCCTGGCACTGAAGAGCGGCGTTATCGCAGCCCCTCCATCGCCTCCTGCTGGCTGCTTCCAGTTAAATCATCTTCCTCCTCATTGCGATCGTCTGTAAAATAATAAAAGCTCACCTAAAAAACATTTTCACTCGCTCAGAAGGGCCTCCTCTGCTGCTGTTTGGGATCTGAGATGTTGAAAATAAAGAGTGGGATGTTTCTCGGAGTGACTAAACACTCGCCTGGGAAAAATCAACAGACTGAAGGTGGGCCGTGTTTGAACAGTGGAACATTCGTTCTGTCTGAAACTTCATCTGCTAATAAATGTGTCGCTCTCAAACAAACAATGCATAAAAGTGTCACTTGGTGTTTGTTTTGTGGCCAGTTTCCCTGCAGGAGCCCAGACGCCTCCTCTGCCTCCACCTCCAGGAGCTTCAGCCGTTCACTGCTCAGTCTGTCTCTCATTTAGCACTTAGCATTTAGCATTTAGCACTGAGAAGTTAGCAGTTAGCATTTAACAGTTAGCAACTCACTTCCTCCACGGCCTCTGAAAATAAAACCTACTAGCTCTCATTCATTTCTGATTTTTTTCATTTGTAAAACACCTTGTAGTGAAGACACATGATTTAATAGTTTTCTGGAGAACAGCAGGGAAGCTGTGACGATGGTGCAGACAACGCAAAACCTTTATCGTCTTTTAATTGCACGTCAAACATCTTTATGACCTTTCACCCTTGGATCGACTCTACCGTGACGCTCTTCTCTGGAGTTCTCTTCTGGAGCTGCTTCCTCAGAACCACAGACACTCTGTGGAGGACGGTCATGAACAAACCGAGGCTCCCAGCAGCCCCGGCTGCTGCCGCCTCCTCCTCCAGTGGAAAACTCAGCCTTCGCCCGTCACGGCTCATTCCGGGCCGGAAGCCTCTGCCATTGGTTCTCGTTCTCGTTCCGAGAGCTCTATTTCAGGCGGGAGGCGGGACGTGGTTAAAATTAGGCGATGCCTGGGCTGTCGGGCTGGGGCTCCCTCTCATCATCCCCAGCATCGGCCCAGATCTGGTCTGGATGTCAGATCAGGTCTGCAGTGATCCGGGCTGTCCTGACGGCCGGACGTGTGCTGGCGGTCTGCGCCATACCCAGAGCCTCACTGCTGCCTCCAACCAAACACACAGCGGCTGCCGCACCTCACTAACAAGACGACGGCGGCGCTGCGACCACATAGACAGGAGGAGCGGCGACGGCGGCGGCAGCCAGGCCGCTGCTGCTTTAACGGGCTGCGGTGGAGGCTGGAGCTGAGCTCAGTCACATCTCACTCTGTTAAAACTGCCCTCTGTTCCATCTGTTCCCATCATCCATCCATCCATTCTGCCATCCATCCTGCCATCCGTCCATCCTCCCAGAGAAATACAGAGAGACAGGCAACACACTCATATTTAGACCTACAGGTAGCTCAGGCCCCGTTTCCACGATGTTCTCAAGAGAAAACACAAACCTTTATTTTGGATTTGGGTGTCTGCTCACGGGACCGCGGTGCTCAGAGTTACTGGAAACCCTGACTCTGTTTCCATGTAGACGGACGAAAACACAACTTTCCTGAAACGCTGGGGCTGGTCCTGTGGCCCCAGTAAACAGTTGTTCTGAACATACTCAGTAGACGGACAGTCAGAACAGTGTTTTCCTCCAGAGTGTCAGGAATTACAGTCCAGATCCTCCTGGTCCTGGTTCCAGTCCAGATCCTCCTGGTTCTGGTAGTTTTATAGTTGACAGCCACTGTAACAACAATCTAACTTGGTGTTCTTTCCATGTGAATGTCAGTGTTCTCCATTGTTGATGTTTACAGTGTGTTGTTCTCTGTGTTCTGGCATGTTACTACATTGTTTTCAGCATTTCTGACAGGAAAATGGTAAAACGACCCGTTTTCTCTTGGAAGGTCACTCAGGCCTGAAGCGACCATTATGAGTTTATTACTGTTACTATGTGGAGTTTGCATCTTCTTTCTCCTCTCCAGTAAGTATGAAATGAATCCCAAATCCATGTTGCTTTTCAATTGCTTCAGGATTACACCAACACAACACCGCTGAAGAAATGTGCGGTAATCAGTTGGAGGGAAGCTGAGCAGTGGGTGGAGGCCAATAAAACGCGGTGAGGTAGACGTCCTGTTCCCACCATGAAACCACCGCAGGGCTCGAATAAAACACCGCTTGAAAATGAGTGCGGAGCAAACCGAGCGAGCTGGCCGCTGATGGCCGTGCACAGAGGAAGGAACAGCCGGTGCTGACTGGAGCCATGAGGCTGCGCTGTCCAGGGAGGGACGTCACTCTGGAGGACGCCGTTTCTTCGAGAAACGTTGAGTCTCCTGTCCTCAGTCTTGACAGGGTTGAGCTGTAAAAACGTCTGACACTTTCATCCATTCACTGACGCTGATATATGAAGCTGTGTGTCGTCTTCAGACAACGATACAAGAGGCTGTAATATTTCTCTACCCGATCCAGTGAGAGCTTTAAATAACAGAGGCCCAAGGACGGAGCCCTGAGGAACCCCTCCACTGATTTTCATTCACTCAGATTCATGGTTACCAAGACAGAATAGTCTCTATTCAAATCAGAAATTCTCATCTACAAACAGGTTGAAGCAGCTATAACTGTGGCTCCAGAGAGATTACTGTGTGCCGTCTTTATTCCCTCAATGCTGATTTTTATCCAGCAGAAATGATCTCTCCACTGTTTCCTCTATTTCATACTCAAAATTTGCTCTTCTCATCTGACGTCACTGATTTCAGAGGTTGAAAAAATAGACTGGATTTCAAGGGGTTAATGTTTTTATGCAAGTCTTGATGTTATAAATATGGATCCAGCTGATGCCAGAAGCTGCAGCGAGACAGCAGCAGCAGCCAGGAAATCCTTCTCCTCACATACAAAGCCTTTAATGACCGCCTCCTATCATGTCTGACAGACTCGTTTCATCCTCCTGAAATGTGACGTGTGGTCCAGACAGTCTCTGGAAGAAACGCAGGACGGTTTCCAAGTTTCACTTCAGGAAGGAAACATTTTCATGTCACCATCACAAACCTTCTCCTTTCAGCTTTTGACTGGAGACTGACCTTTTGAACCCTGTCAAGAGGCCAGCATCACAGAGCGCAATGGATGATTAGTATATTTTCTGTACATAATTCTAATTTTCTTATTAAGTACGATGCTGTTTGGCTGTGTTTTTCACACCGAACCCTCATGTGGGCCATGTGACAGCAGGAGTGAGACCACTGGTCAGATCAGAAATCGCCGCTGCAGCAGTGACTCCACAGTCTTCACCCAGTTATTAACGCGGCGCTGTGTCGATGGATGAATGGGTGAAGGACTGCAGTGTGTGTCTCTCACCCATCAGCGTACAAACAGCCGTCCTCACAACAAGCCTCTGCTGGCTGTTACTCTGCCCTCCATTCGGCCTTTGGGCCAGTGAGGAAGATGATCTACCAGGTTACTGTCTTGATGAAGGTGGAGAATTGGCAGTGCTTCAGATCAGAGACGATTTAGGAGAGGTTTGTATTGATGGAGTCATGTTCAAGCTGTGAAGTGATTTTTCACTGTGTGTGAAGTGGTGGTGCAAACTGAGTCAGCCTTGAGCAGAGAGAATGCTTTTATTGTGAAGGGAGACTCTAGTTCTGTATTCAGACTTCAGCAGATTTTCTTTCTGTGTTCTGCCTTAAAGTTCTGGCCCATTTATTTGCCATGAAACTCCTCCACCAGCACATTCAGCAGAGAATCAGTGCTGTCCCTCTGCGTAAGGCAGGCAGAACCCTGGTCAGGTAAAGCTCAGAGCGCCGTGCATCGGCTCAGCGCTCCTCCTGCTGGACTCCAGGGACTCAGCCACTCGAACTCCAGTTATTGATGAAACTGCGTCTGCACACACTCGGTGTTGACCCAGAGCTCTCCATCCATCTTCCCTGTTCAGACATAAAGAGTGTGTTTACGGCGTGTTCGGGCTCTTCGTGCAGCGCTCCGGGACCGTTCGCCACGTCGCTGAGAAAGAGCAGAGCGTCGCTGTGACTGACAGACGAGGCAGCATGTCAGCACGGCGGATCGCTGCTATGAGGAAGGAGAAGTGCTCCCAAGATAAACACAGGGCCGTTTACAGAGCAGCGCCCGGCCTCCGACTGTCAGGAACACGAGAGAGCCGACAGAATGCCTGAGTTCACAGTGTGTTCAGAAGATTCTGGCTCTTCCTGGATTTGCAGGCGGTAATCGCTGCTTGGCAGCTTCCTCAACGGCGGGTTTTCTGCAGCCTGCAGCTGTGAGCAGCTCTGCCTCTTCCGTTGTGTTCGCTGTGGACGGTAGTGTCCATCAGCACTGCATATCAAGCAGTGTGAGCGTGCACACTGTGCACACTGTGCACCCTGACTCGGCCCGGCGCTGGGCTGCTGGGCCGCCTGCAGTCCTGTTGGAGACAACGCGGATGTTGGTGCAGACCTCTACGTGTGCTTCTCGGTGTTTGTTGCGGGGAAAGGCCCGTTCCTGTTTCAACACGGCGATCCCCCTGTGAACAGAGCGGGCTCATAAAGAACCGCTTCCCAGGATCGATGTGGAAAAGAGTCAAAGCTATAAATCTTTTTCACATGTTGCAGCCTCTTTCACACTCCTGCACGCCATGAGACACTTCGGCGAAGCCTTGAGCAACTCCTGCTGTGTTCTGATGTCTCCTTTAAAAAAACAAAACAGAAGACAGGGGCAGAAGCAGGCTGGAAAATAATTAGCATGAATAAAAAAGAACCAGAAGGGGATTTTACAACCATCGCATTAACTGGCAACGGCTCAGTAACATGACTCACTGTTAAAGGAGGCGAAGCCTGTCAGACTTCACCGACTGAACACAAAAGGCAGAAATGCAAAGATTTTGAACATCTCACCATCAGCGGAGCAGAATATTAACAAGTACTGATGAAGACTGGCAGTAATCTCTGTGAACAAGGGTCAGAGGTCAGATCTGAATGCTTCTTATCTACAGGCCTGCAATAAACACACACATGGTTCCTGCCACGTTTGTTTCAAAGTTCCAAATGAATGAAATATTGTTTAGAAGGACACGCCTGGCACTGAGCGATCCACAAGACCCTGTTCTGCAGCGGAACTGAAAACTCTGCTGATGGGAAAAGTCCTCATGTGAGCTAAAATGTCTTCATACTGAGCATAAATGAATGTTTGCAGATCATTTTGTAGTTCCTGTTTGTAAATAAAGTTTGTAAATGTACAGAAAAGGATTTGCATGGTTGTAAAAAGAAAAAAAAAGATTTGCATTCACACACACGAGGCCGGGTTTTCCAGCAGAGCAAGCTTCAGATGATGAAATATGGTCGTGTTTTATTTCCTGACTTGTGTTGAATAAACACTTAAAACAAGATGAAGGCTTGTTTCAGTGATTTCCGGTTCTCAAACTGCTTTCAGTTTTCCAAAATCAAGCTTCGCTCCATGTTGAAACTCTCCTCCCATTCAAGAGTCTGCAGCCAGGCGGCAGGACAGAAAGCCACTCCCTGATTGGACGGCTCTATCCAATCAGATAGAGGCGCAGAGACAGGGACAAAACCTGCACTTTTGCTCAGTTGGAGGCTGAGGGTGTCTTCTGGAGACCAAAGAGCAGAGAAACCGTCCATCATGTGACGACCCAGAGCGGGCCAGCTTCCCGGCTGAACCCGGCCTCTCAGTAGACCGGCACCATCCAGTCCAGCAGGGGGGCTGAGCTGGTTTTCCTCCGAGCTGCAGTCAGTCTGGGAGGAACTGACCTGCAGGCTGGACTTTTCAAGAAAGACATGAGATTTGATGCATCGCAAAAGGAAACCCGTGAAGAAGAAAACCTCTGTTTGAATGCTTGAATTTCACTTCAGATAAAAATGGGACACACACTGAAAGCAGTTGGTTTAAAAAAATAACCCAATTTTAACCCAAAAGTTGGTATGGAAAAGGATGAAGCATTGCTTTGAGTTTGTTTTAACCCAATAGGTTGGGTCATTTAAAAAAAAAGGGTTCAATTACTGTATTTTAACTCAAAAGTTGGGTTATGCTGACTATTATTTGGGTTATTCCTAACGCAACTGTGGGGTTGCACAGTTTAGCGCTAAATATAATAAGTTATCATTAGCTTCCCCGGCCGCTTGTCATTTTCAGGGATGCAGGAGTCAATCCATCCTTCCTGTGAGTGAAGGCAGGCCTAACCAGGAACAGTTCACAGCTTCTCGAACCCGGGCCCCTTTTGCTGTGAGGCAAGATCACTAACCACTGCACCAGCTGTGGTCTGAACAAGAGCAGCAAATATGTTGCACTCCTGGTTCATCCTATTCTTTCTTGAATTTTTGGCAGAACTATTTTCATTCCATTAAAAACACACTTAAAATCAATATAAGCAAAAAAATGAGAATGACAATTTCAACTAGAATATGTAAATATAGTAACTCCGCCCACTGCACTGTTTCGAAGCTTTGCCTATCATTTGCAGAGAATTTATTTTAAATGGCAGACAACCATTATTTTTATTATCATTACCACCAAGGTTGTCATGTCGCCACATGCAGCATGCTTCAGTATTTAGAACCACTTTAAAGGTAAAGGATGCATTTCATGGACATAAGATGTGTGGTTATAAATAATGTAAATGAGATTACACCATAATTTCAAAAAATAAACCCAAAATGGGTTGCTCTCTGAAGATGGTGGATGACATTGAAAACCCATAAATTGGGTAAAATAGTAGCCCTATAACTCAGCAAATGGGTTACTCTTTACAAAAATAACCCAAACACTTAACTCAACACTGGCAACTCATAAATAGGCTTAGCACCCAAAATAACCCAAAATAACCAAAAAATAACCTAAAAACAACCCAGCATTTCAGTGTGAGGATATTAGATAGATCTGAAATACACCGGGACTGGTCTTTCACTGAAAACTTCTAATAAAAAATACAGAACAGAAAGTACATCGAAGTTCCACTGAAATAACTGGAAGCTTGACCTCTGAAATGTTCTGGAACTTCCTGTCTTTTTATATATAAAAAAGGGAATTTCCACTGTGTCTCAGTCAGGAGCAAGCAGCCTCCAAATAAGCGTAAAAAACAAGAACCAGGAAGACTAGAACCAGGACCTGGAAGGACTGGAGTGACTTCCACTGCAGAAAGGCATTTCTGTTTCCCCCGGGCAACGGACAGGGTTCTCCGTGTTCCAGGCAGGGTGAACGAGCACCAGGTGACGAGAGAACATCCTGACACTTCTCTCTTGAATCAAACCCAGGGCCTCATGTCAGCAGACCGTCAGGTTGGTCTGAGATATTTTACCACGGTTAATTTCAAAACTCCATAGTTTGTCTTTTTTTCAACCTGAAATGTGTGTTTTTAAACGAGGTGGGAGCCAGAACAGACCCCAGGCTGACACAGGGACAACATGCAAACTCCAGCAAGGAGCGTCATCACTGCCAGACCAGATTCTCCTGGTCCTGGTCCTGGTCCTGGTCCGGGTCCTGGTCCCAGTCCAGACTCTCCTGGACCTGGTTAGAGTTGACAGTCACTGTAAGAACCGTCCAGCTGCTCCTTCCATTCCAGAGAGATTTATTTACCATGAATGTTTATTACATGTGATTTAATTCCTAAAACAACCCACAGCGCCAGCTCCAGGCCCGGCAGCTGTGAAGATGTGTTTTCACCTGGAGTGTGTGCACACGAGGCCACACACCCACACCAGGGGTAACTCTGGGTCACATGTGGACCAGGGAACCCAGAGGGAACTCATGCATGCTGGGGGAGAACATGCAGCTTCACCCAGACAGGCCTGGCTGACCCTGCTGTTCCCCCCCAGAGGAGACTTCGGTCTGTGTTTAAAACGATCCGTGTCCCTCAGAACCAGACGAGCTGCTGTTCTCTGGAACTTCTAGAAGGAACCTTGAACGGCAGCAGAGCAGAGCTCCAGTCCACCTTAAACACACTGAACACACACATTTCCTGAAAACGCCCCGAGAGAGAGAGAGAGAGAGAGAGAGAGAGAGAGAGAGAGAGAGAGAGAGAGAGAGAGAGAGAGAGAGAGAGAGAGAGAGAGAGAGAGAGAGGAGAGAGAGAGAGAGAGAGAGAGAGAGAGAGAGGAAACACCGACACACCGACTCGACGCCGTCTTCCTCCACCAGCCGCGGAGGCCTCACTCCGAGATAAAACTTTTTCTTTTCCTCTCAAACTTTTCCGCCTCCACCGTCCGCACCGCACCGACCCGCGGTCCGGAGCCGCGCCCGCCCAGAGGAGCCTCCAGGGCGACCCTCCCCGCCCCGGCTGAACCGGCGGCGGACTCCGGGACACCGGGACTCCGGCCGATGGAGGGTGCCTGCGCTCGGGACTAGAGCCCCAGAAGAGAGCTGCTGGTTCGGACCGGACGGTCGACAGGATGTTGGGGAACCCGGGGACGTACGCGAACAAGAAGAGGAAGAAGCCCGTCCTCAAACAGTAAGCTCCCGGGCCCTGTCACCGGGCCGGGCCGGGCCGGGCCGGGCCGGGCTCCCTCTCCTCCGCCGCCACCCCGCTTTCACCACCGGACACCCGAACACTGCAGTCGCGCGAGGCTGAGTTATTTAAAGTTTCCATGGAGGAGAGAGAGCAGACTCCATTTCCCAGCTGTGCTCAGCTGTGGCTCCTGCCCCTGTTACCTGTGTCTGAGGTTTAGTCCTTCATTCTGCTGCACACTGCCCTGGTTCCCTCCTCTAGACCTCCACTCTGTCCGGTGTCGATGCACTCTGGGGGGTCAGCAGTGAACACTGTGTCATAACACACTCAGGTTTTGGTCACTCATCAATACACAGCTGCTCTCCATGTCCGACATGTGCACTGTGAGTGATCTTAAGGTGAATTAAAGGTGCTCTGAGAGCACCAGACTGTCGTGTTAGGTTCTGAGTATTAGACTTAAACAGAACATTCAGGTCTTCCGGGAGTGGAAGAACGATTCTGTTGAGCCGACCTCAGGTTGTGTCTACACATCTCCCGCCATGGAAACTACCATCTGACCCAGTTTGTTTAAAGGACTGACGAAGACTCCTCCATTTACACTCTGTATTGAAAATTACCTGCACTGATACAGTCTCCACTCGCTGAAGTCACTGAATAGTTTTTACACCTATATAGAGTGTTAGATAACACTGACATTGGGTACATAAGATATAACGCTATATCACCATACGTATGCTAAGATGCAGTTTATTTATTTTCACACAGCCATGGTTCAGACAAAGTGCTATAAACTGTAAAATACAACAGCAGCAGGGATTACAAAAACCAGCTCAGCGTGTCACGCTGGGTCAAGAGCCAGGGCACGGTGCTAATGATACTTCTATGAAGAAGATCTGTCCAAAACATTCCATTATTTTGTGTTTTGTGGGCATATATAAAGTGGAACTGTACTCGCTCACTACAGTGAAGTTCCTTTGTGTTTGCTCAGCCAACAAGTTATCAAATGAAGTAGTGTTAAAAGTGGAGATAAGAGGCATTAAGGTGGACTGCAGGCTCTGCTCCAGCTCCGTCACCAACATGACTGGTGTTTATTTGACACAAAACGTCCAAACAGGTCAGATTTTTCCACTTGCAGCGGTTCCGTGTGGCTCTGGCGGAGTGGTTTTCTCTTTTTCTGGTAACTGGGAGTGACGGCTGGCTGCGCTGGCTTTGTGTTTCCCACTTCTCTTCCAGGCCACCTTAAGAATGTGTGTCTCTCTTTGGATCTGGCATGGATATGTTGCCCTCTCGCATTAATCACAATCAAGTTGGAGAGTCGGCTGCTGCTCTCACGCGATGCTCCGAGGAGGGGGAGGCTGCCGGGCTCACACTGTGTTATTGTAATCTGATACTCCGTCTGCCGCTTCCCCTCGTCCTCCCTCCCTCATCCCTTCTTCAGCTTGCCTCAACTGCACTGCTCTGAAAACACGAGGCCGGAGAGAGCAGTGGACATACTTTACGGAGCGTCTGTCCGACGGCGGGACAGACAGGATTTTCACGACGCTCACAGACGCTTCTCTGTTTTTGTTCGTCCCGTTTACACGGTGACGTCTTCGCCTGAAAACAAAGACTCTTGTTGTGTTTCGGGTGTCTGTTGACTCGACAGTCATGACCCCAGCCACTCAAAACGCAGCTTTTTGAAGAGGGCTCCCAGGGGGCAATTTTTCTAAAACAATATCTGTCTCTGTGTAAACAGGGGAAAACTCAACTTTCCTGAAACGCAGCTGCTGCTCATGTGAACCACGGCCCCAGTCCCAGTCCACATTCTCCTGGTCCTGGTCCTCGTCCTGGTCTCAGTCCAGATCCTCCTGGACTTGGCAGTTTTTGGAGTTGGTAGTCACCGTAACGACAATCCAACTGGGTGTTCTGCCAGTATGAAAGTCTGAGTTCTCCACTGGTGATATTTACAGTGGATTGTTCTTGGTGTTCTCCCGTTATTGATGTTTAAGGTGGATTGTTCTCTGTGTTCTCCCGTTGTTAGTGTGTGTAGTGTATTGTCGTCTCTGCAGAATGTGTGTGTGGTTTCATTCATTTCATGCTAACAGCCTGAAACACGTTTACTGAAGTAAGTTTCCACCGTGTCAGACTTTGTGATGTTTCTGCTGCGCTTTGTGCCAGCCGTATTAAATCTAACAGACGTCTCTCATGCATCGCTGAGTTTCACTCGTTAATATTCCCATCAGCTCGTAACAGGAGCTCGCTGAGGCTGTTAGAACAGCTGAGCCTGGCCACCGGACTGCGGCGCAGCCTGGTCAGAACGAGGCTCACCAGTTACTCTTGGCATCAGCATGTGGAATGAATCCGACCCTGGTGATGCTTCTGAGGCACTGTCATCGCTTCACTCGTTACCTTCTGGAAGGATCACTCAGTGGAGTAGTGGAGAGCTCTCACTGTTTATGGCGAGGACTTCCCTGGTTCGATTCCGTCAAGTCATTTGAGTTTTCCCTCTTTACTTAATGTCCTTTCATTACAGATACAGGTTTTTGGTGAAGAGGCCACTCTGAATTGGCTGTGTCGGTGAAGCAGATCGGGTGTATGGTTCTCTGTCTCTGTCTTTTCCTGTTAGCCTCTGTGATGGACTGTCCAGGGTGTCCAGGGTCTGTTTTTCCTGTATAACCTGGGATCAGCCTCTGCACTGCTTGACCCTTCAGTTTGAGAAATGGGGTGCAGGAGATGGGTAAACAGATACAGCTCTTGACAAGGTTTACAGAGAATGTTTCAGAAAAGCGTAAACAGCGGTTTAAAGATGTCAGAGGTCAAAGGAAACAAGTCAGACGGGCTGGAGATTCAAATAAACTCCTGGTACGACTACCTTATGCAGCTATTTCTGATTGCACAACATGCTGATCTTTGTAGTTGGTGGACTTCTGCAGGCAGCGAGTCCAGCTAATGCCGACATTCAAACAAACTCGCCAGAGCTGCTCAGGAGAAACTCTGTCCTCTGATAAGTCTGGATTCCTCTGCTAATGGCCCAGCTCAGTGTGGTGTAAACAGCATGTCAGCCTGGATCCATCCTGTCTTTATCAACAGTTCACGCTGCAGCTGGTAGTGTGTGCGTGTGCGTGTGTGTGTGTGTAGAGGGGTTCTTGACGTACTCTGGTGTTGTCCCTCCATCCCTGATTGACTGTGTTATTTTCAGATGACCACTCTCGATTTTTAACGGGTCAAAACATTTGAGACTGGCTCAGCGGCTCCGTGGGTTTCAGTCTCAGCCTGACGCTGCTGAGGATTTCAGTTCCATTAATGTAGAGCTGAATAACAGGGCAGCAAAACACTGATTTACGACTGTACTGGTGATTAAGACATTATCAGAAACATTCACCCGCCGAGGCTGAATCAGTCATGTATTCATGATAGCGTTTTCTTGTCTCATTGCGATCCAAGTGTTGCTCCTGTGTTTTCCACTAAATAGCGGTTCAGTGTTCAGTTCAATGGTGTATATTCAAATTGAAATGATAAAGGACAGTACTTGAAGTCTTCAGCATGAATGGAACAAACTGCAGGAGAGCGTCCCAGATCCCTGAAAGAACCGTCTTTTTAGACATGTCTGACTTTCACACATTGATGGACAGTGCTGTATGAGCTCTGTCCACGTCCCATCGTCACGTCAGTGAGGTTCTGCTGGTCTTACCGTCACACGTGGCTCTGGAGCCGTTTTCTTAAAACAGTGAATGGAATGGTCGGACACGGCCTGTTATTTCAGGGGTGTTTGTCTTTTACAGGCTCAGCTGTCATTAAACTGGTTTGTGGCTACAGAGAGGCTGGTCCTCTCAGTCTAATGAACCATTGTAGACAGGAAAACAATCACTTGGTTGCTGGGAAGGAGCTGCAAATTCAAATGGTATTTGTGGAAATCTGAACTGAGCCAAGAGAAGAGTGAATATTTAACATCTGCCCAGTCGCTTCAATAAAATAAAGAGATGTTCTCCAGTCTAAATAAAACAACACCAATCACTAGTTTCTATCAGAATTGAAAACATGCCCCTGGACCATTTCTGGTGGCTGTGGTCTGATGGACACAACCGTAAATGCAGGGATTAATTCTTGACATCAAACCAAGTGAAGTTGTGTGTTTACATGCAGCTGCAGACATATGGCGTTTATAAATCCTCTTTCAATTGGTAACACTTGTTTTTTGCAGAGAACGTGCATCAGGCTGTGCAGCGTAAAGCGCCGGGCTGGGCTGGGCTGTGTGTTGGCTGTTCCCAGTGTAAATCCCCGGAATGAGAAGGTGGCCTGTGTGCAGACGGCTGTGTTTCTGGCGCAGTGGGGCTGAGGTTTCCTGCGCTGCCAGCTGGCCTCGGCCGCACAAAGGCACCATTGAAGCCGACTGTAAAACGCTGTGGTCACTGTACAGGGGCATTCCAGGCAGACCTGCCGTCCAGATCCCCGGTTCATCACCCCGACAGTCACTGTGTGCTTCTGCTCCTCCGAATTACTACAAAATGCCAGATTAAGGTGTTCTGTAATGAGAGAGCAGGCCTGGGAGGAGCCTTGTTGTCATAGTCACACACACACACACACACACGCGGCTCCCTCAGACAGGCCTCCAGTGCAGGGTAAAGCTCTCTGTAGATGATGGATGTATTTCTGTAGCATGACCTGAAGTCGGCTTCCAGCTTCCTCCCTGGACAAACAAACAATGCAAAGTTTCCACTGAGCGCCGCTTTAATCCTAACAAGCTCGTAAACGGGGGAACGGTCCCAAGAATGTTTCATATTCATTATTCATCCTTGTATTTGTGCATGAAGTCGAGCGTATTTATCTAACTTTCCTTTGTTTCTTTATTGTAATCGTGAACAGATTTGGAAAAAGCCCTTGAACTGAGGTGAATCACAGAATCGCTCCAGCCCTGCTTTACCTTGTTGTTGTGGACGCTTGTTGTAACCACCGCAAGGAAACCAGCGATGGAGTCGGTATGTTGACTGGCGAAAGCGGCACAACATGTAACAGCAGCAGCAGAGAGTAGGACAGAGGCTGAGGCAGTTCAGGCGAACAGGACTGGCAGAATGCAGAGGTCGGTCCAGCCGCCCAGTCTGACGGCGGGCTTCAGTTTTCCTGCTTTGCTCTGGGATCAACCGCTCCAGCGTCAGTGCAGCTGGACTCAGAGTGATGCTGAAGGACGGGGGGATAATAAGGTTTTCCGGTCTGGTTTGAGGCTGCAGCTGCAGTCTCAAAGCAGGTCAGCTCCTCTCGTGGTACAACAGGAAAACTATGAATCACTTTACTAAGTTATGTTAGTTTGTTCTGCCAATTCAGAGTTTTATGATGGCTGCTGTTTTCTCTCGTTATGTAATCCACACATTTCCTTTGAAGCACAATTAAGTCGTAAAGAAAGAAAACAAAACACAGTACTGTCCATCGGCTCAACACTTCATCTGTAAATCCACAATAATCAATACGGTGCTAAATACTCCAGGACCAGTGATTCACTGCTTCAAACATGAACTCTCGGTAATCACCTTGTCTTGGGCCTTTTTTCTGCAGTTATATTAAAAAAGCCTTACTTTTTGTCTCTTGGTCTAACAGACTGCTGTGCAACAAAGGTTAATTACAGTATTTTAAACTAATTAAAATCCTCAAAGACTGCAGTCATAACAGTAGTATGGGTGCTGGGAGGTGTTGCGTGGATCGAGGGGGGGGGGTGCTGTTGATGGCGTTAGGATGTGCTGGTGTGACCTGCGGTGGTTTTAATGCCGCGGTTCTGGCGGTTCTGGCAATGCATGCAGGCGGACGTGCTGATAAGAGGTGTGGCTCTGCATTGAGCTTTGTTCTCCGCTCTTTGTTTCACTTTCAAAGAGGAGCGCTCATAAACACACCGCAGGTTTTTTAAACAGTCTTTCAGTATCAAAGGCAAAGACACAAAGTCTCAGCGATACGTGTCCTCAGATAACCTCGGTCCGTCCAGCAGCAGGATGGAGAGGAACGTTCTCTGAGCCCAGCGTTTGGGTCGGTTCTGAGCGTCCTTTACTGGTTTCATCTGACTGGCTTTTGATCTGGACTTCTTTTTATCGCATTGGGACTTTTGTTGGAGTAGTGTTGGCTTCTTTGAGATGGATTTGGAAGCTGGTATTACTGTACTCTTGTTTTGGATTTGACCATGATCAAGTTGTAGGTTTTAGACTTCCTTTAGACTGAGCTTTAGTTTTAGACCTGGTTTAGGTTTGGAATACTTCAGATTAGTTTTATCCTGTTGTGGGAGACTGATTCCTGAGTTCCTTTAAACCTGGTTTGGGTTTTATCTTTCATTTTGACGCAGCATAGAGCCATTTTACACCGGCTGCGTTACGGATCCGGATTGGATCCGCAGCCAGAAATTACGTCGCGCAGCAGGAGCTACAAGCATTTATATGTCAAGGCTCGATCCGGAATCTGGCCGGCCCACATTGGAATGTCTTTCTGAGCCGGAGAATGGACTGGACAGCCAGATACTGTCTGTAGAGCATGAGTTGCAGCAAACATGTCCGGTCAGATCTCTTCCAGAGTTCACTGAGTTCATCCGTGTTTGATGGAAATTCTGGCTGGTAGTTATTCTGAGCTTTTTATAAAACGTAAAAGCAACGCAAACGGATGTTTGTCTGCCGAGGAGAGAACCTTCTTCCCAGCAGCAGCAGCTCAGACTCCAGCAGGCTAAATACAAACCTACCGTCACTCCACGGGCTGCTCATGTAATTTGTCGAGGTGGAAGCCGTTTTTTTTTTTTTTTTTTTGACCGTGACAGCAGCTCTGATTGCTCTGTTGGACTTGTTGTTTTGACCACCCAAGTTCAAGTGAAAAACACCGGCTCACGAGGCTCAGCGGAGATTCATGTCATGACTCTTAAATCAGACGCACATGCTGCGCCGGGACTGAACCCAAAGTATTGGCAGAAAGTGAGAAATGAAGACAATGCACAAAACTGCTGCTGTCAGCCGTCCAACACACACACACACACACACACACACACACACACACACACACTCTGGGTCACGGTGGTACCCCAAAAAGACGACCTCCTCAGAACTGAGCAGACGGTGTTGGACAGCTGTGACACCTGACAGGACGTTGGGAAAACGAGGGGTGCTACACATGAGAGAACCTCCCTCCCCTCACGGCGTTTGGAAGTGTGCACTGGCACTGCGGGGTGTGTGTTTGTGGCTGACTAACACCCGTACGTCTCCGACTCTCAGTGTGACTGAGCTTCGTGGGCCCAGTTGTTGAGCGTAGTGGAGAGCTCGGTGACTAACGGGGTGACAGACCCCGCTTGATGGATGGTGTTTAACTCAAACTGAGCTTCAGCAAACACCAGGACTGAACACTCACCCCAACAACTCCGCTGTGTACGCTCTGAAACTAAACTACCGGCGGCGTTTGGTGGAGTCAAACATTTACCAGGCAGCGGTGTAAATCCTGAGCTGGACGCCGCGGACTTCACTCTCCGATAATGAGCTTTTATCTGCAGGCCGCAGCCTTTGGAGCTGAGCGCAGCAGGCTGACGGGACAGTCCTGATACCGTCCCCGTCCTCCAGACCAGTGGAGTCTGAAGGGACCATGGACAGCGGTCCTCGCAAGGGTTCAGAGACGATGGTCTTCAGAACGCCTCAGTCGATTCTTTCCCGCTGTCTTCTCAGACAGTGGTCGTGTTTGCAAATGAACGGTAACAGGCGTGTGTCTCATTCATTGATGGCTACATACATTGCAAGTATTTGCAGACAGTGGTTTGCCGAATGGCTCACAGAAATGTCCAGACAGTTTCCAAACTTGTTGGCAGACAGTGGTTCTCAGTAGTATTACTCGTATACAGCGTATCAGAGAAGCGTTTACAGACAATGATTTCTAGAGGTGTTTGCAGGCAGGATTGTCTTTTCACTGTGAGTTTGAGACGGTTCAGCAGTTAAATAAATATGATGTATTAGTTGGTGAATGTACTTAGTCCAGAGAACACAGCCTGAGCTGCAGCGGCTGCAGCAGCAGAGAGCTGAGGTGAGGTGTGCGTCTCTCCACTGAGGAGCTGATGGATAAACTGCAGCAGTCTAATTGTGATCGCAGTGGATTCCACACTCTGAGCTCCATTACCTCCCCGGCTTCTTCCTCAGCGTCTCTTTCCCCACACTCTTGGTAATGACAGGCTATTAAGTTTCGCACGCCGGCCTCAAACCCGAGCCGTCCTTCTCAGAAACGACGCAGGAATGATCTCACTCTCGAGAAATGCCAACTGCAGACAAAAGCTCGCATTCAGGAGCATTTTGTCCACCTTGATTTGCGGCGGATCACGGGGCTGAGCAGCAGACGCTTGCTGACGGCGCTCGGCGGTGGAAAAGGAGGACGTCTCAGCATATCCCCCCTCATCTCTGTTTGGATTTCTTATCGCAGCAGGACAATAGCAGCAATATGCTGGCAGAAAGCTGGGCCTCAGACCTGAAGGCAGAGCAGCTGAGCGCCTGCCAGATGCACAGGAATGACTCAGATGTGCGAGGGGCGTGTTGTTGTGTGCACATGTACAGCTGCCGACAAACAAAGGTCCCCAATCTGGATGTAGGATAGTTTACAAAATCCGGCTCAAGCCTTCAAAGACTTTTCCAGATGCAAAAATAGAAGGGAAAAAAAAAGGCGCACAGTGCGTTGACTATGTAACATATGGAAGACATTGAAGAAGACGTCAGCTCGGGCTGAGAGGGCTGCAGCAGCAGCCGCTCGCGTCTTCAGGGAAGAAGCGGTGATCGTGAGGCACTTACCGTAGTCACAAGATTCCTGTTTGGGACTGGCGTCTGCGACCCACTGACCTTTAGGAAAAGCTGCTCACATGCAGCACCAAGCGTAGAAGAAGGACAGATTTCATCTGTGAACTCAGCACTTTGCAGTGAAGCAGGAAGTGACGCCTAACCCAGGGCAGCTTCCTGTGTCTCTTCGAGTCTGAGAGAGAACCTGTATGTCCTCAGAACACATTAAAAACTAAAGAAACCACAAAACCAGCCACTGGCCTCCTTTTGCCAGCATTCTCTTTGTTATTGTGTGAATACACCTTTTAACTACTGCCTTGCTCTGAGGTTTATCAGTCTGGACCTGGACATGTGGGTGGAGGAGGCAGGACACATATCAGAGCATATCAGGGTTCACACAGGTGTGTGTGTGTGTGTATCGACCAAGCCTTTCGGGGGCGACTGTGGCTCGGTTGGCACAGTGGTCGGAAGGTTGTTGGTTTGATTCCCCATCTCCACTG
This sequence comes from Salarias fasciatus, assembly GCF_902148845.1. Classification (NCBI taxonomy): domain Eukaryota; kingdom Metazoa; phylum Chordata; class Actinopteri; order Blenniiformes; family Blenniidae; genus Salarias; species Salarias fasciatus. The sequence continues at coordinate 28,514,709 of NC_043760.1, forward strand.
AAGCAAGACACACACAGGCACAGACTGCTCCCAGTGGACAGACTGGCCGGGATGGCACAGCAGACCGCTCCTCTGGTGTGTGAGTGTGTGTGTGAGAGTGTGTATGAGTGCGTGAAAGAGCTCTATAAGCAGGGATGGGAACCGTTCACACTTGGACCGATGCAGGATCAGTTCTCGGTTCCGGTACTCAACATCACCAGTTTTCGGTGCTTTCGTGAGTTTATGTGGTAATAAATGTTAATTTGTTACCGGCTGCAGTCAAGTTGCTAACGGATGCTAGCATGCTAATGGATGCTAGCATAGGAGTTGTCATCTGGACTCCTCAGCTTCCTGGGATTAGAAATATTCCCGCCGCAGCGAGTGGAATTTGCATCGCAGTTTTGAAAGTGGGGGCAGCGCTTGCTAGCATGCTAGCCACTCAAGGCATTATGCTCGTGTGCATGCAATGCTGTGATCAAGTCCAGCTTGGAAAATCAACAACTCTTCTACTCCATCACAGGTACAAGGATGCGTTCAGTAGCGAAACATGGTACCGTTTTACATGAATCGGTACTCGGTAGAATCGACGGAATTCGGTGGGTACCTATAGAAATACCGAGTCCACCCCTATATATATATATATATATATATATATATATATATATATATATATATATATATATGTTGTAGTGTGGTGTGGGCTATTTACCGTCGGACTGCTGTTCTTTTTTTGTTTGTGTTGAGAGGAGCGTAGCCTTCAGCTTGAGGCAGCTCTTCAGTATCACTCTGTTTCACGTGTGGCACGCCGGTGGGTCTTCTCTCTGATTGGACGGTTGAACGGTGAAAGTCCTTTTCAGTGGTGCTGCTCATTAGCGTGGTGTCTCTCGGGTCCTGCCGGCAGTGACGGGACGTTCGGCTGAAGCTGCAGTGTCTTCTGGTCGTATGTTTCCCCAGTAAACCGTGAGTGTGGGCCGGCAGCCGGCTGACTCATCCACACTCCGCTGTCTGATCATCACATCCGTTTCGTCCTAATTATTTTGTCTGAGTAATTGTGAAGTCGCAGAAGTGGCTGTGGGTGGAGCATGTGTGCGGCGCGTCGCCATCCGGCCCTCTCCAGACCACCGGCTCTGCTCCGGGTGGGTGAGGGTCACTGCCACGACCCCCGCCGCCCCCACTGACCCTGCATTTCTGCCTTCTGCTCTTCAGGAAGAAGATCAGCGACGGCAATGAGGTCGTCAAGTCGAATCCCTCGAAGCGCCACCGGGATCGGCTGAACGGGGAGCTGGACCGGCTCATGGACCTGCTGCCCTTCTCCGAGGAGGTGCGCTCCCGCCTGGACAAGCTGTCGGTGCTGCGCCTCAGCGTGGGGTACCTCCGGGTCAAGAGCCACTTCAGGGGTAAGGAGCTTCCCGGGGACTCACCGCTTTGCTTTGTTGTGGTTTTCGTGCCTTTGGGCAGCGCAGGGCTCAGAACCTTTTAAGACAGAGTGAGGCCTGGAACCGCTGGTGAACAGTACGTTCACTCGCTCAGTCAGTGGAAATAGAAACATATTCAGTCCAATAATTTCTGAAGCTTCCTGACTTCTTCACCAGCCGCTTGTTTCATAATTGTTTCGTCTGTTTTTCAGTTTCCTGATGGTGACTTGCATGATTCGCCTCATGGAGGCCAGAGTAGTAACTCAGGGAAGTAGTGATAATAAGTATCGTGTGTGTGTGCAACAAACAGAGGCATGAACGACACACGGTGTTTATAAAGAAAAGGTGCAGTTTGTCTTTTAAGTAAGTAGAAGTTTTGGATGATTGAGGTTTGGTAGAATGAGCTACTTTCAATGAATAAATCAGAAATAGATTGATCCATAACACAGATCAGTAAATAGCGTCTAATGAGCTGCAGTTCTGCGATATGGCGGCTGCAGACCTGCTGCAGCGCTCACGGTTCCCGCCTGTGGAAGTGAAACCCAGCCGTGACTAAGGCATGAAAGTGCTCCGACCAGACATTTGAAAACATTTGAAGACAGGAATGACGAGAACACAGGAATCTGGTTGTAGGAAACAACACATCCTCAATCACTGTAACGCCGCCGCGCCCTGTGTCAGCAACAACTTCTGCAACCTGCAAACTCTTTCACAGGTTTTTTTTTTTTTCTTTGACCGTCGCTGTGAGCTGATTAATCACGCTCGGCGCCGGAGGTTTAAAAGAAACCCAGTGAGTCATGTGTGAGTCGACTATGGATGAGAATCATGTCTCCACCACCTGCAGTGAAAGTCGACCTTCATTTCGGCTCTCATCCGCTGGGTTCTCGCTGGCGGTGTTTCCTGAGTAAAGAAGGATAAGGCAGGCCGCCTTATCAGTGTGCTCTGATTTCAAATGAAGTGGTTACCTGCAGCAGCATTCCTGCGCTGCCTCGTCTCACTCTCACACCCTTTCGCCCAGTTCGTACGCCGCTGGCGAGACACACTGCAGTAGCATTGTGGTGTAATCACGGGTGATTGCTGCTTCCATAAACTGCTTTTGAAGCGTTTGATACAGAGGCTGTTCCACGCCTCCAGTACCTGCCGTGCCGTATCCCTCCCGGGGTTAATTCATGTCAAATCACGTAATCCGGTAGTTTTTCTACGCTGCTTCGGCTAACCGTCTCAGCTAGCGAAACGTCAGCCATGCTCCAGCTGAAGCACCATCTCCTCCACCTGTGAGTCTGCACAGGAAGCGCCGCGCTGCAGCTCTAAATTGAAGGGATTCTGTACCTTCGCTGGATTGCCTGGAATCTAGAGGTGCATGCTGCATTAATAACGGCTTCCCTCGTCTTCAAACTGCCGCGCTCCGCACATCAAACTGCAGGACACAGATCATGTTATGAAAATAAAAGTGCGATGGACTGAGACATCCCGACACAGCGGTCTTTCTCTGCTCTGTCCATTTACTGAAGCAGAAACAGCAGAGAGACATCTTCGGGGGCAAAGCTCACAGTGTGTCCAAAGTCCTGAGAAAGTGTAGATATGCTGGAAAGTTGCTCACAGCACTGATTACTCTCAGAAAATAAGAGCTTTTGAGGAGAACGCAAAAGAACAAGAGGCTAAAAATGGCAGTTATGTAAGGCAGCCGTGCAGTCGGCAGCAGCTCCATGCAGGCCGGAGTGTCTCAGCAGTGGAAGTCTTGAAATGTTGACGCCTCCACCCTCCAGCCTGTGGCGCTCCGGCTCAGACATACGACACTGGTATAAAGTCTGGATCTCACTTCACACCAGCTGACATGAAGCGAACAACTGAATCACAGAACGAGAAGTGTTTTTCTAATTCATTTATTTGTAGATGGGATATCGGTTTGCAGCATGGAGTGTTGGAGTGTTTTGTTTAGCTGAGACAGCTGCGATATCACCTCCCGGATTCACAGACACCTGATCGCTTGCCGCGAGCAGCTGCTCCATCATGAATCCCAACAACCTCCGTGAACCTGGTTCTGGACTAATTTTAGGTCTGAGGCCGTGTTCACACTGGCGGCTCCCTCTTCCAGCCCCGTGCTGAAATGAAGAGACGGTCTGGGCTCTGGTTCACTCCGGGATTTTCACCGTCCGGCCAAGAGACGGCAGTAAAACTGCTTCAGTGGAATGTTGACCAGTTTAATTCTCAGTGTATTCCCCTGTAAAGTCCTGTTTTCGTTGTAGATAACAATGAGGACGGAGACATTTTGATGGGAACTGAAATGAAATTGTGTCAGTTTGTTTCCTGAGACGTTGGTTTGAAGAGAACTCAGTCGTCCTGTTTGGTCAGACGGCATCAATGACAACATCCGCCCGCTCGCCGAGCTCACAGCACCAATCACACCTCGCTTACATGTGAGGATGAGGAGGTCTTGAGCGACAGAGATGAAGGAGACAGAACAAATGAGCTGCTTGGACACGTACACGTTGCAGACTATTGGCTTTTTCCATCTGTAGTTTTGTACATGAACATTTCAGAATCCGAGCTACTGGTTGATTTCCTCGTTTTTTGGACAGTTTTCTCAGATGTTTCTGCTTCTGTCTGCTGTCCTGTCATCACTGACTATTGTTTCATCTGGGCTGTTTTGAAGCGGTTATCTTATAATTTTTGTGAATTTGATGCATTTTTTGTTGTTGTTTTTAAATGGACTACTTGTCCATTCTGGATTTGTAAAGCAGGAACAAACAGTGCATAGGAAAATTGCGGTCATTAGCAGAATGGAAAGCATATCGATGTTTGGTTTCATGACCGAACGATGACGTGTTCTGCGGCAGTCACAGAGAACTCGCTCCAGCCCCTTTACCTGTCATGAAGGAACCATTGTTTGCCTTCTGAACAGTGACCTGGCTGCAGTTTATTCCCAGCTTTTTAAAGCTGGCGTTGCTCATGGGCGCTGAAGCTGCGGGAGTCGTGCAGGTGAGTGTTTGGGAGCGAGAGCAGACATTCCGCCCCGGGCTCCCAAGCTCTCTCTGCAGCACAGTTCTTGCACAAACACTCATTTATAGCACGACAAAAGTTGCGCTGTGCAATAATCTGTGATCTTTCGCAGCGCTACTCTGCCGAATTAAAGCATTCAAACTGTGAGGATGATTCAAACCAGCGACGGCTCTCCGAAAAACTCCGTCTTTGTTCACTATCTAAACAAGATCGCCGAGGCTGCCTCTCGGGGTTATCGCAGTCAAAACACCAGCGCGGGGTGGCTGCTCAAGTGGGGACTTGCCTCGAATTTAAGATAAGAATCCCGTAAATCGTTAGCTAAAAGAAAAGGCTGCAGGAGGAAGAACAAACAGCAGCGGCTGATAATGAAGGCCCGAGCTGCCCGTGCCTCCCTCTCTCTGCCGGCCTCATAGCGTGACTGCACGAGGCAACGCTGGATATTTTGGAAGGCTTGTGGCTCGCTGCCGCTGACATATTTGTGTGACGCGGTTCGAATTTTGAGTCAAAAAAAAGAGAGAGAGAGAGAGAGAAACGGCTCTCCAAGCTCATTGAAAACATCCAGGGCCTGTTAGTAATCACAGTTGATGTGGTAAGAGCGTATCATGTGCTTTAATTTGATGTAATTTGGTATTTGGGATATCTGAACCATGTACACACAAAACCAGACGTAAGTGGGTGGAATGATGAGGCGAGAACAGCTTTTAAAAAGTTTGTAGAGGCCCGCTCTTGTTTGTTGTCGAAGCCCGATGGGCCCATCGCCAGGACGTTGCTCTGAAAGACGTTGTCCATTTAATGTCTCGCCAGACTTTGGACGCACGAAGTCACTGGACAGACGACCTCCTGTGACCTGTGCTCACGGGAAACAGGCTTTTAGGAACATGCTCCTCAATCACAGGCAGGGCTTCATAATATTAGCGTATCACCTCACATTGCTTTCTTTGTTTGAGGTCCAGGGCTTTGTGCAGACTCATTCAGGCTGCCGCAGATACCAGCCAAACTTTTCATAGCAGCACAGCTGAAATCACTGACAAATGTTGAGCTCAGAGTTCCAGCATCAGTCAGAATGGAAAAAGAGAATATGTTGACTGTTTTGAGACTTGCTTTTACATGAGGAATTAGACGGTTTAGGCTTGTTTTAGACTCTCTGAAACTTTTGAGCCAGTGTTGACATGTGTTGCACTTTCTGAACTAGTTGTACTTTGTCTTTGGAAAAGTTGTTTGATGATTAAAGATCTAATCTTAGATAAGTCAAGGACGTGGAAGTGAACAGACTAGTTTAGGACTTGTTTTTTTGACCAGTTCTGCATCAGTTGGATTGTACTTTGAATCAGACCAGTAGAAAGTAGTTGTTGTGGTCTTGTAGTAGTTTCTGGGTGGTTCCAGGCTCGATACTTTGATTTGTGTTGAGTTTTGGACTACTTTTGGGTGTTTTTCCAGGACCTGCTGGTTCAGGATATTTTTGGTCTATGTACTGGTTACTCGCTCAACCAGGTTTTGACTGGTTTTAAGCTAATTGTGGTGTTTTTAGTGGTTCGGGTTGAGGTTACAGGCCGGCCTTTCACTGGTTCAGCAGTCAGCATGAGTGTTGGCTTCACTTCCAGCTGGTTTCTTACGGGTCCCGGTTCCACCTGGCATCAGACTACGTCCCGGGTGATCGGAGCACCAGTGACGAGCCCGAGAGACAAGATGCAGCACCAATACGTCTTCACTCAGGCCACTTCCCGAGGTGCTCCGGACCACTTCTCGAGGTGGTCTGGCAACATATGATGGCATACGTCTGGCATATGTTTGGTAGTGGAAACCATGTGCGTCTGGAATATGGTGTTGTTGGGTTTTGTTTTGTTTTCCTGTTTCAGAGTCGTGGGGGTCATCGGGCTCTGATCTGAAGTGGCCAGCCCAGAGCCGTATAGTGAGAGAGTTGCCACGGTGACCGTTTGGTTCCGCCATGTTTTGTGCAGCCGTTGTCTCTGTGCGGTTTGTTTGGGTCGGTTACTGGCCGTGTTCACACATCATGCCATCAGAATGTGGAAGTGAGGCAGCATGCCTGGATGCTGTGCAGGAAGCGCTATTGATAATGCGGTTGATTGTATCAGCTGCAGGCTGAAAAAAACTGGGCGTGTGTGTGAAGCTCTAATAGCACAAAATCTAGGCCAGGGTTCTGCAGGTCTTCTGCAAGTCTTTCAGTGACTTTCAGCCAAGTCCAGTAGTTTTGGAGCCATCAAGAACATTTAACCTTTAGAATGAGGCGAATGCAGCTCAGGAAGTTTCATATATAGTTTTGATTCACAAACGAAAACTGTATCTTGTGATGCATTTATGAAGTTAAGGTTCAGAATAATGAACATTTTATTAAATGTAACCTATATTTAGACTTGGTTTAAACCATTTTGTTCCTCTTTTCGAACATTTTTTGTTGTCAATTTAGAAATTTTCGTGGTTTTAACCTTTTTACCTCCTTTTAAGCAGTTTTGCCTCAGACCTGATGCAGACCAGGTCCGGAGCGCTGGGCTCCCCTGAGGCGTGTTGTAAAGCCAGGAGGAAGCGGGGCCACAGGGAAGCGTTTTGGTGGCTTCAGTGTGAGTTCTGGCTCGACTCCCGGCTGCTTCATGCCACGGAGGTGTAGAGTGGCGGGCGTGGTTTGTGACGCGCTCTCAGGACGGTTTTACTTCTGAAATGCTCAGAGGCTAGTGTTTAGTTTTTGCATGTTTCCAGCACTGATGGACTCATTAAAAGTTCATTTCCTTAAAGGCATTGTGCATTTGTATTTCTGCATGTGAGCTGGCGGAGGTTTCGCTGCAGTGACGGCCTTTGGCTTCTGATCCACGACTCGCCTTTCAGTATGTCGTGAGAATCCAAGCAACCGCTGGGAGAAAGATTTAATCATGTTTTCCTTTTTTTTTTCTCTTCTTCTTCCAATTTCCATTCTCTGGAAGGTTTGTTCTCAGCCTCTCCAGCGTCAGACCGCAGCTCCCGCCCTGTGCTGGCCCGCGCTCCGCTCGCCCACCGAGCCTCTGGGTGACATTTGGAGTCTTCCAGAAACGCTTTGTTTGTTTATGCACTGAAACAAAATCATCTGTCGTCCCGCTCACGGGATCGGCGGTCACATCAGAAACTCCACACGGGCGCTGTTCAGTGTTTCTTAAAAGCAGTGATTCTGATCTTTGAGGCGGTCTGAAGGAATCTGAGAGAAAGCAGCTCGCTTTCCGTGTTGATGGTAATGTGAGGTGATTATCGTCTCCAGAGACTCATACCTGCCTCTCAGTGCCGGCATTTAGAGGCGTTTCATACACGAGAGCTGTAACTGACCGCCTGCAGCCTGATGGCTATCTGTTCAGAAACCTGATGTGTGAGGCACGCCCAGCGCGGCAGGCTGAACCTGGTGTTGTTTTGGTTTGTTTCTGCATCTCGTTCATGAGCGACGGCTTGAAGGAACAGGTTTGCAGGATCCCTGACCTGCATTTGTGATGTAGAGCCACAGCGAAGGAGGGAATAACATGTATATGAACATTTTCTTTTGTTTTCAGTCTTCACAGTTCAGCTGAAGCCACATTGACCTCTCTGTCCGTACGGAGGCAGGCCGTTAAACAGGGCGGTAAAAACAAGAGCCCAGACCAGAGTGGTCCATACTGCGGCCGACGGGCCGGCTGTGGACCGGGGTCCGTGCTCAACTGGCCCACAGCACATTAAAGAAGAATGTTTCTGATGAAGACCAAAAATCTGATAAATATAATAGCCTGAGATTAGAGGTGAGTGGCTGTAATTGGCCGGCAGAGGCCCTGCCCCGGGCATGTTCTGCAGCACGAGGCCCTGAGGACGCCGCCTCGGCCAGGACCTCGTGTTTTCAGCTGGGCTGTCTGTCTTTTAGCTTGTCTTTTAGGAACACAGCCGAAAAAGTTCAGGGGGCGGGGACTGAGCTGTCCCGCTGCCTTTCCAGTCCTTTTCTGTTCTCCTGAAGCCTGTGCTTCAGCAGCAGATACCTCCAGATCGCTCTGCCGCCGCCGCAATCTCAGCTCAATATCAAACTGATGACAACGTTTTCTCACACTGCCTCGTTTTCATTTTGGAACTGAAGATCCTGGTGTTGCTGGAGGACATGTCTCCACCCCCCTCCATGGCGTTCCGGACTGAACTGCACTGTGGTGGCTGCTGGTTGCATGGCAGTTAAGCAGATTTGTGCATGAATGAAACACTAATTGGTTTAACCTACTGGCGAGGATTTGGACATTTAATCGTTTAGCTGTTTAGTCAGTGTCCGTACGGATCAGGTTAGGTCTCAGTTTGAGTGTGCTGGTCGTCGCCCGCTCGTGAAAACGAAGCGTACAGAAAGCAGGTTGCCTGTTGTGAAAGTAAAGGAGGACATCAATCAGATGGGAGGAAGACCCTGCAGACCCATGACCGCCCTCTCATTGGCTGCTGCTGCTTCAAGCTCTGCCCTTTCCTGCACATCTGCGTGAGAACACACATCTCTGTACAGGATCTACTGGAACTAAATGTTTTCAAATCAAGATAATATTCCCCTATGCATTGCTGGCATGCTTTATACTCGCTCTGAATCTGGCCGGCCTCCAGCGTGTGACTGCATTTCCTCTTTCTCTCTCTGGCTTCGGCTCCACATGATTTCACTTTGAACTCGATGCTGTGGGCAGATTGGCTTTTTTTAAATTTGGTTGTTTGTTTTGTACTTTACTTGAAACTTGGAGGCTTATTGTCGTGTTGCCTCATCTGGGACTTCTCGCCGGTGAGGAGCCAGGCGGCCCTCGTTGAACTCGCTCGATCACAGTGTGGTGAAGAGACGTGAAATTCCTGAGCGGCGGCCTCCTGCAGCCGGGGCCGGCGAGCTGTTCGTCTGGAGGCATGCCCTGCAGCCGGGCTCCGGCCCTTCCTGCTGGAGGCGTCACGTTACAGCGTCACCTGAAAGCCAGGGGGACGGTCCGGACCTCAGTGTGGAGGGGTCTGTAGAATGTTTTGTCTTTTCGTCTTGTTTTCAGGAGGTGAAATCTGACTCCGGTCTTTGGGTTCAAAGGGATTAACCACCGAGAGCAGGCTGAAGCTGCAGTAGTGCCTCCTGCTGGTCCTGCCGCACAAAACATGACGCCAGCAAGAATAAACCCAACCTCCATCATGACTGGTCTCTGAATTAATGTCAAAGGTCCCATAAGCAAAGGCATAGGAACTCCCCCCTCAGTGTGTTTCTCACCCAGTCTTTTCCATTTCTCTGCTAAGTGGACTGAAGGACTGGGAAAACCTGCAGACTGCTGAATAAAAGCTCAGAGCAGCTTGGGGTGTCACTCAGAAGAAGACTTGAGATAAATTCAAGTGTTTGATGCAGACGATGGGCTCCTTCACTGTGACTTCGATCTCCTTTCAACAGTAAAAGCTTTCAGCGGCGATACACAGCGCCGGGCTTTACGTCGACTCTGACCCGTGCGGTTGTTTCCTGCATTCCGCCACCTCTCAGAAAGCGTCTCGCCGATCGATTGGTTGGATCGTCTGCTTGGAACGGCGCAGAGAGCACCGAGGCCGTCGGAAAAAATGTGGAGTTCACCAGCGGGAAAGGAAACTGGAATGAAAACAAACAGACCGCCACAGAGAGGCCCACGGACTCACGCAAACACTGAACAGACCAGCACAGGCAGGAATCACATCAACACACCACAACAGCGGGGTGGATGTCCTCGTCCTGGACACACGTCCTCCGTCCCTACCCCAAAACACTCTTCAGTCGCTTTCCGCTCACCCTGTTCTCCACTTGGAAGTCTGCTTGCGGGCTCTGGTGTGAGCGCCGTGCAGGTCTCTCTGATGAGGGCCGCTTCCCTTCTTACAGGGAATTGCGTGACAGGACTGGACGGACGGGCTGGGAGAGGCTATATCCTGGGATTTTCCTGTAGTGGCCGTCAAGATAAGGGAAGCAAGCACTCCTGCCGGCTGTTCCTTCAACACCCCCCCCCCCCCCCCCCCCCCCAACACGGCCTCTACCATGTCTCACCCCTCCTGCAGCCTGTGTGTGTGTGTGTCCGGATATGCTGCCTGCCAGATCAGTTTTCCAACAATGAGAGAACTTGTCTTCTGGCAGCGAGCCAGCTGTTGAAGCCCGGGCTCAGGCTGAAGAGCTCGCTTTGCTTTTCTCTCTGCTCCGCCGTCCAGAATATTCCAGTCTCAGGCAGGAGGAGTGTCTAAATGCACGAGAGTCGCAAAGTTTGACCGTCAACAGTGTTAAAAAACAAACCAGTGAAGAGGTCCAGAGGGGCGTTCAGCCTCATCGCGCTGCTTCACGGCGTTTCCATCCAGACTGTGAGTGTGTCCGTTACAGCTTTAGATACGCTCAAGAGAAGGAAAAACAAAGTAAGACGCTCTGTACAATCCCAAGCAGACCTGGAAAACTTTCCATTGCTTTTATTTTGGAGGCGTCCACATTGCTTTGTGATCCGGTCCGCCAGCTTCTGGCTTCACGGTGAGACCCGAGCGAGGAAGCCCGCAGAGCTTACTACTCCAGTCTGGAGGAAAGACCAGGTGGAGGACCGCCACACTTATTCTTTATATTCAGTGAAAACAGTCAGATTTGGCATGACCGATCACATGGAGTCTGCCTGTTGCTGACATACTGTCAGTGTCTTTCACCGTCTGTATGGCTGAACTCAGTCTTCTGGTACCTGTGCTGTGAAGAACCCGGCCGGGTGGAACCCAGGGCGTCCCTGCAGAGGCCTGTTTCAACATGTGTGTGTCCAAACTCCCATTTCCATGCTTTAGAGTGAAATAGCATTGTTTTTCACTTTTCATTCCAGATAAGAACAATGTCTGTTTCCACGGCAACAGCAGAAACCCTGAGAACAGCGTCGTTTCCACGCTGTTCTAGTAGTTGGTGTTGTTTGCTTTAGTAATGAAACCACACACACACACACACACACACACACACACACACACACACACACACACACACACAAGGCAGAGAACAACACACTCTAAACATTAGCAATGGAGAACAATGGTGTGAACAGACGAAGGTGGATTGTTGTTACGACTGACTCTTAACACGGTGTGGAGTCAATCTTTCACCTTCACATCTCCTTTTCACCACTAATGTGGTGATTTGCATCGAACAGCAACAAATGTTTGAGGGACTAAACCATCCATGGACCAGTTAGTGCTGGTCTGCAAGACAGAATAAAACGTTTTATTTTGAAAGTGTCTTTATTCTCCATCCTGCTGGTTCCTTGGAAAAACAATGCTGTTGAAAATAAGTCTGTGGAGAATAAAGGCTGGAGAGCAGCGTTCTAAAGTACCGTTAAAGAACCCTTACCCAGCTTATCGATCCGCCACAATGTAAATGTTTCCCCCCCGAGGCCGGTTTAGCACCAGGGCCGGTCCAGTACCGGGTCTGATTCCGTACCGGGGGAAAGTTATCTATTTTCACTTGGTAAAGCTGTGTTGTCAACGAGGCCTTAGTTTTCCCCAGGAAGTCCAGTTCCCTGCCAAATTAAAACCCCTGCGCTTGAGGACAGTTTGTGTGACCGTCTCTGTCTTCTGTCCTGTGGCGGGCTTGTTAAACCTGGTGACAGAACCCCGTCAGAGGCCAGGTCCATGAAGCAGAGCGGAGCTGGGTCTCTGCTCATGGCAGCTTTCAACATTCACACGATGTTTGTCTGCAGTGTTTTATTCAGAGCGAAGGATCAGCGGTGGAAAACACCCAGGATCCAGGATCCTCTGATCCTCACTCCACTCACCTACATTACAGTCTGATCATGACCAGACATGTTGGGCTGCACTGAGCGAGCAGCCAGTCGGCTTCACACACACTCAGTGAGGAGGAACACACACATGTGCCATGAATCCTGCTCCTAATGGGACGGTAGGTGAAGCGGATGGTAAACGGTTCATATAAACACTGAGAGGATCCTCTTCAGCCGGAGCGGATTGTGTTTCTGATACGATTGTTCGAGGTCGTCTGCGCCGATCAATAATCCACTCCGTGTCTCATACAAACAGTGGAGCGGATTGTACAGGCAGACTATTGGTTCTGCCATGCGTTCCCTCGTACGTAGTGACGTGATGACGTGACAGGAAACAGGAAGCAGGAAACAGGAAGTAGGAAAGTAAAAAGCAAGAAGAACTGGACGGTGGCTGAGAAACACTTTTAATAAAAACCCTGAGAGAACAAACACTGGAGAGGAGAGGTGGAGCCAGTTGTTGAAAGAGCTTGATGGTAGACTACCAGTGGAGAGCGGCGCCGGGGGAGGAGCTCTGGCCGGGGGAGGAGCTCTGGCCGGGGGAGGAGCTCTCTGAGCAGGGTCTCATGGAGATGGTTGGACATTATTGATCAGATAAAAACACTCTGAGGACTGCTGCTGCAGAGAGAAAGACCAGAACCTGATGAGACCTGATGAATATGTCCCAGATGGCTCGTCCATTTGGGAGGACGCCGAAAGTCCGCTTCAGAGGGGACCCTGGTGGACCAGGACTGAACGATTGTTCCTCGACTGTTCCTGGACCAGTTTATATGCTGTCCAACGCCTTGAAGAGGATTGTCTTCAGTCTAGGGATGTCCCAATACAACTTTTTCACTTCTGATACGATACCGATATTGCAGCCTTGAGTTTTGGCCGATACCGATATTGGTCCGATACGATATCAGCACGAATCATACATACTTTCATTACTTATCTTGTGGTGTGGAATGTTGGAAAAAGGCTTGATCAAGTGATGTTACACAGAAAACAATAGTCAGCAACAGTAGGCATGAGAAAAACTGACCCGTTTATTATTAACCGATTAGTAACAAAAATTTTAACCTTCAACATAATACCTGCAGTGTTCTACAGTTAAATAATAAATAAATAAATAAATAAATTACAAGATGCTTAAAAATAACCTAAATAACTCCAATAAAAACAAATTATACTTTTAAAGTGCAAACAATTCCAGTCCACTTCAGTTATTTTTTACTGTCAAAAGTACTGGAGCGGAAAATGGACAGCTTAACGGAGCGCTTATATCGGAGATTTTAGATGCAATCCGATAAAATCCGATACTCGTTTTTTGGCTGACATCGGACCGATATCCGATATCAATATCGGATCGGGACACCCCTAATTAAAGTCTGATTAAAAGTCTGATTAAAAAAAAATTAAAAAAAAACTCCTATGTAAACTAGACCAATGAGGATGATCACAAACACACACACACACACACACACACACACACACACACACACACACACACACACAGCTGGGTCAGGGAGCTGAAGAGGAACACTAAAGCAAACATTCAATGAATATCTCTGCTTCCTTCATGAGGACTGTGCTTGTTTTGTTGGCAGCTCCCTCAACTCCCAACAGACACACACACACACACACACACACACACACACACACACACACACCAGCTGAGAGGCGTTGCCAGGTTGGAGGTTTCTGTAATCCCTGGCTTGGAGGAGCTTGTCTAAACTGGCTTTGTTCTGCCAGCCGTCCTCGGAGTTCCGCTCCTCTAGAAAACCCGGCCAGGTTATTTTCAGGTCCCTCTGGAATATTTTTAGACGCCCCTAAAGGAGCTTTTCATGAATCACCGCGTCTCCTCTAATGACGGTATATTTAGTCTGACTCCTGAAAGCCACGCTGCTCTGGTTGACCACACAGCGCGTCAGGCATTCCTGTAATTTGACATCTGCCTCTTCAGGCCTGGAAACACAGTTACTCACATTTCATGTCACTGTCCAACATTGTGGCTTTGGATTATGAGACGGAGAACTTTCACATGTTGCCTTTCTCAGGATGCTGCCCTCTGCAGGCAGGTGGAGGTCAGAATGCAGTGAAACTCAGGGAAAGATTTTTTTTATTCTATTTTATTTTGAAATGAGACTTTCAATTTTGTATATTAACAGCAGTATATGCCCGGGCCCCCTCCCTGCAGCCTGCAGCGCCGGCCGCTGTCGTCATGTGACGTTAGAGCCGGCGCTCCTGTGGTAACAGACGGGCCTGTGTGTGGGACTCGCTCCGGCTCACATGCTCCGTCTGGGAGATTGATTAGATTGTGCAGGGCTCGCAGCGTATCTGTGCTCACATCGCTGCACATCCTGAGAGCTCCAGGTTAAAAGCCATAAAACGTCTTCTGAACGGGAGTTTACAGCTGTGAGAGACGGCGCGTCTGTGATAAGCAGCGGAGGAAGACCAGAGTCAGCATGCTGGGTGTTTCCACACTGTTCTTGCTCGCAGCCCAGGCCTGTTTTCATCTCAGACCCTGAGTCTTGTTTCATGAACTGAAATCATCCTGAAGGAGAAACAGCATGGAGAGTTTCAGTCGACTCAAACTGAGAGTTGAGATGATGTGTAGAGGAGCGTGATGTACAACGCTCCTTTATCCTAACACGAATCACTAAATGGCTATTTACGAAACCCTTTAATGATCTTTTTCTGTGTGTGTGTGTGTGTGTGTGTGTGCGTGTGCCTGTGTGCAGACAGCTGGCATATTTAAAAACCCTTGGTTTCCCTCCTCTTTCTGTGCAGCGACCATAAAGGCCAACAACGGCGGGCTGGCGGTCCCCGGAGTCAACGGGCAGAGCAGGAGCAACGTGGAGGCGGCGCCACTCTCTGAAGGAGAGCTGCTCATGCAGGTAGGCGGCTCCGGGCCAAAACCCAGAACCCTCATAACCCAGATAAGCGGCGCTGGATGGTTTCATTTCATGTCACTCAAGGTTGTTAATCAGTGATTGGTGAATCGCTGCTAAGCCCCGCCTCCTTAGGCTGCTGTTTCCGGCGCTCCAAGCAGTTTATCTGCTGCTTCATTGCAGATTATTTAGTTTATTTTTCTGAATCCGGAGCTGGGGGGTGAGCGTCCCCTCCTGACCAGCCGCCAGCCGACCCCTGATCAGGACGGAACACCCAATTCTGATCATCTTTGGGAGTCATTGTTTGATTTTTGTGAGAATATAGGGCATATTTTAATTTTCTTTTCGTCGTGGGGCTGAAGTGAAGTGTGTTGGACACCTCTGATGTTCGCCGCCGGTGCGTTCAGGAAATAAATCAATAAACTGTAGAGGCTCTGAGGTGCAGGACGGCGTTGCTTTAACGTCTCAGTGTTTTCTGCTTAGTTTCTGTTTGTGGTTTGGAGCCGCGGTGAGGCAGCAGTCACTGTGTTGTGCAGCCGTTGTCAGATTGTCCACCTGTCTGTAGTTGCACCGCCGTGACAGCAGACGTCTCAGAACCCACACATGGTAGGACAGGCGGACTCGGTGTGAAGCCGTGTGGACCCTGGTGCTGCACTCCGTCACTGTGGAACCACAGCAGCTGGCATTTATGATAAATATCAGCATTTCAGTAGATGATGTTGATGTCCTGTAGCGCTGATATTTGTTGTCCTGAATAACAGAGCTCTCTTAATTACTTCATGTTTCACTGACTCCTGGTGGTGGGTCGTTCGGGCAGTGGGCGGTTATGTTAGCATGCAGACCCTGAATGGAGCTAACTGGCTCTACATTGTGTATAAATGGCCTTTTCAAGCCATGTTGACTGTCTGCAGTGATCCAGAGCGCCTGCTGACTGATCTGTGACCGTACGTCTACGCGTGCAGACGAGCGCCCGTGTCTCCCAGTCTGCGGTGTTCCGGTCAGCTGGTAGAGCTGAGAGGCGGCCCGCCGCCCGGCCCCGCTTCCCGACAGGTGAGGCTGCTGGGACCGGCGCCTTCCGCCAGGACTCCGCCACGCTCGCCGCCTCCTCACAAAGGCGGCGGCAGCGCCGTGTTTGCTGAGGTCCGGGCTGAGGCTGCGCTCTGCGTCACGACCTCGCCGTGCCGTGAACGTTCCATTCAGACGGACGCCCGGCGGCGGCGGCAGCTGCAGAGCAGCTTCATGGCTGAACCCGAGAGCTGCTGACGTCCAGAGCTCTGTGGCTGCTGGGAATGAGGCGGTGGCAGCATGAAGCTGCGTTCAACATGAAAAATAAAGGAAGGTGTTCCTTCCACTGGGTTTGGATGAAGGAGCTGCCCTTAACACCTTTAGCTCTCTGTGAATAGAATCTCACAGTCAGGAAAACCTGCCTGTGTGTGTGTGTGTGTTGATGTGCGGCGCTGCTTCCTGTGCAGGCGCTGAACGGCTTCGTGATGGTGGTCACCTCGGACGGCCTGGTCTTCTACTCCTCTCCCACCATCAAGGACTACCTGGGCTTCCATCAGGTGAGCTGAGCCAGCAGACAGGGGGACGGACGGCTCATTACGGTCTTTTCTATTTTTTCAGTCCAAGCCGAATATTTATCAGTCCTCCTAAAATCATTCTTCTCATCTGGCTTTGGGAAACAGCTGCTGACATTTTCCAAAATTACTAACCGATTGAATAATCTCATGTTCGTCTGTCCAGTGGATTATTAGGAGACATTGTCCTTCAGTCCCTCTGGACCGGAGGAGTCCCCCTGTTTTCATCGTCTCCTAAATACCGCTGTCCTCTGACGTTGTCTTGCAGTCGGACGTGATTCACCAGAGTGTGTTTGACCTGATCCACACCGACGACCGCTCCATGTTCAGAGAGCAGCTGCACTTCGCCCTCAACCCTCCTCCTCTGGCCGGGGACGGCGACGGTGAGTCCGGCTGCTCGCCACAGCAGCGCTTCATCCACAGGCTGCTGGAAACACGGAGCGCTGTTGTGCTTTGAGTAATGTGTGCATCTGTATTGAATTAAAGGGTCCCGTTATCGATCCTTGTGGAACACCATATCTTTGATTTGTTTATTATTCCATTGGGTTTAAGGTTAGCCCTAACCCTAAACCTTAACCCTTTCTCTAAACTGGAGTCGTCGTTAACTTTCTCTGTCAGGTGGATATTTTTTCTGCTTCTGACTGAATGAATTCAGTAGGGCTGTCAGAGTTTTTAATGTAGAGCTGTCAAAAAATGAATTTTTTAATCACGATTAATCCCATAATTTGGCTTAGGACTTCTTTTCAATTCAGACAATGTTTTGATTTGATCTACATGCAATTTATTTTGAAAGAAAATCCAACAAGTTCCAAAAGGAAATTCTTTCTTTGATTCCCAATCAAGACGCTCTGGTGTTAAATCAGCAGCTGCAGGAAGGAAGGCCTTCACAGGAAGTCTTCTGAACTGATGGTTTGGACTGATGAAGGCTTAATGCTATGGGCTGAAAACTGCCTTTAATTGCAAAAAAAACCCATCATTTTAAACATGTCATTCAAAGCGTGATTAATCGCGGTTAACTTTTTATGATTGTTTACTCTATGTACTCCATTCACTATCTGTGACTCTGTTTATTCTGTACTATTATAATTTATGACTGTTTAATAGGTATGGACCCCAGGAAGATTAGATGTCACCCTGGTGGCAACTAATGGGGATCCATTCACAAATAAACAAATAAACAAGTAAACTAAGGAAATCCTTAAAATCTTTTGACAGCCCAAGAATGTAGTTTTCCTGTTGTTCTACTCAGATTTACTATGTATTGGTGAATTGATAGTGGCAGTAAACTGCAGTGAGAGTGTGTGACATGATTTGGAGGCGATGCGGTCATGTGAACGGAGTGATGCAGAGAGGACTGATGGTTTAGCAGACGCCACCGGCTGGCGTCTGTTGTTCCACACACCCGTCTGATTGATCTGACGCTGCTGAAGGAAGCCGTCACACCGCGAGGCTGCGCAGTGCAGCAGCAGGGAGTCAGGAAGTGACGTGTGTGTGTGTGTGTGTGTGTCTCAGCCCCGCAGGGCGGCGGCGGGCCGGCGGTGACGTACCGCCCGGAGCAGCTCCCCCCGGAGAACTCCTCCTTCCTGGAGAGGAGCTTCGTGTGCCGCTTCCGCTGCCTCCTGGACAACTCCTCCGGCTTCCTGGTGGGTTTTCCCTCCGTCTGACGGGGTGGGCCGGGCCAGCCGGGTCAGCCGGCGCCGTCTGAAGCCCTCCTCCCCGCTCTCCGCAGGCGCTGAAGTTCCAGGGTCGGCTGAGGTACCTGCACAGCCAGAGCGTGGCGAGCGGCAGCAGGCCCCAGCTGGCGCTCTTCGCCATGGCCGTGCCCGTCCAGCAGCCGTCCATCGTGGAGATCAGGGCCAAGATGCTGCTCTTCCAGTCCAAACACGGCCTGGACTTCACGCCCATGGGGATCGACAGCAGGTGCAGGAATCTGTCCGGGTCCCTCTCTGCTCCCAGCATGCTCTGCTGGACCCACTCTCCCTGGAGAGTCGGACAGCAGCTTTCTCTGGGTTTACAGTCCAGATGAGACCGACTGAAGACAAAGCTATCATTTCAGACTGCTCCTTTCAACGCTTCACTTCATCTCAGACAGTCCATGTTTTGTCCTTCTCCCAACCTCTTCAGAAATCTGTTACTATTCCACATTTCGTCTTCATGCTGCGTTTCACCTTGTTGTTGTTGAATTCACCGCAGACTGACGTGTTCCTTCTCTTTGTCAGGGGGAAGATCATCCTGGGCTACTCGGAGGTGGAGCTGTGTATGAAAGGCTCCGGGTATCAGTTCATCCACGCAGCGGACATGATGTACTGCGCCGACAACCACATCCGCAGTGAGCGTCAGCTTTTCCATCTAACGCGACTAATCGTCGGTTCGGATGTTAAGAACTGAACTAGCGCTCACACAGAACCTCTGCCGCTCCCTGTGCCGCAGTGATAAAGACCGGCGAGAGCGGCCTGACCGTCTTCAGGCTCCTGACCAAGTCGGGCAGCTGGGTGTGGGTCAAGTCCAACGCCAAGCTCATCTTCAAAGGAGGACGGCCCGACTTCATCATCGCGTATCAGAGAGCCTTGACGTGAGTGTTTGAGCTCTGCAGCCACATCACACACCTCTGGCTGAGAGCAGGCAGGGACGGACAGACGTCAACACGCTGAGGGCAGCTCAGGGCGATCTGTGCAGCAGGCAGTGAGCAGGTGAGGAGGGCTGGATGATGAGGGGAAGTGAGCAGAGAAGAGGAGGAGGAGAACTCCTGCTGTCATCTAAAACCAGAGAAACTGAGGATCAAAAGAAAAACTATTCTACCTACGTTTACACCGAAGGTTTTATTTAATGATCTTTATTAGCTATTGTTTTATTTGTTTGTTTTAGGTTGTAGTACCTTCCTTTAAAACATGTGTCTGCGTGTTCACAGTGTTTTTCTTTTTCTTTACACTATAGGCCAGGGTTCTGCAGCCTTTATGACCAAAAGACCCATTTCAGTGACTTTATGTCAAGTCCAGTAGTTCTGGAGCCATAAGGAACATTTAACCATGAAAATGAGGCGAATGCAGCTCAGGAAGCTTCATATATAGTTTTGACACACATACCAAAATTATATCTTGTGATGCAATTATGAAGTT
The DNA here is from genome assembly GCF_902148845.1 of Salarias fasciatus. NCBI lineage: Eukaryota > Metazoa > Chordata > Actinopteri > Blenniiformes > Blenniidae > Salarias > Salarias fasciatus. Next base: position 28,534,393 of record NC_043760.1, read on the forward strand.
AGGGTTCAGAGTAGTGAACATTTTATTAAATTTAACCTATATTTGCACTTGATTTTAACAGTTTTGTTCTTTTCAAGCTTTTTTTTGTAGACAGTTTTGAACTTTTAGCCATTTTATCTCTTTTTCAACAGTTTTCTATGCTTTTTTTCTGCCATATTTCATTGTCTTATTTCAGAAATTGGAGACATTTCAGGTTTTTTATGTTGTTCTATCATCTTTTTTCCCCATTTCTTGTGGTTTTAGCTATTTTTCCTCATTTTACTTCAACCTTTTTTGAATCCTTCATGGAGCCACTACAGAGGGACTAAAGAGCCACATGTGGCTCCAGAGCCGCAGGTTGAACACCCCCGGTATACAGTAAAGAATTACTGTTATAGTATCAGTAGAGTGTCATATTATCTGCTATGGTATCAGAACAATGTAGTATTATTACCATGGCATCATTACAGTGTGGTATTACTACTGTAGTGTCATTAAAGTGTGGTATTGTATAGTCTAGTCTACGATGTAATGTTATGTTAATAAATAGATCATATGGATCCATCACTGCGGGTAAAATGATCCTGACGGTACAGGATCGAGCCCTACACCTTGATTATTGATGCTGAAGTTCACCTTGAACTCAGTAACAGCTGCTGTTGTGTGGCAGGAACCCGGAAGGCGAGGCGTACCTGCGCCAGCGGCGCCTGCAGCTGCCCTTCAGCTTCACCACGGGGGAGGGCGTCCTGTACAACACCACGCCCACCGTGGACCTGGCTCAGCTGCAGTTCAACAAGATGTTCCAGGACGAGACCTCCGAGAAGAAGCTGACCCCCACCTCGCTGCTGGACTGCTTCCTCAGCCAGGACGAGGCCATCTACTCCCAGACGGCCGAGGCGCCTCTGCCGGTGGACCAGGTGTTCATGGAGAGCCGGGCCCTGCTCAGCGTGGCCAGCAACTCCTGGCAGGACGCGGCGGACGCCGCCAATGGCGGCGCCGTGGTGAAAGAAGAGGCCAAGCAGTCGGTGACGGTTCTGATCGACAGCCTGGAAAAAATGGCCGACAGCGGAGACCTGAGCAGCGTTCTGCAGAACCTGGACGTGGACGACGCGGCGCTGATGGAGCTGGAGGCCGCCCTGAACAGCATGAGTCAGGGGGAGGAGCAGCCCAGCGCCATGACCTCTGACCTGGGCGGCCTCCTCACCAACGACATGTTTGACTACATCGACAGCGTTCTGTTCAAGGACAAGGCAGAGGACTGCCTGAGCGCCGTTTCCCCGAGCTGCCTCGGCGTGGGACAGGAGGACGCCCCCATGACCCCCCCGTTCTCCGAGGCCTGCCAGCCTCACCTGTTCCAGACGGCTAAAGGCGGCGCGCCGAACGGCCTGTACCCGCAGCAGCAGGCCGCTAACGGAGGGGGCGTGGTCGAGCCCGCCCCCATGTTTACTCAGAAACTGTCTCACCAGGGTCCGCTGATGGCCCCGCCCACCGGCGGCCTGCCGCCCATCCAGCAGCTGCAGCTGCAGGACATCTTCAGCCCGTCCATCGAGCTGCCGCAGCTCACCGTCCCCCCGCCCCGCCTCCAGCCCCACGGCGCCGCGGCGGTCCGGCCGGCCGGCCAGCTCCTGCCGCACGCCGACGTCCCGCCGCCCCTGATTCCCTCCAAAGACTCCAGCTCCCCTCACATCCCCGTGCGCCTCTCGGTGTCGTGCGGGCAGGAGAGCCTGCAGGCGTGGCCGCAGGGCCCCCAGGGCCCGCCGCAGACGCTGCCTCAGAACAGACACGACAAGATGCTCTCATTCCACCACTCAGACAGCCAGGCCTTCTTCCCCGGGGGTGTGCCCGGACTGAACCACGTGCAGCAGCAGCGGGGGGGCCCGGCGGGGGCCCAGCCGGACGCCCTCAGCAGCTGTATGTTCTCCGGTCCCGCGCTGGGTGGCGTCACGGCTCACCCGGGCTCCGCGGGCCTGCAGGGGGGAACCACATATCAGGACCAGAGTCCTCCGCAGGGGTCCTGCTACTACCAGTGGGGCCACAACGAGCCGGTGGTCGGCACGGCGGTCATCAACCAGGAGGACGCCAGCGTCAGTCCTCTGAGCGCCGCCTCCAGCAGCCAGCTCCACATGGACAGCAGCAGGCTCCTGCAGGTAACGCTTCCACCGGTTTCTTTATCGTTCTTCAGTCAGCCACCTCGGATGGAGCGTGAGATTGACAGGCGGATCGGTGCAGCGGCTGCAGTGATGCGGTCGTTGTATCGGTCCGTTGTGGTGAAGAAGGAGCTGAGCTGAAAGACAAAGCTCTCGATTTACTGGTCAATCTACGTCCTCATCCTCACCTATGATCATGAGCTTTTGGTCATGACCAAAAGGACAAGATCCCGGATACAAGCGGCTGAAATGAGCTTCCTCCGTAGGGTGGCTGGACGCTCCCTTAGAGACAGGGTGAGGAGCTCAGTCACCAGGGAGGAGCTCGGAGTAAAGCCGCTACTCCTCCACATCCAGAGGAGCCAGCTGAGGTGGCTCGGGCATCTGGTTAGGATGCTTCCTAGGGAGGTGTTTCAGGCATGTCCCACCGGGACGAGACCCCGGGGAAGACCCAGGACACACTAGAGAGACTATGTCTCCTGGCTCGCCTGGGAACGCCTTGGGATCCTCCCGGAAGAGCTGGAGGAAGAGTCTGGGAACAGGGAAGTCTGGGCAACCCAGTCCTGGATAAGTGGTAGAAGATGGATGGATGGATGGATGGATGGATCTTAAGTCAGCCAGCCTTCTGAGCCTTGTGTTTAGAAACCAGATCAGAAAGACGCCACCAGCGCCTTCACCCGGCGCTGGTGGCTTCAATTTTATGTCCGGTCTTTATTGCTAATCAGTGATTGGTGGAATCGCTACAAAGACCCGCCTCCTCTGAGCTCTTTCCAGCCCCCAAGCTGTTTATCTGCTCCTTTATTTCAGTTTACACCCGTTTATATTCAGTGTTCTGAGGATTTATACAAAGACAGAAACACTGAGTAGAATGTAGTTCTCCTGTTGGGCCACTAGGCGGTGCTGTTGGTTGTTTGTGCAACAAAACCACAATTTGAGTTTTTCTCATTTTACTTCACTTATTCAGATTTAAACATGTTTCTCTTAATAAAACAGAGAGGATCTTCCATTATAGAACTGAGGAAATGTAAAATAAGAGAAGCTGAAACCTGCTCTTCTCTTTCCAGAACGGAGGAATTCCCCCTGAACACAACGGCTACTTCCTCCGTCCTGCTCACGACGTGGCGGCGTACATGATGGAGTAAAGTCCGGCCGGAGGTCGCTGCTGGAGCGCCACCTGCAGGACAGCGAAGGAAGAAGCCCCGGATGGTTTTTTCACCCTTATCGGTGCTTTTCCACAGACCCTCGACCTCTGACCCCTTCCGCACCACATCGACTGTCCGCTTCCTAAGAGCTTGTCCAGCTGTTGCTTTCGTGAAGACACACTATGAAGACAATGAAGTATATGAAGCCACAGGTGCATTTAAGGGGAAGCACCCTGAGCCGGCCAGGAGGGGGGAGGGTGTGGGTGTGTGTGTGTGTGGGGGGGGGGGGGGGCACGGAGGGGCCATCCCAACAGCCAAAGATGTTTTTTATAAGGGAAACAAATTCATTTCCAGGAATTTAATACGTTTTTATGTAATCTTTCTTAAATTTGATGCTGAGAACGTTAAAACTTTTTCTATGAGAATTTGTAATCTCACAAAACAGCTGTGCCTTCACAATATTACTATTTAATTATTATAATTATCATAATTTTTATTACTGCCATTAATACACATTTACCCATCTGGTTTTTGAAAAATGAGTCCCTCAAAGTAGTGGACGAAAGTGTATAAATATTCTTTCTTCTTTATCGATATTCTTGCTTTATCAGTTATCTTCAGCTTCAAAACCACAGAATTTGGTTTATCTGCAGTAAAAAATGTGCTTTGAGAGAATCGTGAGTGGATTCCTGTCAAACAGCTCAAGTCTCAATATTTCCCACCGACGTACACAGATTACAGACATGTGTTTCACAAAGGGAAACATCTGGTTTCACTGGCTTCTCAGTCAGGTTGAACTGGACCTGGACCCGGTTTAGACTGGTCTGAGATGGCTTTGATGGATTTGAAATGGTTTTAAACCAGCTTCCACTGCCTCGTTCTGGTTTAGACTGGCTTTAAACTGGGTCAGACTGGTTTAGACTGGTTTAAAAGTCACTCATACCGGTTTAAAACATGTTATGAACTGGTTCCGACTGGTTCTAGACTGGTTTAAAGTATGTTCTGAACTGGTTCTAGACTGGTTTAAAGCATGTTCTGAACTGGTTCTGACTGGTTCTAGACTGGTTTAAAGCATGTTCTGAACTGGTTCTAAACTGGTTTAAAACATGTTCTGAACTGGTTCTAGACTGGTTTTAGACTGGTTTAAAGCATCTTTTGAACTGGTTCTGACTGGTTTTTGACTTAGACCTCACTCGCTGTTTGGGTGTCCAGGTGTAGCTCTTGTGTAAACCTCCAGAAGAACCGGATTAAACAGGCTTAGGCTGGTTTAGACTGGTTTTCGTACTGGTGTGAGTGGTCGTAACTGGTTTGAAACATGTTTTAAACTGGTTTAGACAGGCTTAGACTGTTCAGACTATCCTTATTTGGGTTATACTGCTTTTAAACTGGGTCAATACTGGTTTTAAATATGCCTTCAACTGGTTTAAACTGGTTTAAACTGCAATGGCTCCCCAGTACTACCGTACCTGCCACAGCTTTTATCGGTCGTCTCTCCTGGACCAAACTGTTTTTGGCGTTTTCAGAAAGGTCGAGTTAGAAATTCTACTGAACTTGTGCAGAAATTGGGTGTGCTCGTTCTGTACTCATCATTCATCTCAACTCAAAGCCCGGTGGAGGCTGTGTAGGAGTTCCGGGAAGGTTCATGCTTCCGCTGAGCGATCCGCTGAGCCTCGCTCGCTGTGTTCAGACTGTAAACCTGATAATCTAACCTTTAATCTGTCCGTCTGTCTGTCTGTCTGCTGAAGCCAGTCCCAGCTGGTGAGCAGCTCTAAACTCACTGCAAAATGCACTAATTAGGAGAAAAGAAAACAGATCTGAGGTCAGTCTGACTGGATTAGTTCATGAGAAGAGGCTTTAAAAATGGTACTTGTGCTCCAGACTCCACTGTGTTAATGGTCCCGTCATCATTCATTAAAACCCGTGGCTGCAGCAGTGTGGGGGGTCGGGAGGTCACGACTGCTGGGGTTATCAGGAGCACGGAAACATCGTTAAAATGGAAGAAACTTCACTCCGCTGTGGGGAAACTGTAGGCGTCTGCAGACCACTACAGTTTACTGATCGCACTGCTTTTTCACAACAGTTTAGAAAGAAGCTCCGCAGTATGACCTTTCTTTTTCTGCTCTTTGTCCCCTCAGTATCTGGGATTTCTGCCCTTTGCCCTTTGTTTGCTTATGCAACATTAAAAAAAGACCACCCTTTTTATAAAATTGCACTTTTGTTAAAATAATCAATTCCAATGTGCCCAAATTACCTGCATCAGTTTTTACTTGTATAACCTATTGTGGAACCATTTTGACATGTAACAGCAGTCAAAAAAATGCTGAAATATATTGACTTGAACCTAAAGTGGCCAAACTTTGAGATGGTTTAAATGTTGAGAGGGATTTTCTCTAGTGTGGCTGAAGACGAGGAAAATGAAACAACCTGACGGCGGGCTGGTGTCTGCTGTGTAGAGCAAACGCTTCCCACCAAAAACCTGTTTTAAAACTTCATTCTTTTACAAGGATAAATCGTCCTTTTGTAATGATATTCTGATGACCTATTTTACTACTATGAGGGAATTATTATGTTGGAGTCAGACTGAGTCTTGTAGCTCCACTACCCCGTATTTATGGGATAAATGGACAAAAACTCCAACTAAATAATTATTTTAAACTAAAATATACTGCCTTCTCTGGTAATGAATGTTGACAAGTCTCCACAGTATGTATAGCTATATTTTTTTGACCACCAGGGGCCACAAAATAGAACTGGGAAAACAATTTGCATGTGACTGCTACTCGCTCATGCAGCTCATTTTGAGCTCCAGCTCTGCTCTCGCCGCTCTTCCCTCTTAAAGCTTTCGCCGTCCTACATTGCTGTAGTCATAATGACTTCGGCCACCAGAGGTCACCAGGAAGCTCCAGTGGGAGGAGGAGCTGTTAAAACCCTTCAGGATCTGCTGCTTTTATGAGAAGCTCCTTATTAATGAAACCGTTTGCTCGGTGCGACTCCTGGAACGTGATGCAGACAGTTTTGTTTTGTTTTTTTTTTAAATCTCGTATGGAAACATATTTAGCATTTACCCACACTGAGCCATATCCAGCATAACCCTCATGTTATTCTTTCTACGCCTTCCTGCTGCGATAAGTATGAATATATAGAAATGTGCCTTCTTGTAGTGAGAGGTTTCTTCCTCTGTAGTTCTTTGTTTTGCACTGATTTAAGGGAAGCCATATCCACCACAGCAGGAGATACTCTCACGAGAAACGAATGAGGGCTTCTTGTTGTTGTCGTTTGTTTTTTTAAGTGCATTTCAGCCTCTGGGGTAAACAAGGAAAATACACTCGAAAAAATGTACCAAGCAGAGTATTTTGCTGTATCTGTTTCCTTTTTCATGATCATGTTTGCAATATTGACTCAGTTAAAGCAACACAGGAAGCGACCCGCAACACCAGGTGGCAGCTTTTACCGGACTCCTGCAGTATTTTTATTTTTTTAACTTTCCCAGCGACTCTTTGGATTTAACTTCTTACTGCGACGCACAGAAAGCCTGAGCCTGTAGACTCGGACTGGTTTAGAGAACCAGGAGATGGACTGGTTTGAGAGAACCTGAAGACTGGTTTGTCAGAACCTGAGGGGGGGGGCTGCTTCGCTCTCAGCCGTGTCGGTGTCTCTGGGCTCAGTGCGTCTCGACGGCTGCTGTATTTCAGTCCTTTGCAAAAACAACCAAACAAAAAAGCATATTCAGTTCATTGTAATCCACTATTATTTAGCCAAGTACTTACTCCGTCTCTATCATAAGATATATATAATAAATAATCAGATTTTGTTCTGACAAACGTTTGTTTTTGTGTTTTTATAAATATAAGTGTGCCTTTATTCAAAGTGTGTTTGTTTTATTTGATTCATTTGATGAGTTTTGTGCTTCTCGATGTCCACAGTTTAAAAGCAGACAGTCAGAACATTCAGCCCCAATGCGCCTTGTTTTTAGCGTCTGTTTACAGAACTGAGGCGCTCAGAGCCACTGAAAACTCCTCCCATGTGGAACATCTATGAAATACTCTGAACAGCGTCACCTCGGTGGGGGAGGAGCCGGAGCTTGTGAGGGAGGTTGAGAGGTACCGGCTAGATATAGTCGGGCTCACCTCCACACACAGCCTGGGCTCTGGAACCCAACCTCTGGAGAAGGGCTGGACTCTACACTTCCTTGGCGTTGCCCACAGTGAGAGGCGGTGGTCTGGTGTGGGTTTGCTTACAGTCCCACAACTTGACCGCAGTGTGTTGGAGTTCTCCCCAGTGAACCAGAGGGTCGTCTTCCGGTCGTCGGTGTTCTCCACCTCCATTGTCGAAGCAGCTGCTCGGAGCTGTGGTCTCCCCCACAACCCCCGAACCCGGTGGTGGACACCGGAAGTAAGGGCTGCCGTCAAGCTGAAGAAGGAGTCCTATCGAGCCTTGTTGGCTTGTGGGACTCCAGAAGCAGCTGACAGGTACCGGAAGACCAAGAGAACTGCAGTCCCAGCGGTTCTGGAGGTAAAAACTGGGGTCTGGGCCAGAGTGGATCTCATTTTAAGCCCTGGAGTTTCATGCCTCGGACCGGCCCACCTGAGATCACCACCTATCAAAATCTCGTGATGTGCAGATGAAGCTTTTGAACCACTGTCTTATCTTATGAATCTATAGCACTTTTCACAGACCAACCGTCACAGAGCACTTCACATTGGCAGAGAATCATATAAAGATCAAGATAGAAGGATAAAAGACAGGCTGCTGCAGTAGTCTGGCTGTGAGGAGATGAAGGCATGAATGATCATTTCAAGCTGGCTCTGAGACACCGTGGTCCTGAGCTGAGCGATGCTGAGCAGCTGGAAGAAACAGGTTCTAACCAGCTGCCTGGACTGGTGGTCTGGAGACATGGCTTCGTCAAAGACCAGCCCAAGGTTCCTCAGTTTGGTTTTAGCTGAGAAGCTCAGATCACCTCAGTGCTGCTTAATAGTGGGGATGGTTCTGTCCGGGGCAATGATGAGAATCTGTTTTTCTTGGATTTAATTTGATTCTGTTATCACTTAACCACAGCTTGGTTAGGGACAAGCAGTTTATTAAGGAGCAGCTCGTCAGCGAATAGGAGACGTCACTGAATTTCTCGATTATCTGACCCAGAGGAAGCACATACAGCAGGAAAAAGAGGGGTCCCAGAACCGAGCCCTGAGGCACACCACACTGCAGGTTGCCTGACTTGGACATAATGTTGTTGGCTGACACACTGAAGCTCCTATATGAGGACAAGCACTGGAGCTGTGGACCTGACAGACCAATCAGGTCCAACACCTCAGGAGGGGAAAGCAGGTCTCCACCGAAACTGTTTACAGTGGAGGAGTAGAGCTGCTGACCTCAACAGGGGGTATTAACAGATGGTGGAAGGAAAACTTCGAGGACCTCCTCAATCCCGTCGGCACGTCTTCTGTGGAAGAAGCAGAGACTGAGGTCTCAGAGCTGGACTCATCCATCACCTGAGCTGAAGTCACCGAGGTGGTTGGCAAGCTCCTCGGTGGCAAGGCACCGGGGGTGGACGAGATTCGCCCTGAGTACCTCAAGTCTCTGGATGTGAAGGAACTCTTGGTTGACACGTCTCTGTAACATTGAGTGGCGGTCAGGGACGGTGCCTCTGGATTGGCAGACCAGGTGGTGGTTCCCATTTTTAAAAGGGGGACCGGAGGATGTGCTCCAACTATAGGGGGATCACACTCCTCAGCCTCCCTGGAAAAGTCTATTCCAGGGGACTAAAGAGGAGGATCCGACCGATAGTCGAATCTCAGATCCAGGAGGAACAATGTGGTTTTCATCCTGGATCACTGGACCAGCTCTATATCCTCCATAGGGTGCTCGAGGACTCATGGGAGTTTGCCCAACCAGTCCACATGTGTTTTGTGGGCTTGGAGAAGGTATTCAACCGCGTCCCTCGTGGTGTCTTGTGGGGGGGCTTTGTGAGAACGGAGTCTTGGGCCCCTTATTATAGACCATCCGGTCTCTGTATGACCGGAGTAGGAGTCTGGTCCACATTGCCAGCAGTAAGTCGGACCTGTTCCCAGTGCATGTTGGACTCTGGCAGGGCTGCCCTTTGTCACCGGTTCTGTTCATAATCTTCATGGACAGAATTTCTAGGTGCAGCCAGGGGCCGGAGGGGGTCCGGTTTGGGGACCACCGGATGTCATCTTTGCTTTTTGCAGATGATGTTGTCCTGTTGGCTCCATTGAACCTGAACCATCATGCACTGGGGTGGTTTGCAGCTGAGTGTGCAGCAACAGGGATGAGGATCAGCACCTCCAAATCCGAGGCCATGGTCCTGGACCAGAAGAAGGTGGTCTACCTCCAGGTCATTGGAGAGACCCTGGACCAAGCGGAGGAGTTTAAGCATCTTGGAGTCTTGTTCAAGAGTGGGGGACGAATGGAGCGTGAGATTGACAGGTGGATCAGTGCAGCGTCTGCAGTGATGCAGTCGTTGTATCGGTCTGTTGTGGTGAAGAAGGAGCTGAGCTGAAAGGCGAAGCTCTCGATTTACCGGTCAGTCTACGTTCCCACCCTCATCTATGGTCATGAGCTTTGGGTCATGACTGAAAGGACAAGATCCGGAAACAAGCGGCTAAAATGAGCTTCCTCCATAGGGTGGCTGGAAGACGCTCTATCTATCTATCTAGTCTGTCTATATCTGTCTGTCTATCAGGACTTGTATATAGAATAGACAACCTTCTGTCAGAACCTTTATTTTCTAGCATTTTAGTATTTTTGAGTTCTTCCAGCAGTAAAGACTCTGATATTTGCTGTCAGCTGCTTTTGGACTCTGTGGGATTAAAATAACAAACTTGATTCAGTGTGAAATCAGCAGAAGCCTTGTGACTGACCACTTCACTTTCTGGATAAATAATCTCTTTGTTCTTCACATTTCCACAATTTGGACTAAAGACACATTTCCATTCGGTCGTCAGCAGGCATGAGCCAAAACGCAGCTATGCAAAAACTATTTCTGACCTCAAAGTCTTGAACAATGAACAATTTCTGAGATTTGAAACAAACTGGAAGTGGTGGCTTATTAAAGTGTTTCTCAAGTATTTTTCCACAATCCTCTGCAGAGTAAAAACACTTCTGTCCACAATCTGTGTAAACCGAAGTGTGTTTCCATAAGTGTTCAGTTTTACTCGTAGTCGTCACAGATGGATGGTTTCCAGATATTCCTGACAGTTTCCAACCCAAACAGAGGATAAAAGCCACCTAATTCACTGAGAATCAGCTCGGACCTCATCTTAGTAGCATCCCATTCATCGCAAAAGAACATGTGATGAGCACAGAAAGCTTCACAGCTGTGATAAATAATCAGAGAAAACCACTTTCCACAGAGAAACGGTCGTCATCCAGCCAGACCGGCCCGTCCACCAGGAAGTGCTCCGGTTCCCGTGTGAACACAGGCTGGATTGTTCTGACTCCAGGGTTTTCTGGGGACCTTCTCTGCTCCTTTACATCAACATAAAGTCATATTTTATGACACGGACACAGATAAAGCTAAGAAGTCACTTCATGATTCCAGCAGGAAGATCCTCCTAAAACGGGTTGGGCTACACGGCGTGGCGTTTTTTTTTTTTTTTTTTTCTAATCGGGTTCCAAAGTGCATACATTTGACAATGCCACCTTGGCCTTGATGTGTGGACGTGCCGTCTGCCAACATCACATTTTTACCTCAAATCAGCTCACCTGGAACTGCAGCCACCGCAGTACAAGAGGAGAACCTGGTAAGAAGACCCATGGAAACCATGCAGAGGCAGATGCTGGAGGAAAACCTGAAGACTGACTAACCTGCAACTGAGAACCGGTGAGAACAGGCAGAAGTAGCCGGGGTGGTCCTACCTGGACCCGTGGTCCTACCCGGTCCTACCCGGACCGGTGGTCCTACCCGGTCCTACCCGGACCCGTGGTCCTACCCGGTCCTACCCGGACCCGTGGTCCTACCCGGTCCTACCCGGACCCGTGTTTCACAAAAGTTCCGGAGTGTTCCTTGTGTAACATGTTCTGCATTTAGATGGTTCTGTAAGTTTGAACTGCTTTGGCGCTATAAAAAGTCTTTTTTGCACAAACCACACTTTCATTGAGGTTTCCATCAGGTCCATCAAGTAGCTTTTAAATTAAATGTCCCTTCCATCAAACCCAGCAGCGTTCTGATGTGTGCATCACTGGTCCAGTTTACATGGTGATTTTTCAATCTGATTGAAAACAATTGTGTTAAACGGACGTGTATACATAGTCGGCATACAAAGCGAATCACAAGCTGGTTCTCCAAGGTCTCGGTGAAGCGGATTATATGGCGTCCTGTGACATGAGCACAAAGTCTCTCAGGGAACTTTGTCTCTGCAGCAGCAGTCCTCAGAGCCCAGCAGAGTTTTTATCTGATCAATAATGTTCCACCGTCTCCATGAGGCGCTGCTCAGAGAGCTCCTCCCCGGGTGGAGTCCCGCCCCGCCCAGCAGCACACACCGGGGCACCGGTCCGCCTGCCGGTGTTTTGAAGTAACTGGTGTCCGTGTTAACTTGTGACCAGCAAGAAAAATGACTGAAACTTGTAGAGGTTCTAGTGAACATCGGTTTTCTACAGTTACAGTAAATTTATCAGTTCAGAGTCTTCAGTGAGTCTTATTTTAACATCTGCTGTTTCCAGCATGTGTTTACAGAAATCCAGCACTCGATACCATGGGAACCAGTTAATCCAGAACACCGGGCGGCGGTCCGCTGGTGGTCTGCCACTGAGCTTTTTCAACAACTGGCTCCATCTCTACTCTCCAGTGTTTGTTCTCTCAGGGTTTTTATTAAAAAGTGTTTCTCAACCACCATCCAGTTCTGCTTGTTTTTGACTGTCCTGCTTCCTGTTTCTTGCTTCTTGCTTCCTGCTTCCTGTTTCCTGTCACGTCATCACGTCACTGCGTCCGAGGGAACACATGCATGGAACAAATAATCCCCCGTTTAATCCGCTCCGCTGTCAGGTTCTGTTTATATGAGGTACAGCGGATTATTAATCGGTGCACACCACCTCGTACAATCAGATCTGAAATACGATCCGCTCCAAGTGAAGTGGATCCTCTCAGGGTTTATATGAACCATAACCTGCTTCACCTACAATCCGATCACAAACAGGGTTAGGTTTTTGGACCCATACGTGGCCAGAGTGATCGGTGTAGCAGGAGATCGTGCACTGACACATGCACAATTTTCTTTTACAATGTTAACTTTTCTAATGAATTCATCGTAATTAATACATTAAAGCTCCACTCATCATAGCAACGTTTTCTAAATAGCATCCGTATGGCATAGACTGGGATCTGTGAGGACTGCATGCTATGTTTTTTTGTGTGTATGCACAGAATGATCAGCAGATCTTTGCATGAGTAACAGATCCATTATTTGAGCAGAGTAATTGTTCAATGTGACAAATCGCCCAGGAGTGATTTTCCTCTAAGTTGCAGTTGAAAATAAACCAAAGACCGTTAAATTCTCATCTCAAGCAACCAAAGCAGCAGCATAAAAAGACAATCTGACTCACCTTCACTGATGTCAAAAGAAATGATTCTTACTTTTCTACCAGATATTTAAAAAGTATTTTTTTTTTTAGGTTTTCTATGGAATAGTCATCATCCAGTCACCGTCACTCGTCATCAACTCACATCGTGGTAAAATGTTTCTTTTTAAGGACTCCTGCAAATCTGAGTCATTTCATCCTGTGGTTCACTGGAGTCACTCGGGCCTCGTGGGAACGACGGCAGAAGGTACTCTGCCTCATTTGGAGAAATGTTCACTAAAAGAAAAGACAAGCAGAGCAGTTTATCTTCTCAGCACCCAGTCAAGAGACTCGAAGGATTCGGGTTAATGGAAACATGGAAGTGGAGGTTTGAAGAGCCGATTCATGAACCCGTGTTGTTCAGGAACAACATGAAGCTGGCTGATCTCTGGCAGTGGGACCACAGCTGAAATCCCCTGATGAAACTGTACATTTCATTACTTAGGATGACTCTCCTGACTGAAAAAAAAAACAAAAACAAAAAAATCTTTTGCTCCTGATATCTGTGAAACAGCTGTGAACACTTTACTTGTTTCATATCCAGCAGTAAATGAAGCAGGAGCTCCTCATGGCTGCAGACCTCAACTGCTGAGTGCTGGCGCCACCTGGTGTTTACAGATGGAGGAGTTTTTCTGTCAGTGGAGTCTGACCACTAGGGGGCGTGCGGGGCTCTCCCGGTGCAAACACTCCACAGAGACAGAATGGACAGATTTATGATTGTCGGTTTAGACCAGGGGTGGGGAACCCTGGTCCTGGAGGGCCGCAAACCTGCATGTTTTCCATGTCTCCCTGCTTCAACACACCTGAATCGAATCAAGATTCATGGCCAAGTCCAGCAGAAAGCCAGATAACGAGCCTCATTGCAATCAGCTGTGTTGAAGCAGGGAGACATGGAAAACATGCAGGTTTGCGGCCCTCCAGGACCAGGGTTCCCCACCCCTGGTTTAGACATTCATGAAGAGAAAAAAAATTACTAAAAGAGATTGAAACGGGGACAGAAGTTACACATTTGCATGCAAACCCACCTGAGAGATAAACAACAAGACGATAGACTAAATTGAATAGATTATACCCAAACAGATGTAAAGTAAGTGTAAAAAGTGAGTCAAATGTAGGAGATGAGGGGAAAACTGAATTCTTAAACTAACAAAGATACACCTGGTAACAATGTATATTAAAAAGTATTCAAAATAAAATATTAAAAAGAGACTGAAACACACAGAGCGGCACAAACTAATCACTTCATATATAAAAAAAGAACTTTATGAAAGTCAAATGAAACATTAAATCTTGGTGAGTTTATCCTGCAGGAATCCAGAGTCCAGACTGATGACGAGAGGATCTGCCAGCAGCATGAAGCACAGCTGGATCAGAAATGGTGAGGGTTGACTGGAGAGGAGCCACAGGTAATGATGGACATGTCAAGAACAAATCTGAGTGATCTGTAATCTGAAGGGTAAAGTGAGGGTGGCCCAGGTGTCAGCGCCTGGGGCCCCTTCCCCTGGGGGCCCCAACGGGGTGGGGCTGGTCTTCCCTGCCCCTCCCTCTGGAGGCCTGGCCCCCTCTCAGATGGTTTTCTGGGGCTCCTTGGGTCAGGTGGGGTGCTGGGCATGTGGGCGGTGACAGATCTAGTTCTGTATATACATGTTGACAGCTCTCTCTCTCTCTCTCTCTCTCTCTCTCTCTCTCTCTCTCTCTCTCTCTCTCTCTCTGATGTGGTCATGTGACTTAATGTAAACATGTAATGGCTGCTCACAGCAGACACGTGTGTGTGTGTGTGTGTGTGTGTGTGTGTGTGTGTGTGTGTGTGTGTGTGTGTGTGTGTGTGTGTGTGATGCTGTTGGCACATCGTCTGAGCCAGCGACCCCCCCCCCCCACACACACACACTGTTCACTGAATATTAGACATGTGTGTCTGTGCATATCACACCTCCTCCCTTAAAAACGAAAGCTAAAAGGTTTCTTTTAGAGAGGAGTCAAGTAGCAAATAGAAAAAAAAGACATTTTTATTCTTCAGCTTGAGAATGATTCATGTTTAACTTTTACTTTTGCTGGAGTTATGAATTTGTGGATTTTTTTTTTTTACAAGTAGAAGCTATTTTGATAGAATCTGACATGCTTGCTTTTGTCCTTTCCCTTTAAATTAGCGCTAAACTGAGACAGCTGATTGAACACAACACAGCTGCTCCCCAGGAGGCGAGGACTTCCCATTTCCAGCCACTAGAGGGACCTTTACTGTCTCCTTCAGTCTTACTTTCAGGACCAGTCATGTCGGCTGACTCCCAGTGTGTGTGTGTTTTGGAATTCATCACTGAAGTGTGTTTAAAGGGTGGCTGCCTGACTTTAAGTCATGTCTCAGTTGGACACCGGGTGGCAGTGTTGAGCCACTTCAGGCTGTCCTCCATTGGGCTTGTGCTCCAGATGTGGGTAAAGGATGTGTAGATGCTCATCATGTGGACCCGCAGAGGCCAGGCTGACTCACTGCACCACCTGCTGGTGAAAACCTGCAGTGCAGGACAACCTGGGTTCAAACAGGCTGGACCGTAACAGAAATACATCTGTTTTCTGGGACTTTTGTCCACTTTGCTTGGTGGTTCGTTGGTTTGGTGGTTTGGTGGTCTGGCTGTTTAACGGGTTGGATCCGACCCGCTGCTGGCCACATTTCCCAGTAAGCTTTATGTTTGACGCTGCTGTTGTTTTAAAGTGACGTTCTGACCGCTCTTTTGGATCCTCCTGAAGTAAAACATGCGATGTTGCACCTTTTTAAGGTCTTTCTCCGCTCGACATTTGCCTTGGTGCCGCTTCCTCCATGATGATGATGATGATGATGATGGTGATGATGAAGAGCTGGAGCCTCCTGGTCTCTCTGGAAACCTGCACACTTCAGATGGATCGTTCCATTATTTAGCAGTCTAACCCCTGACCCACATTCAGCTGCACATTAAACCTCCAGCTCTCAGCCGCGCGCTGATTGGTCGGCGCCTCTCGCTAGTGCGCGCGCAGGCGTAGACAAGCCTGGCCTGTGTTTCCAGGAGACTCTTCCGCGTGCCCGCGCATTCATCTTTTCCCCTCCTCCCACCGAGGCGCGCGCCGCGGAAAGGCTTCAGTTGCGCAAAATCTGTGTCGGGCGTGCCCGTCGGAGGAATGCGCGCTCCCGCCGCTCCCTCTCCTCGTCCTCGCGGCTCCTGCGCTAATTGAAAAGCACCGCAGATGTTGAGGGTGGAAAATGGAAATATCTGAATCCTCATCTGCGACTTTTTGAGCCTCTTCGTTCGCTTTTGCGCGCAGGAGGAATGAGGCGGCTTGACGCGCACGGTGCGCCTCTTCTCAGGATGAGCGCGTCAGGATGAGAACTCAGCATCCCCTCTTCCCGGGAACAAGTTGAAGTCCCCGCGAGGCCGTGTGGAAACTCCGGCCTGTCGTTTAGTGGATTTTGCCGCTGCTCTGCGGACCCCGTCCCGCTGCGCCATCTGTGTGTTTGCGGACTTTAATTCGTGCGGAGGAGCTCAGCTGCGTCCCGATTACGCACAACTTCTCCCCGCCGCTGCGCTCAGTCTGCACCGCCGGAATTCTTCTTTATTTTCTGTTTGTTTTGTTGTTTTTTTTTTGACGTGTTTGCGGTCGTGCGTGAGCAGGATTGCTGCGGAATGTTTGCGTGAGGTTCACATGTAGCGGAGAACGAGCGGTGCGCTTTGCGGGATTTGACTGGAGGCTTATATAAGAGGAGCCGTCATGTATGCGGGACGCAAGAGGAGAAAACCGGTGCAGAGAGCGTGAGTTTCTTTCATTTCTGCCTCTAGAATCATTTTCAGATTCAGCCTGAGGTTGTTTTTGATTTCTGTGTGAAGTCCGGAGAGGGGAAGTTAAATTTGCTGCAAATGCGCAAATCTGCTCCAAATGTCAGAATCTCTAGTTTCTTTATTTTCTCTTAACGGATGAAATAACGGCGTCCCGTGACACAGGTTGTGTATTGTGGATGTGTTGCTGCCGGTCCAGCGGTGGATATTTGCAGCGCGAGGTGTTTAATGCCTGCGGATTACTCCGGGCCTGCAGCGGCCTCTAACCTTCACTGCGCTCCCTTCATCTGCTTCTGTTTGTGTTTCCACTTGTTTTGGTGGCACAATCCTTCATCTGCACGCCGAAATAACACAGATCTAAACTTTGTGAACTTGAATTTTCTTGTCTTTGCTACATTTCCCTGCTTTGGTGAGGAGCGCAGGGCCGTTAACGCCATTTTCTGTCAAAACGCCCTTCAGAGGATCAGCGGGCCTTGATTCACGTCTCTCTCCTGCGAGAAAAACCCTTCATATTTGTTAGTTTCTTTCATTAGAATTATGAATTTCTCCTTTTTTTCCCGAAATAATAGCCAGATTTATCAACTAGCGCATTCTAAATAAATAATAATAATAATAATAATAATAATAATAATAATAATAATAATAATAATAATAATAAATAACAACAACAATTTAATAAAACTAGAATAAAAGAGAATACTATTAGAATGTGATGTGGAGCGGGTCGTTGTTTGTAATTCTGTCAAGACGCTTTTCTTCGCTGTCAAACTGCAGTGTTTGGTTTGGTTTGGGTTAATGCAGTGATTTCTCATTAAAAAGAGGAGAAGCGCCTCATGTGTCGACACAACACCGTTTATTGCAGATTTACTGTCATATATGTGAGATTTGGTGTTTCACACCTTTTCGCTGAGATTTGATCGTTCTTGTCTTGAACTGTTGATTATTTGTTGCCTTTACAAGCTTGGAGAACAGATATATTTTCCCCACTGTGGATGAAAAAGCTCATTTGTAAAGTCAAACAGGAGATATTTATCGTGAGGAACTTCATGAATGCGATTTCGTTTTGGTTTCATTTTGGTTTAAATGGTTCTCGTGTTTCTAGAAAATCATCCACGTTCTTTAGTGGAACGTTCGCCCTGCAGCGGCTCTGCTGTGGACGGATGTGTCCGCTCTGCAGGCCGGGGCCTCGG
Source organism: Salarias fasciatus (assembly GCF_902148845.1). Taxonomy (NCBI): domain Eukaryota; kingdom Metazoa; phylum Chordata; class Actinopteri; order Blenniiformes; family Blenniidae; genus Salarias; species Salarias fasciatus. Next base: position 28,552,218 of record NC_043760.1, read on the forward strand.
GTTGATCCCCCGCCGGGTCCTCTGCGCTCCGTGGCCGCTCATTAATTCATGAAGAGTCCAGAGGACTGCGGCCTTTCTGCTGGCAGACGCTTCAGACTGTTTAATGTGAAAGAATCTGATGTGGGGCTGCAGGAGAAATCCTTAAAGAGAAAAAAAAAAGAGGAGACTCAGCGTCTGGGGGACTAACCAAAAATATCCCCCATAATCCTCCTTGTGCTGACACACCGTGAGGGTGGGCCGAGGTCGGGCACTTTCTGGATTTTTTTCTTTCTTTTCTTCTTTTTTTTAAGAGCATGTGCGAAAACATTCGGCAATTAAATTGAAATAAATGAAGAAAAAAAGAGAGAGTTTGCATCATGAACATACACTGTCCTGGAGAAAAGGCCATGCAGCAGCAGCTCTCCGCCGTGCACGATAAACATCTCCATCCATGCGTAATTACGCACAGTGACGGGAGGGTCCGTGAAGGCAGCACGGCCGATGCTCTGTTTGTGTGTGGAGGAGAAACGAGTCCGGGCCTTTAAAGAGCAGCTCAGAACAAACGAAACCAGCACGTGACGTTTTACTGCTTTCACCGGTTTTTAGGAATAAAACAAAACCTGACAGACAGTTTGGAGTTTATAATGAGATGAACGGCTGAATGAGTTCATCTTGGCCTGATTGGCTCATTTTGTGTGAAATCCTGGAGACGTTTATTCAAACTGAATCGTGTCAGTCAGTCAAAAATCTCAAATCATTTCCAGCCGGTGTCTTTTCCTGGTTTTTAATTTTTGCTTCCAATGCGGGGAATAAATAACCATTTTTTGAGAATTCAGCATTTAACTTTTCAGACTAATGTTTTTGCTTAATTGATTTTGTGAAACAGTCTTTTTAAAATGTGAACTTTTTAACGGGAACATTTAGAAAAAGATGCTTTAGGGAAAAAAAAAACACATTTTCAAGCAGTACTCCTTTTTTTTTCCCTAACAACATTTAAAAAACATTTTTAGAAATTCAAAATGACATTTTGCATACTAAGTTGTTGGCACTTTTATAATATAATTAAAATACACAATACGTGTCCTTCTCTTTCTAATTTGTCTGAATAAACACAAAATCCAATCTCATTTAAAGTCGGTTAAATTAAATTGAAACAGGCAAACCAGGCTTTGGATGATTAATCTCCAATGTTTTGACACTGGTGTGTGTGAACTGGTATTTTTATTTCTGATCGCGTCTCGCTGAAATCGAATTTATTTTACTCAGATCACTAAAAACTCTTAAAATGTCTGAATTCTCTCTTTGCTCCCAGAAACCAAAAAATTGCAATAATAATAAATATGATCCAAAGACAAAGGAAGGATTTTCTTTCCTTATTTTTTAGTTTTACAGCTTTTGGATGTTTAAAGAAAATCTGTTCAATTCTGATGAACCTCAGTGCTGTTGCTTTTTTCCAAGTCATCAAATGAATTCAGATTTTCAGCTCAAGCGAACATTCACCTCCTGCCAGATTTACCCTCTTACTGCAAGACAATAAAGAATCAGGGTTTTCACACAGCAGGAGGATGCTGTGAACATCAGAGAGGAAACAGCATGAAGGCACCGATTTTCAAAATAAAACCAAATGACAACAACCTGGACAAACCTATAAAACTCTATAAATATAACATTTTTCCCCATTATTGTTGATCGACAGATCTGTGTTTTTATAAATGTTAATAAACTGACAAATCAGCTGCTTTCGTTCTTCTGAAGTTAAAGTTCAATTAACCCGTTTGAGGAGAACTTGCAAATATTTGTCAAAAAATCCATTTTAATGGAGTAATACAGTCCTTCATCTGCTACCTCCAACTTTTACTGAACTTTTAATGTAATTTATTATCTCTTCATGAAGCTCTTGACTCCAGAATGATGGTTTTTATTCTTTCGTTTCTTCTCTTTCAGTGAGATTTTAGTGTTTTATCTCTAAATACACGTTTCTGTATATCTGCAGATGAATAAAATGAACCTCCGCTTGTGTGAAAATAGAAAGTTTCCATTCATGACTCAGTGAACTGGGAGTCAAACGAAGTCACCATCGTCCTCAAAACCCAGAATCCTCCAGTGGATGGCCTTCATTCCCATGATGCCACGGTGTGTTCACTGACCAGCTGAACGCTCCAAAATGAGAGGAACTGATAAAAACCAGCTGCTCAGATTCAGTTTGTTCATAAACTTTAATGGTTTAAAGATTTAATGGAGAAATGGGCAAACTTTTGCACAAATTCTTTATTTTGGTGCAGAAATGAACCCAGTTCACCAACAGATGATTCATTATACATTTCAATGGCTGAGAGTTATACATTTTTAAGAAAAATTTTTTTGTTAGATATTATTAGACTTCTAATCTGCTTGAACCTCAACAGAATTTAAATAGAGAAATATGAAAACGTGAGGATGTAAATTATTTATTTTTCTCTTTTCTGTAAAAATAGAAACAATGAAAGTCAGTAGAGTTTAAACTCAGGGTCAGAGTTTATGATGGATCTGAGGGAATAAAACACTGAAGCGATGATATTTATGAGGAACTGGGTTCATGAAGGAAATGAGGAGGAAATCTGCTTTATGGGGGAAAAAACTAAAAATATCAGACTTTTCTCGTATATTTTTGATAAGTTTGTCGACCTTGTGAGCGGAGGAGTTGGCATTTACAGTCAAAAGAGAACAAAATAAATGCATTAACGTTCATTAGGATAGTAAATCTGAGATTTCTGGAGGATTTGAGAATGGAATAAGTCTATAAAATGTGTTTGACTGTAAAACAACATTGTTTTGTAATTCTGAATTTAGAGTTTGTCCTAATCATAAAAGATTTTACAGCCAAAGGTCCTCCAATAGAATCTGGAATTAAAACACCATTATAAAATACTTTTGTTTCAGCAGTAATTCCAGTTCTCTGTTGGCGTCCACAGACGCTGTAATCTTCCCTGCTCGACGAAACGTTTCTCTAATCTCTGAAAAACAATAAAATCCACTCAGTGGTTTCAGGGTAAAGCACTGATGGAGGATGCAGCATGTGTGGGTTAAAACGAGGTTTAAAATTGGTGTCATAACATTTGAAAACCAGTCTGGAGTCCCGGAGCGACTCCGGAGGACCTCGTCCTCAACCAGTGTTTCCTCAGAGCTGTGTATTGATTTCTTCCTGTTTGCGACTGGAAGCCGGAGCCCGGCAGCATGTGATGTGTGTGTGGAGCTGACCTCTTCCTCCCTCGCTGTGGACGTTCAGGGTGAAGCAGCCGCCGGCCGAAGGGGCCAAGTCCAACCCGTCCAAACGGCACCGGGACCGGCTGAACGGGGAGCTGGAGCGCCTGGCCAGCCTGCTGCCGTTCCCCGAGGAGGTGACCACCAGCCTGGACAAGCTGTCCATCCTGAGGCTCAGCGTCAGCTACCTGAGGGCCAAGAACTTCTTCTCCGGTGAGGTCCACTGCTCCTCTCTGGGTCTCTCCTGGTCTCTCCAGGTCTCTCCTGGTCTCTCGGGTCTCTCTGGATCTCTCTGAATCTCTCTGGGTCTCAGTAATGGTCCAGTTCTGCTGTTGTTCCTGTTTGAGGGAGCAGCAGCTGGTTGGTTCTTCTAGAACATGGGCGGTCCTAGTCCTGGTCCTGGTCCTGGTCCTGGTCCTGGTCCTGGTCCTGGTCCTGGTCCTGGTCCTGGTCCTGCATGTCTTCAGTGCTCCCTGGATTCCAGGACTGGTTCTTGAGGCTCAGCAGGAGGTCTGAGGGGGATCCGGTCTTTCCTATCAGGACACATGGAAACCGAGCAGGAAGAGAAGCTCATCATATGTGAGTCTTCACTTCAGAAAAGTTTCAGTTTCAGTTCAAGTTTACATGAAAACAACAGAAACTCTGAAAACACTGAGGGTTTCATGGTACTGGGAGAACACGGAGAGCCACACACTGTACTGCAAACACGAACACTGGAGAACACAGACATCCACATGGACAGAACACCAAGTTGGATTGTTGTTGCGGCGACCGTCAACTCTAGAACTACCAAGTCCAGGAGGATCTGGACAGGAACCAGAACCAGGACCGGCAGAATGTGGACTGGGAGTCCTGACGCTCCGGAGGAAACTTTGTTCTCACTGTTCTTGTTCTCAGCTTGTCGCTACAGAAGAACTACTGGTTTTGGTCGAGGAGTCTCAGTTGCAGTGCTGTGTTGCTGTTGTTGTTGTTGTTGTTGTTGTTGTAAAGTTTCGTTTCACCTCATTTCTACTGAGACATAATCGCAGCTTTTTCAAAAAGTGGCCTTTTGCGTGGCTCAGTAGTGTAACGGTGTGCTGTCACTGGAAGACGTTGTCATGGAAACAGGGCTCCACAGTAGAACGCTGCTCCCAGCGCAGAGCCACAGGGGTTCATGATGATTCTTTCACACACTTCTTATAATCAATGACAGCACGTCGTCACTCAGTCTGGAAACCAGCAGAACCTGAGAACGGGTCTTTAGTCTTCCTGAAACCAGAGACAGGTCAGTCCAGATCTCATGTCAGAATGTTCTGGGGCCTTACCTATAAAGCTCGCTGCGCACAAAACGAGCCCCAAACTTTGCGCAGCGGTTCCTCTGCGCAGAAGCTGGTACTAATAAAAATTGTGCGTGGGACTTTGCGGTCCTCACCGCCAACAAAATAGCTGCCGTACACGACCGCACAATTCAGAAAAACCACATGGAGACGTAGTTGAGTGCTTCAACCGCAACCCGCCCGAATGTAATTAAAATCTTAATTTTTCGACACGTCATCCGCCCGATCCGCGGTTATCTGCAGGCTCCGCGCCTGCGCCGCACCCTCTGATATACCCAAATTTCATTCATGAGTTCATTTGCATACCCATATATGGTACCAAGGGGTAGCGTTGGGGCGGGATTGTGGGTGGGATCGGCCACCGTCATGTTCTGCGCAGGATTTGGAACCATTACTTGGAAATTGCTAACAGCTGTGCTGCAGACTTTTTTTTAGCTCCCAAATTTTTTTTGCGGACAAAAGTTTGCGTTGCGTTCCCACGCACGATTATTGTCAGATTTTCCAGCAGAGTTTCATAGGTAAGGCCCCTGAACTCTGCCATGAAAACCAGAGTAAAGCGTCTGCATGTCCACAAACCAGAGAGAACCTGAACCAGGTCTAAAACCAAAACCAGCTCCTGAAATTCCTCCCAGTCCAGATGAAAAACTGAAGTCCAGACCAGGACAGATCAGACTGCTGGTGAAGTGAATTTAAAATCCAGGTCTGTTTGGAGACGCTGACTTCAGGCTGAAGACCGTGTGGAGAGGAAGCAGCACAGGAAACCATTTCAGTCTGAACGCCGGCCTGAGTCTGGAGCTGCTGCCTGCCTCGTCCCGCCCGCCCGCCCGCCATCTTTGTTACTGTGGCTCGGCGCTCCCCACGGGGATTTCCCAGCAGCCACCACTCTCTGTGCCTATCGGGCGTCACGGTGTGATGAAGCAGAGCAGCTTCAGCTTCACTCCTCCAGTCTGGACAGCTGCTGCTGGACTGGACCTGTCCTCAGTCCTCAGGGTCTCCAGCCTGACGCTCTTGGACCGGCTCCTCTCTCCATATTACCATCATGTAGTCTGTAGAATCTGTGTTCCCTGAGCTGAGATGTGTTTATCAGCCCTGCATTAGAGGAGAACATGGACTGTTCACACATGATGCTCCTGCTGCTGCACGACGACGTGGACATAAAGCCAGGTGCATTATGGGAAGCGGCTGATCATACTGTGTGCAAGTGTAGATGAAGAGGCCCCAAAGAATCTGCCAGGAAACGAGGCCGAGTGAACTCCATCATGATGAACTGCCTCAGCGCGGGGAGAGGCGGAGGTGGAGAGGTGGAGGTGGAGAGAGGTGGAGGTGGAGAGGTGGAGGTGGTGGAGAGGTGGAGGTGAAGAGGTGGTGGAGAGTTTGAGGTGGAGAGGAGGAGGAGGAGAGGTGGAGGTGGAGAGGTGGAGGTGGTGGTGCAGGATTGCTGACGTAAGCTGTGGTGAAGTTCTTGTCAGCTGTCATGATGGCGCTCCTGCTGCAGCTCGCTGAATGAAAGGCCCACTTGATCATCAGAGGGCCGCCCTGTCCTGTCCTCCCTCCGTCCTCCCTCCGTCCTCCCTCCGTCCTCCCTCCGTCCTTTCCTCCGCCCGTCCCCTACAGGGCTTATCCCAACACCCTCCTCCTCCGCCCTCTGATCACGATACGCCTCCACCAGGAATGCAGGCCACCAAAGGCAAAACCTGGTAATCAGTAGTGACCCTTCCCCAGCCTTACCCCACCCCCACCCACTCCCACCCCCACCCCCCCACCCCTGCCTCCTCCCTCAGCGCTCATGAGCGAAAATGCAGCCATGTGACGGAGAAACCTCCGGAGACACGACAGCAGCAGTGCGTGCCTCCCCCGCTGCATTAGCCACCGCGTGTTCATGCTCAGCCGCTGCATGTGCGGCGCCGCGGCCGGCGTTTCCGTGCATCCATGTGTGTGAGGGGGGGGGATCGCGTGTTCATGCAGCACGGAGGCGGAGGGGTGAAGGAGTTGAAATGTTCTATATTTACTCGCTGCCATTCACACTCTGCAGGAATAATTAACACACAAACACACTCACACACATTCAGCATGCGTGCAGGACTGCCCTGTGTGTGTGTGTGTGCACATCCTTACACACACACACACACACACACACACACACACACACACACACACACACTGTGCTTGTGGTACAGACACAAAGGGAGTGGTGCAGGAGTGCTGCTCCCACAGCTCCAGAGTATTTCGGGCATGGCAGCATGTTGTCACATTATATAATGCTGCTGCTGCTGCTGCTGCTTTCATGCTGACAAGTTTCAAAGTTGACGCTGGCTCCTGATCGGCTGCTGACATCTGCTTCGGTTTTGATTGGCGCTCGTGCAGAAGTGTAAAAGCAGCACGTCGCCTGTCACTGACGATGTCCATCCAGACGTCCTTCCCTGCAGAACAACACTTCAGACGAGCAGACTGACTCAGAAATAATGTAAACAGCAAATGCAGCATGCATTTCACTTCTACCACTTCAGATCTGTGAGACAGTCAGTGTCATGGATTAATTCTGTCTGTCTTCAGACTGTTGGAGGACCCAGATGCCCAGGAAGAACATGTAATCTCTACACAGAGGGCCTCTAGGTAAAGAACTGAACCAGGGATTTTCTTGATAGATAGACTTAGGGTGCTTTCACACCAACAGCATTTGGTCCGCTTGAAGCGGACTAGAGACCCAAACTCCTGCAGGTTCGGTTCGTACGCGCTTGTGTGAAAGCAGACCAGTTAGTTTTGGTCCGGGACAAAGAACCGCACCGAGACCTCCTCGAGGAGGCGGTCTCGGCGTGGTCCGCTGCTGGTGTGAACGTTGACCAGCCTCGCTCCTGTCTCTGTTGTGGAGAAGGCTTTTTGGTCGGCGGAGGCTTCCGTAGCAAGCCGCGCGGCACATCACGTCACACATGCTGGCCAATCAGGGCTCACTTCCGTCACCCAAAACACACTATTGTGTGAACAGCGCCACCAAGAGGCAGGAGGGTCATAGTGGATAGTTCATCTGCAAAAACAAGTGGTGTGAATGTGAACCGAACTAGTTGACAGCTGCGACGTTTATGAATAATTTATGTCCAAACCGAACCACTCTAGCGGACTAGTAGGTATGAAAGCACCCTTATACGGTTTTTTACCAGATAGCGGGCATCGGTAGTCGAGGAGGCCGATAACTGATATTTACAGCCCATATTCGTTTGCAGTAAACGTGAAAATGTTGCTGTCAAATTTTTGAATAGTCCAGAGCCTCTCGGGCTTCTGTAGCTACTTCCTGTTTGTGTTTTAGAGGCTAACGGCAGAGTTTTCAGAGTTCTGATTGAGGGAGATATCTGACTGCTAGGATTGAAGTGGTTAGTGTTCGTGTTTTGGATTTAATCAGTGAAATGTAGCTTGTTCCAGCAAGCTTCATGACTACTGTGCTAACTGTTAGCATGTCAATGGATTTTCTCATACAAGTTAGCATTAAGCTAGTGGGACTTTTTTTCATAATGCTTGTTTTGTCTTTTGGGGCCTCACGTCCATGTGGGAAGCGATATTCCCTGAACTCTTGAAGCGGATACCGTCTGTTAATGACCGCCGTTCACTCTTGTTCTGGAGTTTGACTCCGTTATGCCGCTTTGGTCTTTGCTGTTGGTGCTCTTTCCCGGTGGCCTCCATTAATGACTCCTCCCACCTGCACATGTTGTCTCCTCACCCCCGTGTTAATTCTCTTTTTTGATAACCATGCACTGCTCAGTCTGAGTGGTGGACTCAGTGGAACAGTGTCCCTGGGCGGTGGACTCAGTGGACGCTCTGTTGTTGGAAAGCATATTAAATTTCATTGCTTGGATATCATCCTTGGCTCAGATCCAGAACAAACGCGAGCAGCTCCTGAGTGTTTTGGTCCTCCCTCACCCCGCCGCCCGGTAAGCGATGTGGGCCACGTGGGCGGAGCCTGAGCTCTAATCGTCAGCATTAACTCAGCAGCAGCCCCACCCCCACCCTCTACCAGGCTTAATACGCTGGCTTAATGCCGTTCAAATATAGCCCCGCTTCATGATTCAGACTCCTGCTGGTGTTGTCCCATGTGACCTGGAATACGTGGAGTAAACAAACACCGAGTGATCAGTTACTGATCACAAAGACAAACCAGACTGACAGCAGAAAACTGAAATGGTGCAAAAATGCCACAAAAACTGATGCAGAGAGAGAAATGTGTTTCTGAAATGACCTCAGTGAGCTGGAAAGGCCAATGAAGGAGTGAAAACAGCAACAATAACAAACAGCGCGTTGCAGAATTAACCTGTCGAGACGAGAAATCACCAAAGACAGAAGCAGGACTGGGCTTAAGAGACACAAACAGCCATGTCTTCCATGATAAGCAGAGCGATCCTAAAATAACTGTAGATGAGAACAAGCAGCAGTATGTTTCCCAAAACACAGGAGAATGCTCAAATCAGCTGACAGTGGCAACAAGAAGTTTCAATAAGGAGATCGTCTTGAAACGTCTGGAAAACCTCTGGTTCCAGTGACGTCCAGAGCACCAGAAAGATGAAATAAAACACCAGCATCAGTGTGAACAGAACCCAGTGTCCACACACACACACACACACACACACACACACACACACACACACACACACACACACACACACACACACACACACACACACACACACACGCTCAGTCTTGTATTTCTATCCTTGTGGGGACCGTCCATTGACTCCCATTCATGTCTAGCCCCTAACCCTGGCCCTTACCCTAACCCTAACCCACACCACAACAAAGCCTAACCCTAAAGAAATGTTTTTGCACTTTTACTTTTTTCAGTAACAACAACATGGTCAAGAAAACACTGTTTCTCCTACTTAGGACCGGAAAAAGGTCCCCACAAGGCACGTCGTTCCACGTTTTGCTATCCTTGTGGGGACATTTGGCCCCGACAAGGATAGAAATACAAGAACACACACACACACACACACACACACACACACACACACACACACACACACACACACACACACACACACACACACACACACACTGCAGCTCAGACCTCCTCTGTGATTGGTCGCAGACACTTTAAGTGTCTTTTGGCAGTGTGTGTGTGTGTGTGTGTGTGGACTCAGAACATCCCTGCTAATCCTGATGTAAATAGCATGCGGAGCTGCTGTAATATTTCGCTGAGGGTTTTCACTTTGCAGCTCCGACCTTCAGCGTCTGCAGCAGCATCAGCTGAGAGAGAAGCTCTGAGGACCAGAGACGTGTTTCTCCTCTGCTGCTGCCGTATCTTGTCTTTAGCTTCAATAAGTAATGACGAGCAGAAGTAGAGGAAGCTCTCAGCTTCGGCTGTGTCCAGCGCCGTCAGGAGAACGCCGCTGAGGTCTGACGAACCGTCAGATTTTCGGGGTCAGTGCTCCGGTGTCAGGTCTGATCTGTGGCCAGCGGGGCGGACGTGTCGGCCCCAGGGCCGCCGGGGGGCCCCGCCGCAGGAGAACCCTCCGGAGGGCCGGGCAGACCACTGCACCGGGCTGGAGGGAGGCACTGGTTCTCAACACTCCTCCCACTGCAGCAGCAGCCAATCAGATGTCTCTGCCATTTAGGACAAACTGAAATTCTGAGGAAAGAAAGAAAATATAAAGGATTTGAGGAGTGGTGGCAACATTACTGTTTACTGCCAAGACAGAGACACACACACTGATCAGCACACACACAAGCTGTGCTTGATCACCCACCAGTGTGATGTTGGTGGTCAGTAGCTCCGCCCACCAGCAGCCGGGTTCAGGTGTTTCCTCGTGAGCAGCAGACCTGGGTCCTGATGAAGCAGTGGGTGGAGCAGCGGGTGGAGGAGCAGTCGGGTTGGGTTCTCCGGTCGCTCAGTGGACAGGCCTGGGGAGAACGTGAGTTTTATACCACCGGTCACTCTGTAGGGGGGCTGTTTCACAGGTTTGGGACTTTTTCTTCACTTTCAGGATTTTATTTTTGAGTTCCTGAGTTGAAACTTTTTGTCATTTTAAAATGTGTACTTCTTTGTAGAAGTTTTTATAAATAAATCATAATAAATATCAATGATGGAATCATTTGGCATCATTCTCATCTGACCAGAAAACGCAGACGTCAAACAACGACGGCCTGAGGACATTCAGATTCATTATGAACCCCCCCCCCCCCCGTTGTTACCTCAGATCATCTCTGGCCGTCTGTATGGGAACGGGGCGGAGGGGCGTCGCACCAAAGCGTCCTCTCGTGTGAAGGTTCGAGTCCCACAAAGCGCCGTCTGCGCCGCTGTGCGGGACCCGGCCCCGCCCCCTCGCTGACGCACTCCTTCATGATCCCGATGCAGGAAAACAAAAGATGTGACCCAGAACACGGCTTGTCTGGGGTCAAAGGTCATCGCGGGTCGCGGCCCGGCCGCTCCTGAAGGGGTCAGAGGTTAAAGAGCCTGATCGCTGCTCTGCTTCATCACCTTGTGGAAAATCAGCAGACTTCAAACCTGAACCTGCTGAGTCAGTGATTGGGGGGGGGGGGGGGGCGTGCAGCCGAGCATGAGGATCGAACAGCGATTCCAACGAAACTGGAACAAAAAAACCTCCATTGCTCTTCTTTGTAAAGAGTTCTCGCTGTGTTCTTCTGTCTGTTATTTGCTCTCCATTCAGCCTTGTACACACTAATGTGTGGCATTTCTTCTTTTGTGATTTACTAATTTAACTTTTTATTTCGTTTATTATATTCTGATGTTCAAAATGTGTTTTTAAGTACCTTAAAATAAAAGTCTTGCCGGAATAATTCAAACAAACTAAATATAATATGAAGCAACGAATCAAAAGTGCTCAATCATTTCAGTTCAAAGCGCATGTTGAAAATACCATTTAAACAGTACACTGCAAACAGTAGAATCAATTATTCAAAAAGGGACATTCACCACAAATAGCATGTTTTGTAAATTTAAACAAATTGGGACTGCAGCTAACAAGCTAACTCACTCACTCACTCACTCACTCACTCTCAGACAGTAAGAGTCGTTTGCTCCCACTCTTCCCCAGACTCAGAGAGCAGCAGTAACTCACAACATGGCCGTGATTCAAACCTTCTGCTTTTTTCTTTTTCTTCACGTTTCCTGCTGCTCAGACTCTGTCAGACTCTTCCTTCATGTTCGTCACTTTAAAATCCCCGGGTCTGGACCCTGAGTGAAGCTCTCCTGCCTCAGTGGCTTCAGACGAACCAGACCTGGTCTTTTGGAGCCAGATCAGACCTTCAGACCGCAGGAGCCGTGTGTTCACAGAGGATCAAACAGCGCTGCAGTCGCCAACATCATGACTGAATCCCTCTTCTGTGTGTGTGTGCGTGTGTGTGTGTGTCTGTGTGTGTTCACAGTCACCCTGAACAATCGAAATGGAAAGTCCCCACACCCCGTGAACGACGACCACAGCAAAGCAGGACCAGCGAACAGCAGGATCCCCGAGGGCGAACTGCTGCTGCAGGTCAGCCGCTCCCACACACACTCTGGTTGTGTGTGTGTGTGTGTGTGTGTGTGTGTGTTCCAATATGTAATAAGGCCAGTGACAGGAGCTCGATGGGTCTGATCACTGATTGATCCAATTAAGACATCTGAGACACTTTATAGAGGAAAATCCACAAGAACAGGAGACACTGGCAAGGTAAACAGGAAGGAGTCGGCAGAACCAGACTCAGAGGAGACTTTCTGTAGAAACTCCTGGTCGAGTCTCCTGTTTAGTCAACTGTGCTTTAAAGTTTGAGTAGTAATGATCATAATTAGTGTTAAACTTGAGACACAGACAAAAATGTGCATTTTTCCACATGCATCTCTAATCTTCTGCCATGACTGAAGCTGATGTGTACCAGCTGGATCTCCACAGAAAAATGTCCTCCTCACTACTGAATGGTCCAATCCTGATTCCTGATGAGCTCTTCCAGCTCAAGCTCCAAGAACAGACATGGCAACAAAATGAAAAAAAAAAAAACTTATTTCAGTCAATAAGTATCTGATTATTTCCACCTTTGAATGGAATCTGGAGACGTGAGCTGCCTGAACCTTCCAGCAGATGAGTGTGTGAAGCGATGCTCATGATGACCCCTGACCCCTGACCCCTGACCCCTGACCCAGAGGGACGACTTATTTGTCAACCGCTGTGTTTGACCTGCAGGCCCTCAACGGCTTCGTCCTGGTGATCACTGCCAGCGGGACCATCTTCTACTCCTCCCACACCATCCAGGACTACTTGGGCTTCCATCAGGTACGAATCCCACCTTTGCTCATGGGAACACTGTGATCTCTTAAAAATCAATGTCTTTTGGATCAAAGCTAAATTCAGAAAACGCCTGAACAGAGGTGTTTTCTGTCCTGCTATATCGTCATAATCCCGCAGCTAGTCGTCTCTGCTGTGGCCACACAGACTGACCTCAGGTCAGCTCAGTCAGTTCAGAGCCTGCCTCCCGTTAGCAGAGTTCCACTGTCAAACCAGCACAGAGATCTTTTCCTCTGGAGAGTTGAGGCTTGCACATGCAGCGCCGCAGTCCGGCGGCTGGCAGGTGAGAGTGGATGACGGACGGCTCGCGTGCCACACTAGGCAGCGCGGGGTTTTTCGGCCGTCCGCTCATCTGCCTGCGTGACGCCGAGTCGGGCGCGGCAGGAAGACAGTTTTGTTTTTACCGTGGCCTTTGGCACAAAGCGGCGGCGACAGCAGTGTCCTGAGGAGAGCGGCGCTCACCTCAGACCCCTCGGGGTCGCCGTCCACCGCAGCTCCGCTGACCCCGAGCCTCAGCTGCTCTCCATCTTCTGCACAAAGTGTGTCCAGCAGCTCAGAGGCACATGACTGCTGCTTTAGCAGGACTGCAGTAACGAGGCATGAGCTCAGGATTCCGGCAGTTTTAAAAGCAGTAAAACATTCATGGAATAACAGTTTTCCAGTGTTGTAGTCGTTGTATTATTAGTTGATTATTGAAGTAGCAAGTCAGTTCCAGACACGTTGGACGTCCCCTGTCCCAGCAGGCTCCCATCTTGTGGTTTTGTTTCCCAGACGGACGTCATGCACCAGAGCGTGTACGAGCTGGTGCACACGGAGGACCAGCAGGAGCTGCGGAAGAACCTGCACTGGGCCCTCAACCCCCCCAACGCCGCCCCCACCACTGCCGGCGCCTCCGCCTCCCAGGACTCGCCCCCAGGTGAGCCCCCAACCCCGAGAGTAAACTTTAATGCATTTCTTTGTGGTGGCGCAGAATGCACAAGTTGAAACTGTTTTATTTTCAACCACTACTTAAAATGACTGAAACGGGAGGCGCTTCCAATCAACTCTAAAGATCCACGATGCAGTTCATCATGTGGAATCACTTGTTTTAGAGAGGAGCCGTTTAGTCCAGGGCCAGATCATAACTCACCCTACATGCCAGTACATGCATGGTGCATCAGCTGTGGACGGGATTATCCTGGACAGACTTAAGATTCAAACAAACACAGATTATAATCCGATGAACATTTTTCTGCTGGTTGAACATGAGACGTTCCACTGTTTGTCCAACATGTAGAGCTTTCTAAACCAGCTCCAGATCACCAACCACTCAAGTTAGACCCATGAAGTCTGGACAGGATTACACAAGTGAGGCTCCAGATTTAACAAAACACACTCCCACAATCCTGGAACGAAATCTGTTTTCATATTTCTACATAGAAACATTTTAAAGAGAGGCCAGAGAAAGCAGAGCTGATGATTTATTTATTTAGCATGTTTGTGTTCGTGAAAGAAGAACGAAACAAGTTGTCATCTGAAGTGAGAGAAGAGAAATGTGTGTGTCTTCAATCAAAAAGCTGTACTGCCTCGTGGTTTACCTCCTGAAAGCTGAATCTCAGGCGCACAGGTGTGTTTGAACAGCTGGACTTCAGACTGGTGGCATGTGTCGTTTGAATGAAGCCATATCTGTCTGCACACGCGCGCGCGCGCACACACACACACACACACACACAGACGCAGGGACATGAGTGTGAGCTGGTTAAGTACACACAGTTTAGGCTGTAAGCTGTAAGACCAGCCTCAGGTCATGTCACATGACCCTGTAATCTTCACTCTGGCTTATGAGGTGAAGTGGCCCCAGACCTGTATTTGGGTTGTAAGATGCTTATGTGTGTGTATGTTGATGTGTGTGTGTGTTGATGTGTGTGTGTGTTTGGCGTCGGCTCCAAGCGTCACTCTTTAGAGAAAACGGCGGTGAAGAGCCTGATGGGGGCGTCGTTACAGTAACGAGGGGAACCTCCACCACAGGAGCTGCTTCTAATCTTCACACCGGGAGGTTTTTCTTCTTCTGGACCTTTAAGGCTGAGATCAGAGATCATCTCAGTTCACCTTTTGTGCGATCAAGTTCTTACTGACCTCCTCCAGCCGAGCACACACACCCCCAGGCTGTGGCGTAGAACGGTTCTGTCAGCTACCAGACTGACCAGATGTGGTCTAGAGCGGTTCTGCCAGTTGGCTCATGGGTAATCCATTCGGCAGTCTGGTCTCTGGTCTGACCCGGCCTCCGGTGGGCCTCCATCTAAAGATAGAGTTCCTCAGCCTGTGTTGTCACCTGATGTAGTTTCGTCGCTCCCTCCGATCGCACCGCAGTGGTGTTCAATCGAAGCGGGCAGCTGCAGGGCCTCCCTATTGGCTGTGGTCTTGCTCAGTAGATCAGGGAAACCCCAAGCCCAGTCAGGAGACGTCCTTCTATCATGAATATGAAGATGTACACGTTTGACATCCCCCGATGACTGAACCGTTAGGAACATGACTTTCCACTTGTTCCAAGCGTCCGTCTCGTGGCCTGCAGGAACAGTCCCTTTCGGATATGTTGGCTCTCCAAACCTTCATTCCTCAGTGAGAAGACCTTGTTTCATGGCGTTGAAGGACCTCAGTCCTGAGTGAATCCAGTTCACTCAGAAACCCTGCGATTGAGATGAGCTGTTATTGTCCAAGCTCCGAGTTCATCGTTACAGAACCTCCAGGCGAGGACGTCCGTCTCGCTGAGTGTCTCATGTCTTGTCCCTGCAGAGATGGAGCCTGACAGCAGCTCGTCTCTGGTCACCTACAGCCCCGAACACCTCCCCCCGGAGAACTCCTCCTTCTTGGAAAGGAGCTTCATGTGCCGCTTCCGCTGCCTCCTGGACAACTCCTCCGGGTTCCTGGTGGGTGAACCCTAAACATAGTACCCGAAACCCTACTAACTGTAATACTACTAACTCTAACCTCTACTACTAACTCTAAGTGATAAACTTCTGCCTATACCCTTTCAGTCAATGTATTGTTTTAAGTGTAAGAATTATGTTTCTTGTGTTTTCCTGTAAAAAGATGACTGAAATAAACTTAACTAACTTAACTTAACCCTAACCCTAACTCTCTAACTCTAACTCCTACTAACTCTAAAGCCAGGGATACTTTAGCATGTCCCAGCTTTCAGGTTTCCATTGTAAAACTGAAAAGTATGTTTCATTAACCTTCATCTGATGAGTCAGGAACAGCCTCAGATATGAGGAGGAGATGGTACATAAACATGTTCTACAGACCTCTTTAGAATGAAATCACCAGAGCTACTCACTGAGCTGGTCCATACCGGAGTGAGGAAGGTTCCTGAGCAGACAGAACGTTCTGCAACGATGATCTGTCATCTGAGCACTCTCTGTTTGCCGTTCAGGCTCTGAACATCCAGGGTCGCCTGAAGTTTCTGCACGGACAGAACCAGAGGCAGGAGAATGGAGGGAAGGCCCCCCCGCAGCTTGCCCTGTTCGCCATCGCCACGCCTCTGCAGCCGCCGTCCATCCTGGAGATCCGGACCAAGAACATGATCTTCAGGACCAAACACAAGCTGGACTTCACTCCGCTGGCCTGCGATGCAAAGTAAGAGCAGCTCTTCCCTCCTCCTGTTGCAGGCTGAATGTGTTTTTGGAGAGCTATCAAAACGTGACGGGCTGGATTAAATTCATACAATATATAACATCAACAGTATTATGGTAATAGAATATGATGAAAACATGAAGTGAATAGGAGAAATTATAAGTAAAGTGCAGCTTATGGTGGCTGATATTTTCAGTTGTGTTTTTATTGTCTCCAGAAACACACAATATTACTCCTAATATGAGATGTTCCTGGTTAGAAGATCACCCTCCTCCTTCACAACACGCTAAAAGCACAAACAGCAGATCATATAAACACACATCTGGAAAGACCTGGACTCACACACGGCTCCTCAGTGTTCCCAACAATCGCCTGACCTCAGTTCAGTCGTTTCTTCTTTACATGTATTGTACTGTAATTTATACTGTAAGAAAGTGGAGCGACGTCGCAGGAGAGATCAAAAAGTGAGGAAAAACGGAAACATGGACATGCTCAGGATCAGTGGCAGCTGGTGGAGGATGCTGGGAATTTGGCCACCAGGTGGTGCTTTGGCTTTATGTGGGAGCATCATCACTTTTTGATTACAATGTCTGTACAAAGACACATGCATTCATGCCTCTAAGGAACCAGAAAAACAATGCGGCATCTGCTGTGTTTGAAGAAGAAAAAGCCTCTGAGAGGAATTAGAAAATTGCCAAATTCAGTACGTAAGTTTCCAAAACAGTCTGCAGTGTCCAGTCAGTCCTGACAGACTTCCTGCCAAAGCTGTCCTCCATCGGCTGCTGCTCTGCTGCTTCAGCCTCCAGCCTCCTCCACCCTCCTCCAGCCTCCTCTAGCCTCCTCCACCCTCCTCCAGCCTCCTCCACCCTCCTCCAGCCTCCTCTAGCCTCCTCCAGCCTTCTCCAGGCTCCTCCAGCCTCCTCCAGCCTTCTCCAGCCTCCTCCACCCTCCTCCACCCTCCTCCACCCTCCTCCAGCCTCCTCCAGCCTTCTCCAGCCTCCTCCACCCTCCTCCAGCCTCCTCCACCCTCCTCCAGCCTCCTCTAGCCTCCTCCAGGCTCCTCCAGGCTCCTCTAGCATCCTCCACCCTCCTCCACCCTCCTCCAGCCTCCTCCACCCTCCTCCAGCCTCCTCTAGCCTCCTCCGGGCTCCTCCAGGCTCCTCTAGCATCCTCCACCCTCCTCCAGCCTCCTCCAGCCTCCTCCAGCCTCCTCCACCTTCCTCCAGCCTCCTCCAGCTTCCTCCAGTCTCCTCCAGTCTCCTCCACCCTCCTCCAGCCTCCTCCAGCCTCCTCCAGCCTCCTCCAGTCTCCTCCACCCTCCTCCAGCCTCCTCCAGCCTCCTCTAGGCTCCTCTAGCATCCTCCACCCTCCTCCAGCCTCCTCCAGCCTCCTCCACCCTCCTCCAGCCTCCTCCAGCCTCCTCCACCCTCCTCCAGCCTCCTCCAGCCTCCTCGAGCATCCTCCAGCCTCCTCCAGCCTCCTCCAGCCTCCTCCAGCCTCCTCCACCCTCCTCCAGCCTCCTCCAGCCTCCTCGAGCATCCTCCAGCCTCCTCCAGCCTCCTCCAGCCTCCTCCACCCTCCTCCAGCCTCCTCCAGCCTCCTCGAGCATCCTCCAGCCTCCTCCAGCCTCCTCCAGCCTCCTCTAGCCTCCTCCAGCCTCCTCCACCCTCCTCCAGCCTCCTCCAGCCTCCTCCAGCCTCCTCCAGCATCCTCTAGCCTCCTCCAGCCTCCTCCAGGCTCCTCCAGCCTCCTCCAGCCTCCTCCAGCCTCCTCCAGCCTCCTCCAGCCTCCTCCAGCCTTCTCTTCCCCACTAAGTCCCTGCTCAGTGTTCACATATGACCTTTGACCCTGTCAGTCGGCAGATCACATGCTCAGTGCTCCTCTAACCTCTGAGGCCACCAAGAACCAAACATTACATCAGGAGAACCCTACGTTATCACACCTGTGTCCAGGAGAGCAGGACATTTGGACCAATAGGTGTTCTTTAATGATCTGTACACCCGTCTCTGTAGCCGGTTGATCTCAATTCATGTTTCTGTCTTCACTCTTTCATTGGGCTGCCGGTGTTCATCAGAATGAATTAATGCAGTCAAAAGAGTGATTTTTTTTTAAAGCAAAATAGTTGGTTCTCAGAAAAGACGCAGGAAAGAAAACTCAGTTTATTTTAGTTTTTCACTCTGATCACTTCAGCTGAATTCAGAGGATTAGATCCTTCATTTGAAACCTGGAAGTGTTCCAGATCTCCTCCTGTGGCTGTCTGTTCTGGACTGTTCTGTTTGTCATAAAGAACAGATCTCTCTCCAGTGTTCCAGATCACCTGCTTGATGTAGACATTGTAATAAGTTATTCTACTTGGAGCTTTACTTTGAAAGAAAATCCCAAACTGAGTTCATCTGATTGAAAAGTTAAGACACTCTGGTTAGAAATGTTTTACATTAAAGCGACCTTCAAATGAAAAATAACTGGATTTTAAACATGTGATTCAAAAATGTGATTAATCGTGATTAACTATGGCAATCTCCAATGAATCGCTATTTAGAAAAATGATCTTTTGGCAGCCCTACTCTTTTATATTTACCTGTTTTTGCGGCCTGGAAGCCCCCCTGGTTAAAGACGGGTTTATTAATCCAACCAGTACTTTTACACCAAAACACTTTCCAGTTGAATCACTTCATTAACACAAGAGCTTCTTTGCAGAAAATACAAACACATCTATCCGTTCATCGGGCAGAGCTGTGGTGAGTTCGGTGTGTGTTCTACAGTAACACTGGCTGGATATGTGTGTGTGCAGGGGGAAGATCGTCCTGGGCTACACAGAGGCCGAGCTGCGGGTCCGAGGCTCCGGGTATCAGTTCATCCACGCAGCGGACATGTTGTACTGCGCAGAGAACCACGTCAGAAGTAAGTCCCGTCAGAGCGTCCTGCTGGTTCAGGGGTCAGTGCAGGATCGCCGACCTGCAGCACGCTCCATCTGAGCCCGACCGCAGGCCTTGGCTTAATCTCCAGGCCCTTCTGTTTCCCACAATCCCTCCACTGCTGCAGTTTTCCCTACGTCCTGCAGCTGTGCTCAGGAAGTATCTCCAGAGATGTGAGTGCAGAAGAAGCAGGACTGTCAGTGCAGGGCTAAGGCTTCAGTATGCAGACACAGTGCAGGATAATCCTGCCAGAGCCTGCCGCTGGTTAGGGGTGTTTGTGTGTGTGTGTGTGTGTGTGCGTGTGTCTGTGTGTGTGTGTGTGTGCGTGTGTGTGTGCGTGTGTCTGTGTGTGTGTGTGTGTGCGTGTGTGTCTGTTTGTGTATATCTGGCACAAACACGATGCTGTTCCAGGCTCCGGCTTGTCATTTAAAAAGTTGAGGAGGTGCGGTCCAACATGGTCAGAGAGTTCAGACAGCTTTCGTAAGTAAATCCCGCTGGATTAGGGAGCAGATTGAGCAAAGCTACAGAGCTGCCAGGGCAAAGGATCGGAGCAAACAAATCCACGGCAGGAGCAGAGCAGCACCCACTACCCACAGAGCGGCAGCAGCAGGGTGGAAGCATCAGTGACAGATCAGCTGCACTTCAGCCTGAAACTACATCAACAATGGAGAAGTGGGCGGACTGAAGTTGGATCAAATCTAAAGACCAAATATGTAGAAAAGCAAACAGCTTGTTTAGTGATGTAGAAGCTGCTGTGCTGTTGTTATCTCTTCAGAACGTTGTAGATTCATTCAAATATAATGCTACAGAGTGTTTGATATAAAATCCTACAGCTTACGGTAGAACAGCTGGAACAGGAGACCCTTAATATTTAGGACGGAACGATTGTGAGGTGATGATCTACAGAATATAGTAACTCTAAAGTTTTGGGCCTTTGTGTGTGTGTGTGTGTGTGTGTGTGTGTGTGTGTGTGTGTGCTATAATAATTTTCAGGTCTGCTTTCATGATTGTTTTTTGTTGGTGTTGAACTGATCCATCAGTGTGTTGGTGTTGAACTGATCTGTCAGTGTGTTGAGCTGATCAATCAGTGAGTTGAGCTGATCCATCAGTGTGTTGTTCTGATCATTCAGTGTGTTGGTGTTGGTGTTGGGCTGATCCATCAGTGTGTTGGTGTTGAACTGATCCATCAGTGTGTTGGTTTTGGGCTGATCCATCAGTGTGTTGGTGTTGAGCTGATCCATCAGTGTGTTGGTGTTGAACTGATCCATCAGTGTGTTGGTTTTGGGCTGATCCATCAGTGTGTTGGTTTTGGGCTGATCCATCAGTGTGTTGGTGTTGAGCTGATCCATCAGTGTGTTGGTGTTGAACTGATCCATCAGTGTGTTGGTTTTGGGCTGATCCATCAGTGTGTTGGTTTTGGGCTGATCCATCAGTGTGTTGGTTTTGGGCTGATCCATCAGTGTGTTGGTGTTGGGCTGATCCATCAGTGTGTTGGTGTTGAACTGATCCATCAGTGTGTTGGTGTTGGGCTGATCCATCAGTGTGTTGAGCTGATCCCTCAGTGTGTTGGTGTTAGGCTGATCCATCAGTGTGTTGAGCTGATCCCTCAGTGTGTTGGTGTTAGGTTGATCCCTCAGTGTGTTGGTGTTGAACTGATCCCTCAGTGTGTTGGTGTTGGTGTTGGGTTGATCCATCAGTGTGTTGGTGTTAGGCTGATCTATCAGTGTGTTGGTGTTGGTGTTGGTGTTGAGCTGGTCCATCAATGTGTTGGTGTTGAACTGATCCATCAGTTTGTTGGTTTTGAACTGATCCGTCAGTGTGTTGAGCTGATCAATCAGTGTGTTGGGCTGATCATTCAGTGTGTTGGTGTTGAGCTGATCCATCAGTGTGTTGGTTTTGGGACCTACTGAGTGCAGTTCATTTCATTTCGGATACAGTCATATTGCCAACTGCAACCTGATAATTCCATGGGACTTTTGGTGAATTGCGCCACACCTTAAGCATGGATGGTGTATATAATGGACACAGCATGTGGCTCCAAACAGGAACTATGACATGACTTGACTTGATTTGCCCAAGAAGAAGGACTTGAGACTTCCTTGAGCCTTCCTCATGTGTGACTTGGTCCCATGTCTGACATGAACATGAACAGTAAAGGTGAAGAAACCTTTCAGGACCAGACTGAGAGCTGAAGCCAGTGGTTTTCAAGTTATAGGAACAGAGAGTCGGTCCAGTCAGTCCTTGCTTGGTGTGGGAAGGCGATATCTGTGTCTCGGAGAACAGTTATGTTGTAAAGAAACACTGAAAACTCAGTGACAGTTTTCCGTTTTCACTTGTGTTAATGATCTGGGTCTTAATGGGATAAAAATGGGTGATTTAGCAAAAAGATCTGGCGTCACGTTTCTCCTCTTCTCCCAGCAACAGTCTGAGGAGTCAGCAAACCAAGAATTCCGTCCCTCCTCATGAACATGACTTTATTCATCTGAAGCCTTCGCTGGCCCGTTAGAGTCCAGTTCTCTGTGTTTATCGCACTCCTGTTTCCTCCCGGCAGTGATGAAGACTGGAGAGAGCGGTCTGACCGTGTTCAGGCTCCTCACCAAGGAGAACCGCTGGAAATGGGTCCAGGCCAATGCCCGGCTGGTTTACAAGAACGGAAAACCCGACTACATCATCGCCACCCAGAGGCCGCTGCTGTAGGTGTTGTAGTCTGGCTGAAAGTAGTAGCTGTGGTCTTTAAAGAGACAGAGACTCTTTAGAATACCATCAATTAATGGTTCTTTAAGATCATTTGGGAAATTTTAATTAAAACATAAAATGTTAAAGGTGCATTAAGGAGTTTGCACGTTTTATACGAAACAGCGCCCCCTGCAGGCCTTGTGCGTAAGTGAAAAACTCGTCCCTGTGGCTCGCGTGCACGGAAGAGGGGAACTCCTTCGCTCGTTTAGTAGCGTTCAAGTAAGATTTAAGTTTCTTTTACCTGGTGGAGTCTGTGCTGGAGCTGTGGCAGTGCTAGAAGCCAGTCTTTTCTTACTTTCTGGAAGATCCTGCTCAGTTGTTGCTCACTAAGCATCTGGCGGAGTAATGGTGGACAAAATGAAACCGAACAGCCTGAGCGTGCATTACGTCATTCCTTTCAAATTCTCCCCAAAAAAATGCTGGTGCCGGACCGGCACTGCAACTTTCAAGTGACAATTTAGCGCTGTTAGAGGTACTTGTAATGAATATGTCAGGGCACGTTGTACACATCATTAAAAATGGGTAACATATTTATTGTGGAAAATAAGCATTTTTAAGGTTGTAAAACTCCTTAATGCACCTTTAAACTACGGATTTAAAATGTCATTTAAAAAAAATGCTGCTGATATCATTACAGCCTAATATCTGTGATATAAATTGTGAATTTCAAAGAACAGTACAGATTTTCCAGCTTGGCTGTGACTGAATTAAGAGTTTTCCTCTCAAAAATCTGAATGTTTGCATTTTGATGATAAATTAAGAAATTTGACCATCGATGTGACCAAACCCTGAGTTTTGGCTTGAAGAAGAAGTTAAGAGCTCAGTGAAAGTGATCTGTAAATGTTGAGTCTTCTGGGTGAGCAGTGCGTTTTCTGTTTCCAGAGATGAAGAAGGGGGGGAACACCTGCGTAAACGCTCCATGCACCTGCCCTTCACGTACGCCACCGGGGAGGCGCTGCTCTACCAGTCCAACCACCCCATCGCCGGCTTCAGGGACGCGGCACACGAGAAGAACGGCAGCAAATCGAAGAAGAACCGGACCGACAGGCTAGTGCGGGACGGCCTGGACCCCGGCTCCCTGCTGGGGGCGCTCATGAGTCAGGACGAGTCGGTGTACGTCTGCCAGCCAGCCGTGGAGCCCAAGGTGTCGTTCCACAGCGGCTTCTTTGGGGAGCAGGTGGAGCTTTCCGACTCACAGTCCTCCGGCCTGCGCGGGAGCTGGGACCGGCCGGCTAATGGGGCGATGGTGGGTCCTGGTGTCACCGAGTCCAGCGGCAGCTTCGACCCACTGCTGGCGACCCTGGATTCCCTCTCCCTGGAGGGCCAGGGGGTTGTGGACGTGGACGACGGCGGCTGTTCCAACGGGGAGCTCTTCGGCGCTCTAGAGGGACTCGGACTGAGCGCCGAGGACCTGGAGCTGCTGCTCCTCGACGAGCGGATGATCAGAGTGGAGATGGACCCCGAACGAGTTCCCACGCTGGACGACCTGCTGACAAACGACGAGATCCTGTCGTACATCTACGACTCCATAGAGGGAAAGACCAACTCCACAGAGCTCGGAGGACCGGCGCTTCCGGGCCCTGGCTCAGGCCCCGGCTCAGGCCGCGGCTCAGGTCCCAGCTCAGGTCCAGGCTCCGGCCCCTCCTCCTCCGTCACCCTACCTGACAGCAGCCATTCGTCCAGCGCTCCAGTGCAGATGCAGTTTCCTCCCGGTAAGCCTCCCGTGGCGGAACCGGCTCCCATCGTCCAGCTGTCGCAGCAGATGCAGCAGCATCTCAACATGCGATCCGGGAAGGCAGCACACACCTGGAGCCAGCAGAGCGACCACCTGGCAATGGTCAACGGAGATCTGCTGGAGCAGGACGAGCCAGGTCCAGACAGACGGTGGACCGCTCAGGACATCCTGACCACCGCAGGGATACAGCTGGGACACTTCACCCCCCAACAGACTGTGTTCGGTAACAAGACCCTGGAGATGGACGGCGAGCTTCACCCGCAGCATCAGCACTTCCTTCAGCAGCAGAGCCAGCTCTCCCAGCAGCAGTGCATCCCCAAACCGAAGGCCGCCAACCTCAACGGACTGTGCAGCGTCTCCAACGCGGACCTCCAGCCGGAGAGCGCTCAGTGGCAGGACTTTGGGTTCAGCGACAGATTGGGCGGCGGTCTGGATAGCAGCCAGAAACCTCTAGCCACCCCCTCACTGGAGTCCTGCATGGATTACAGCCTGCCCGGTATTGACAATGGAGACTTCACGATAGGTGGAGGCAGTGGCTTGTTTGGGAGGAGCAGTCAGCAGCAGCAGCAGCTGGGGGTGGAGACCACGGTTACATCCTTCCAAGGTCTGAACCACAAACAGCAGCAGGACCAGATCCCGGTGCCCTTAGCGCAGGTCATCTCCAGCCTGTCGCAGTGCCCGCCCCCCAACACCTCGCTGGACCAGATCCTGGGGGTCGGCAAGCCCTGCCGGCCGATGGACCACTACGGCATGGTGACCTCTGACCTCCCACACAACCCCACCCGCAGCAAGGTAAGGCCTCCGAGGCTGCGACAGCTCCAGGAAGGAGCAGCGACTTACACAGCAAGCTTTTATAGTGAAGACACAACTTTCAGTGCAGTTTGTGTGTCCGTTTACACAACAACAGTGCTCAGAGCTGCTGAACACACACACATTTCCGAAATTATCAAATCCAGCATGAGAGAAGCCAAATGAAAACCCCAACACACCTGGGTTCGACAAGCAACTTTTCAAGGGATAGCTAGAAGTGTGCGAGTTCCAGCTGATGATCTGAAGTCTCTCAGTCTCTCTGTTCAGGTCGTGTCGTCATGATCTGGCCTTTGCACACGAGTGTCTTCTTGAACGTCACTGTTCTCCTTTTTCTCTTGAAAATTCAACAAAACTCAGAAACTGCCATCAAAGCAGCCAGTAACAGTAGGAGCAGCTGTAGAAATGAAGGAAAAGTCGTGGTTGCTGGCAGCGTTCAGTCTGCAGACGTCAGGAGCCTTTCAGTTCAGGGGTTGTGTTGTTCTTGAGTGTCCCACCTGAGCCGTCTGTCTTCCGTCTGTCTTCTGTGTAGATGGAGAACGGCTGCATCCTGAACGGCACCTTCCTGCCGAACGGGAACAGCACGGCGCCCCCTGCTGTTCAGATGTCCGTCCCCGAGACTTTACCCAGCCTCCCCGACCCTCCGGCCACCGGCTTCTACCTCTGACCGTCCGACTCCGTGAAACGCCAGAGAACACACCGTGACTGGAGCAGCCTTACACTTCCAGACGCGAGCTGAGCGGTGGCGCCCAGGCCCACACCTCCGCTCTGCTCTCGGGTTCTCGCTCTCTTTTCTCTTTTTTTGGGGGGGATTTTTTTGAGTTTTTTTTAAAGGTTTGTGGAGGGATGGGAAGGGGATCAATGTGTCTGTGGAGTCATTTTATCATTTGAGTTCTTTGTTTACAGTAATGCAGTGAAGGGTGGAGTCTAGCAGAGACAGCAGGGATGTGAAGCTGACACATTTATGTTCAGATACAACGGAAAGACTCGCGCCGGGGTCCGCCCGCTCTGAATTCCTGTTTCTGGGAATTCAGCGAGCGGTGAGACGATCACTGACCACATTCCAGAGCGACGGCCATGAGTGTCCAGCAGGAACCAGACGTGGAGTACCAGTCCTGAAATCAGATTATTATCGACCTGGGAGCTAATCAGTGATGACCAGGGGTGTCAAACACAAGGCCTGAGGGCCAGAACTGACCCACAAGAGGCTCTAATCCAGCCGAACCTCACAAAAAAAAATATATCTGAAGAGTATCGGACACAACAGAACCGAACCAGAACCAGAGTTTGGTGAAAGCATCAGAAGCAAACTGGATTCATGTTGAGATTGTCCTCGTTTTCAGTAGTAGTTGTGAAAATATCGACATTCTCATCACATTTATGCAACAAAAAATAACAAAAGTTCAAATTTGAATTGTATTGATATTCTGATTTCCCACTGAAGGTGAAACTGGTCTCTGTTCGTGTGTTAGGGTTAGGATTGGGGTTATGGAAAGATTCAGAAAGCAAGGTGAGGGAAGCTTCCAGCACCAGAAACTCATCATCTCAATCAATAACCAGTCAGAGAAATCCCATCAGAATGTTTTCAGCGTGACTCCACAGCTGCAATATTCTCCGTTGGTGTGCATTTGCCCAAAAAAACACAGTAATAATGGAATCAGTCAATCATCTGCTGATTGGTTGCCATGGTGATTGAAGATAGTTACAGCCAGTAAAGAGGCTCAAAGACATGATCAGAGAGAAAAACAGCCTGTTCCACCAGAAACAGTGATCATGACTGATTTTCAGGCATGAAGAAACGTTTCCTGGCTCCTCAGATCGGTTTTCAGACTGTGAATCTGGAAAGGCGTGGCGCCGTCTCTCAGCTCTCGGACAGTGGTCAGCGCTTCGTGGAGGAATAACTCCATTCTTGACATCTCAGAAGATGTGAAACGCACTTCATGAATGTACTGGAGAGGAAGAGGAATCCAGTGATAACATGCAGTTTTATCAGTACTCAGATCTCTGACTCTTTGCTTTGTATCTGAACGCAGCACGACGAAGCTCTTGACAGGTTCAATCCAGTGTTTCTTTCTGTCAGAATACCAGAATGTAATGTTCAGCATTGTTTTTGTAGTTTTTTCTTTTCTTTTCTTTTTTTTTTTTTAATTTTTTTTAGTTGAAGTGTTTTTTTCAACAACGAGATTATGAATCCTACATGTTTGGAAAAAGTCTAGAATATGGAAATTATGGAGAGAAATATCCTGCACTTTATTTCAAGCAACCACTGGAGTGATGGGAAAGCACGGAGGGTTTGGTTTTATCTGTGAAGGTTTCTTGTTTCTGTTCTTTTTGATGCACGTTTCAGGTATAAGTCAGTGTCCTCACATCCTCTCCTGGTTTCCCCCCCCCGGCCCCCCACCCTGTTCCTGGAGGGTAACGGCAGACCTGAGATCAGCTCTCTGAAGGTCTAACGTCAGACCTCAGATCCAGGACTTGAGAGGATTTTCATTTTGTTTGTTCGCAGGGACCTGTTCTTGATTGTTTTGGATGTGTGAGACTTGGACTGTCCATCATGAGGAGCATTCTCTGTTTCAGTCGTCTTCTCTCAGCAGTTTCACTCAAACAGCTTCAGAGCCGAACTGCTGAAGGAAACGTTCCTCATCTCAGGAAAAGGCTCTGCTGCCAGAGCCGAGAGAGTCCAGGAGCCGAGGACTGAGGAGGACGAGACTCAGAGACGTCACAAACCGAGCAGCAGGGGGTTTGTCCAGCTGCTCCTTTAAAGACTCGCTGGGAGACGTTCTGGAGCCGAATCCAGAATCCCAGAAACGGAAAGCAAATTTTCCTTTCTGGAAACTTCTTTCTGAAAATCAGAAGAAGTTGAAGAAGTTTTCCAGTTTACAGACATTCCTTTTAAAAACATTTTAATCAGGATATTTTCATCCTACCTGGATGCTGCGACTGACAACAGTTCGGCTTCGTCTGTAATATTTCCTCATTTTTAAAGTGATTCTTCTGTAAAACTCTCTTGTTTTAATCCTTAATTTACACAGATTTCACGTTAAATTCACAGTATCACATTTTTTCAGTCCCAAAAACGACATTTATTTTCCAAATTGCGCTTTTTTTCTCCAATTAATAAACATCTTCTGACTCAGTCAGTTTCATATTTTATAGCTGAGAGGATTTGTAGATGTGGAGCTGAAGAAGCTGGTTTTCCTCCTGAAGCTCGCCAGACGAGTCCCAGATGAACGAACCTCCTCTGGTTTGTGACGGTTCTGAGTCCGATTCCCCCCGACCTCCGGGTGGAGCCCCCCAGTTTCCCCTCTGACCTTTTCTTTCCACGTAGCAGAAGCCGATGTTTGCGGAGCAGCGAGGAGTAAATAACCAAATGTGAGTGCTGAGAGGAGATCTCACTGGCCGGACTCACTCCTGAATGTTTCTGTACATATAGTTAAAATACAAAGTGACTGGAATAGAGATAGTTCCTGGAGGAGAGATGCTGAAAAGAGATTTCCATTTAACTGTCTGAATAATGTCATTATTATTATTAGAATTAATATTATTGTTCCGTTTTCTGTTGAGAAGTGAAACACACGTGGAAGTTACATGTCCCTGTTTCTTTACCTTTCATTTTCTTTTTTCTACTGCAGAAATGTTTGCTATATTTAATATGATTGATGTGACTTATTAACAATGTGAAGAGAAGGATGGGTGTGTGTGTGTGTGTGTGTGTGTGTGTGTGTGTGTGTGTGTGTGTGTGTGTGTGTGTGTGTGTGTGTGTGTACATAGTCTGAAGTGGAGTCACTTGTTTCCAGCACTATTTTTAAACACATGCTTATCAAAGGCTTCTTCTGGGGTTTTCTATTGTAAATAGTTGTTTCTTCACTGAACACTGAACATGGTGCCATACTGCTGAGGCGGGGCGGGGCGGGGCAGGGGCCTGACGGCCGCCGCCCGCTGGACGCTGAGTGTCTCGTCTCGGTTTCGGGAGGTGAAGGAGCCGACTCTTTACGCTGGGACCCCTCATGTGACGGTGCTCTGTGGTGTAGCATTTTAACATCAATAAAACGTTTCCACATCGACTGTGACCGGCCTCCGCCCTCATTCCGCTCCATCCCGGACCCCCACCCACCCCACACAGCCACACACACTCAGACCAGCCAAACACAAGCAGAGCGTGGAGCTGAGGACGTTTAACGTTACAATCAGAAGAATCAGACACAAACAACTAGACACAAAACATCGACACAAGCGCTTGTTCCTGGACGTTCTTCGCCGACCCGTTTCAGTGGAAGCTCCGGCTGGGAGATGCTGCGCTGCTCAGCAGCTGAGAGTCCAGTCCTGGAGGCTTCCTGCTCAGAGTGACCTGACGTGACCCCTGCTCACCCCGCAGAGCTGCTGCTGCCGGGGGGCTCCTCTAGGGGGCAGCAGCTCACTGTGAGAGCAGCCAGCAGAAAGCAGGGCTCAGGTGATGCCTTCACCGACTCAGGAGAGAAATAACTTTATTGACACGAGAAGCAGTGCGCGTGACAGGCACGTGAGACATCTGAGGCTTTCTCCTCCAGACAGAAACACTTTGAACCATGTCTGTATAGAAGAGAAGAGGACAGTGGGCTTGAACCAGAACAGAGAGCCTCACTGTAAATGTAAATTTTATTCTAAAGTCCGTAGTTTAAACATGTTGTCATAAAGAACTTTTCTTCATTTGACAAAAAACGGTCTAACTGTGAAAAGTCGGGTGTTAAAGTTGGGTGTCAAACATGTGGCCTGCGGTCCATCCAGGCTCCAACCGCGGCTGGTGAAAAGTGAAGCCACTGCTGAAGGTCAGAGAAGCTGTGATTCCAGGGAGACTCCAGCAGGGGGCGATGAAACGGTTTCAAAAAGAGCCCGAGTCCCATCAGAACCCATCAGAACCCATTAGAACCCATTAGAACCCACTAAAATCCATTCAGGAATGCTGAATTTCAGAGTGTAAATCCACGTATTAATCCTGGTTCCAGAACAGGTTCTGGTCTCTGTCTCTTGTTTCTTCTGGGTTTCTATTTCCTGATTTCTCCTGGTTTCGAGCAGCTGATTGTTTTATCTGGGGGATTAGTTATCAGATGGAGCTGAATCTCCATCCTCTCCTCACTGCGTTAGAGCTGCCTCCCCCCTGGAGCAGCCCAGTCACCGCAGGTTTGAACCAGAGCTCCCGTCTGACAGCAGGAAGTTATGGAGGCTCTCTAATGCACAAACTGGCACCGTCTCAACTTTTTAAAAAATCCTTCTTCTGGATTAAAAAGAAGAGATATCGTCTTCCCCCCCAGCAGCCATCTCCTGCAGTCACACTGTAGATTCGATATTTTCTCTTTTATGACATCTCTGGAAGTGTTTTCAGTTGAAATATCTACATTCTGTCAGAAATAAAAGCATGAACGGTACTTCCTGTAGGATTTATCACCTCTGGTGACGTTTCCTTCAAAACTATCAGGACAGTGGAGCAGGAGCAGCCTCCATGTTCCAGTCCTGTGAAGATAGACTGCTGAGAGAGAGACAGGAGGGCAGGAGGAGGAGGACAGGTGGAGGAGGACAGGAGGAGGAGGACAGGTGGAGGAGGACAGGAGGAGGAGGAGGACAGGTGGAGGAGGGCAGGTGGAGGAGGACAGTTGGAGGAGGACAGGAGGAGGAGGACAGGAGGAGAAGGGCAGGAGGAGGAGGGCAGGTGGAGGAGGACAGTTGGAG
Organism: Salarias fasciatus; assembly: GCF_902148845.1. NCBI lineage: Eukaryota > Metazoa > Chordata > Actinopteri > Blenniiformes > Blenniidae > Salarias > Salarias fasciatus. The sequence continues at coordinate 28,582,522 of NC_043760.1, forward strand.
GAGGGAAGGCGGTCTTCTCTAACCTCTCCCTCCTTCTCCACCTCTGGAGTTCTCGGTTCTCAGACTTCTAAACCTGTTTGTGTTGCAGATGTTAGCACTCTACACCAGGGGTGTCAAACATGAGGCCCGTGGTCCAAAAGCAGCCCACAGGAGGCTGTAATCTGGAGTGATGATAGACGTTTTCATCAGGAATACTCAGACGGTGACTGTGGCGGTTTCTGGAGGGTTCGGCCCCTGAAGCTGACTGTTACCAGCAGCCCTGAGTGAGAGAGGCTGAAGCCTCTTCAGCTTCTGCTCGTCCTTCCATCTGTGCTTCATGACAAACACACGTTTCAGAGCAGACAGCCAATGTTGGCTGGTTTGACTTTATTCCAGTAGAAATGCTCCCCAGATCCCAGAACCAGAACCAGCACCAGAACCCAGAACCAGCACCAGAACCAGCACCAGAACCCAGAACCAGCACCAGAACATCTCATATCAGCGCTGGACGCTACATTCCAGGAATCAGGGTGGAGAGATGCAGCGAGACATGTGGATTATTTATCATGGAAGCACAGAGAAGAGCTGAAGCCGATGACTTCTTAAAGCTTTTTTTCTTAGAGAAAAACTCCCCTTTTAAAAGCCGTCATATTTCAGGAAGTCCAGAAACATTCCTGCCGCCTCCAGGAGCCACAGTGCTGCCTGCTTTCTGAACGCCGGTCACACTGATCAATGCTCAAAACCCAACACCAAACTTCACTGGACAACAGCTTCATTATTTAAAATACTCACTCTGAAATGTCGGAATCTTTCAGACAATTTCCTAGACTTTTTTTTTTTTTATGAGTGTTTAAATGATCTGATGTGGCTCTGAATAAAGAAGAGAAGTTTCTCAGATAAGCCGCCGCCCTGACGATATGGCCCGGCCCGCTGAGCTTCCTGACGCTCTCACTGAAACTCTCCCCCTCACGGCTGTCTTCAAGGATCATTTCAGGGCTGGAGTTCATCACACGACCTTTAACACCTGCCAAAGTTAAAAAAAAAAAAAAAAAAGCATGAAAATAACCACTGAACGCTGCAGAGGTGTGTAAGACTGAGCAGAATGTGGCGTTTTTCATGATTTCCCGCCGGTGCATTGGTCACACCGGGCTGCAGAGTGTTGGCTGTTCTTACTGCTGTTTGCTGTGAATGAACCGTTCCTCTGAAGTATTCAGATGTTTTTCAGATTTTCAAGCTTCTCTTGTGCCTTAGCTCGCACTAAGATGTGTTTTTTCACAGAAAAAGACCAAAATACATCAGTTTTGTCCAAATGTGAGAGATTTAGTGTTTAAAGCGATACTTCAACATTTTGGCAAATTGGCCCATTTAGCGCAATTCCTTAGTCATTTCGAACAGCATACTTAATTTTTTGTGAGGGCGAGCTGTTGTTTATTCAGAGGTGAGTCGGGGAAGGTTTTCAGGACGGACACAATGGAAGTGGATGGCATTTTTGTTCCCCCTCGTCAAACTCATCAAATACAAAATCCAACAACCCCAAAACACTTTGGTGGACACTTTTTAATCCGCACATTCACTACGCTGTGAAATATTAATGCAAAATTACCAGATTGAGTTGTTTATGCGAAGATTGCGAAGACGGAACTACTTACTAAACATGGCGTCTGGGCGTGGTGATTTCAAAAGAAAAAGTAGTTCCCAGTATTTGCTTCAGTGTCGTAACGCTACAATATTATTTGTTGGTGTTCCACAGCGTAGTGAATGTGCGGATTATAACGTGTTCACCAAAGTGTTTTGGGGTTGTTGGATTGTGTATTTGATGAGTTTGACGAGGGGGAACAAAAATATCATCCACTTCCATTGTGTCCGTCCCGAAAACCTTCCCTGACTCACCTCTGGATAAACAACTGCTCGCCCTCACAAAAAAAGTAAGTATGCTGTTCGAAATGACTAAGGAATTGCGCTAAATGGGCCAATTTGCCAAAATGTTGAAGTATCCCTTTAAAGCAACATTTTTATTAACTGTACAAACTGAAAACCCATTAGTTTATTGTGAAATCACTGCTTCCTGTTTTCTGTCAGTATGTTAAGAAGAAAAAGGAAATGATTAAACTCCTAAACATTCACCCCCTTCAGCCCAGTTTTATCCAAATCCAGCCAGAATAACCTCCACGGTTCGACTCTCCAGTGACTCCGTGGCGGTGCAGATCGAGCACGCCTGATGAAAATGTCTCGTTTCTTTCATAAAACCAACAGTTACAACAAAAATCCAACAATCTCAAGATAAAGCCCACTCTGATGAAACAGTCTGCTAAAATCCAGGAATGTCCTTAAAACTTCTCCTGCAGCTGTTGCATTGTGGGTATCTGACAGCGTGACTGTCAGGCTAATACTGGTTAGCTCCCTCAGCCCGGCTCTCACCGTCGTGTCCTGCTAATGAGAGTCAAAATGTTGCAGCTCAGACTCTAGATCTTTGTGTCTTCGTCTTGTAGTTCTGTGGCGGAGTGCCCGGTGGTGATGGGCGGTGGTGAATGGCGGTGCAGTGCGGTTTACCCCCGATTAGAGTTCAGAAACCGGAGAGTCAGAGGTCAAACACCAGCAGCGTTCGTTAGCACTGATCATCAGAAGCTTCTCACAAAACTCGATCAAAGCCTCCAAAATGAAACCGTCAGCATGAAGCATGAAACCAACATCCTCTTCTCGATGCTCTGGAACGCTTACATAATTTAAAAACCAACAATCAGAGGATCTAGTGTGAAAACAGCATTGTGACACATTATACTGTATGTAAAACATGAACGAGTTGAACAGTCCTGAGGAATGAGTCTCATTCTGCAGGGTCAACCGAAGCAGATCATGTCAGGAAGTCTCTGTTGTCCCATGTGCAGCCGTCCTGTCCCATCAGGAACCCAGAGAGACGCACGAGGCTGAGGTTTCTCTGTGCAGTGAACCAGGTCAAATCTCAGTCTGGAATTCTCAGATTCTGGCCGTGATGACCCAGATCCTTTGTTGGAGCTGATCTGAGCGCCGGCTGGAACAATCACCTGAGACAAAACACTCGTTCCACCTTCTGATCACCCCGTCTGCAAGGCTGTGAGCTGGAACAAACACACGCTCCTGGAAGGGGGGACCGTCCCCCGAACGAGACCCAAACACGACGCTCCTGCAGGCAGATGATGAAACTGTTGCAGGCTTGAACCTCCTGTCAGCGCCGCCGCTGTTTGTGCATTCCGGGACATGAAACGGCCTCGTTAGGCTCAGACCTGCAGTGGATGATAGATACCTCCACCAGCTCAGCCGAGACGGACCATCAGGGAGTCATAACACCGCCACAATCACACACTCCAGATGAATCAGTTTCAGTAACGCAAGCTGCAGCTTCTGGACAACAAGAAAAATGACGTTTTCTGAATCATGTCTTTGGTTTTATTCTTCAGCAGCTCCACAGTAGGACTGCAGCTTCACAGGTTTACAACAGGGACACCGTTTGATGGTGTAGGTGTAGTTGTAGTTGTACTTTTCGTTGTAGTTGCCATTTGATGTTGCAGAAGCTTCATGTTTAAGAAGAATCATGAAGAACCTTTAAAGACAAAACTGAAATTAAAAAAGCGATTTGCTGATAATGAGAATCAGAGGAGACAACAGGAAAACAGGTAAAGTCTTCCTGTCTGCATGATCTGATTTACTGATAAAAATTATGTCACACACACACACACACACAAAAAACACATACATACATGCAAACATAGAAATAACTTCAGAATTATCTGAAAAAGTATGAAACCATGAAAACCGGGCATCCCTAGTTTTATTTATTAAACTTCTGCCCCTAACTGTATTTTATAGAAAAGCAGAATGACAGAGTGATGGAGTGATGGAGTCTCTCTCTTCTTCTTTCACTCCCTCATTCTCTACATACTCCTGTTTTTTTTTTTTTTTTTTCAGGTTAATGGAACAATGCAGATATATGCAGACATTTTTTTCTTTCCAATCTGCGGGATGTTTAATTAGAAGAGTGTTTCATGGTAAAGCTGGCGGCGCTGGGTGGATGGGAGCGGGAGGGAGGAGGAGGGTGGAGGTGGAGGTGGAGGTGGGGGGAGCAGGCCCTGGCGGACAGCCGCAGCAGCAGCAGCTCAGGCGGAGGGAGGCTGGACCGGGAACAATAGACCGACAGCCAGCCAGCTCCGGAGAGAAAGCCGCGCCGCCCGGGCTGATGGAGGGACGCCGAGCCGCCGGGACGGCAGGCGGCCACTGAGCGCCGCCGGCCCGCCGCCCTGCCCCCGAGCCCCGAGCCCCGCTCCCCTTTGTGGACCGTACTGAACCGGAATCCGGTATGAACCCCGCGGAAGCGGCCGAGGAGGCGCCCAGCGACCCCGACACGGATGCCTTCTACAAAACAGGTAGGGACGGCGGGGCGAGCCGGAAAACACTCCGACACACACCGACCCGACACACACACCGACCCGACACACACAGACACACTCCGACACACGGCGGGCCGGCGGCGGGGAGCGGGGAGCGGGGAGCGGACCCGCCGCGGCCGCTACCGGAGGGCAGGGAGGCGTTCCGATCCGGCCCCGGAATAACGGCCCGGACCAGACCTTATTCAGGGTTTTACACCACACAGTGTGTGTGTGTGTGTGTGTGTGTGTGTGTGTGTGTGTGTGTGTGTGTGTGTGTGTGTGTGTGAGCTGATGCTGCTGGTTTGTACAAAGGAAGAAGAAGAAGAAGGAATCATCCAGTCCGCAGCTTCTAGAGACCTGTTAGACATGAAGCTGGAAGAAAGGAGAGAGAGAGACAGACAGAGAGAGAGAGAGAGAGAGAGTGTTCCTGATGGATCCAGTTGAAACAGCTGAAGAACTGAAAGCTGGACATGGTCTGGGTTTGACAGCACCCTGGTCTCAGAGACAGACCCGGTCCTGTTGGTCCGATCCGGTGGTTCTAAAGAGACCTGGATGGAGTCCAGGCCGCCAGTCCCCAGAAGAACCTGGTTGTTTGGACCCGTCTGGGCCGTCCTGGGTCTCCCGGCCTGCTGGATCTGGGCCGGGCTCCAGGTTTTCATCCCACCTTGTTGACTGGAGGATGGATATCGGCGACATGTAACCCCGACAGGACGGTCTGCGTGTGATTAGGACTCAGACCGTCCTGGTCCTGGACGGACTCTCACCATGTCCTCCTGACTCTCAGGACGAGACAGCCTTCACTCCACTGTGGATTGTTCTTGTTTGTTGTCTGTATTCCACAGACTGTCCGTCAGGTTGGAGCTGCTCGTGGTCGTGCTGACTGGAGGCCAGTTTAATGACAGCCGGAGTGTGAAGCCAGCTGCAGGCCTTATTTGGCTCCCTGGATTCAGACTGCTGTGCTGGACCTGTGGCAGTCCAGCACTGGTCCCGGGCTGGTCTGGGCTGCAGGCATGTGGCTTTAGGGCCAGTTTAGGATAACAAAAGGCATATTTAGCATATTTAGCCGACTAGAGAGCCACTGTAGAAGTGTGATTTCCAGACGGAGCGGATTCAGACCTGTGTTCCGAGGCCATCTGTCCTCCTGGCAGAGATCTCCACCATATTCCGAAATATCATTACAGTTAACTGGGTTTTAGAGCCAGTTTTTATAAAAAGACAACAACAATAACAGTTACTGATTGAGTTGATCACAGAACGCTTATTGAAGGTCCTGAACTCAGACTTTAGGACCTTGGCCAGTTTATAGATCCTGACACACTGGGGTCAGTGAAACAATGGCGTTAAATCAGGAAACTTGTGGTTTTGTCTTGAGATCATGCAGCACTTGATCAGACCTTGCAATGCTAGCAGGCCATTTCGCCCACGACACACCGTATCTATTTGTCCTTTCTAGCTTTCAGACTTGACCTGTGTTCCTAATCTGTCCTTACATGTTTGATATCGGTCAGACTGTAGGCTATCGTCACCTTATCGATTATAGCTGTGTGGTCTGACTTGGTTTTCAGAATCAGTTTGAGATGAAAGCTCCAACATTTACCCAGGTACAAACATGTTCAGCTGTTCAGCATGTTCCGTTCCCTCAGTGCGGTCAGTGGGCTACAGCTGGTTAAATGATGGGTAAGCAGCTAGTCTGGAAGCACTGTGGGTGAGTTCTGTCCACCTGGAGTTGTTGACGGTTCTAAATTTGACTCGGGTCTCTGTGGGCCACTTTTGTTAATTTGAATTTGCGCAGGATGAACTCGTGACTGCAGTCTGGTCTCAGATCTGTGTCCTGTGCTCGTGTTATCGCTCGATTCCGTCAGACTGTGACAGTCATGGTGAGGGGTGACCGGCTGAAGCCCATCCTGCGAACTTACACAAGCAGTTTAACGTGCAAGAGCTTCAGAAACCGAAATCAGGACTTGCACACCTGTGAATTTATGTCTGTCCAGTCCTCACCGACACCCTGAGACTGCATGTTTGCGCTCAGTAAAAGGACGTGCACGCTCAGCTGAACTCTGATGGGAAAGTGTTGCCAGATTTGACCTAGAAGTGTAGCCACATCTGGTCCAGTCCAGCTCTGACGCTGTCTGGTGACTCAAATCTGACCATAATCCAGCGAGAGCAGACTCTGCTGCCGAGCCGCTGATCATCAAGGCAACCAGTAAAACACTGGTGTCCAGCGTGTCTGTTTCTCCACAGTGGCCGCCTGGCAGTATTAGCGAGGGGCGATCTGCTGAATTGATTGTGCAGTCACTCCTGCTCCTCACTGGTTGCCGGGTTTCTCTTTGTTTTGGTGGATTTGGTGCCAGTTTGGGTCGGGAGCTGACAGCGTTAGCCAGACTTTTTTCCTTCTGCCTTGCTGGATCTGGACCCGTCCTTGGGGACAAATGTTTTTGGCTACCAAGGTAATTGCCACCATGGCAGCGAATAGAATGTTCACATTTCTGCTCAGACCAGTCTGGATGGCTAAACCTGACCCTGGGAACAGCTGTGTGATAACGGTCCTCTCCGGTTCTTTGGAGGCTCAGTCAGGCAGACTGTGGTTGCTCCGTCCTGGTAATGGCTGCCAGGCCTGGCTCGGGCTGGACTGTGTGGCTGGAGACCTGTTAGATCTGGGAACTGATACGTTCAGCTGTGTTCGGATTGTCTTGGATGTGGTGAACTAATGTGAACGTAATTTGGACCTGGTTTATGGTGGAGGGCCCGGTCCGGTCCGGGGATGTAAACAAGGTGGCCTCTGCCTGCTTGATGTGGCTCGTTGTCAGCTGGAGTCAGACTCCAGGTGCCGACTGGTTCTCTGTTCTTGATCTAGACGGTTAAGAAGAAGCGTTTGGTTAAAAGGCTGAAGCTCGCCGCCGTTCCTTTGAGGTCTGCTCTTCTTTGTTTTCACTGGTCAGTTAGTTTCATGTTGTGTCAAAAAGTGATGGAAAACGCCAGCCTGCTTATTTCTCTGTGAAAGCCTCCATACTTCATCCAGCACGGTAAACACCCCCGAAGGCCCAGACCACAGTGCACCTTCACTGGGTTGACCTTGTTTTAATGCATTTTCACATATTTGATCTGCTGCCTGGGTTTTTTTGGTTCTTTTGAGCGGTCTTCAACAGAAAGGCCTCATGTATTTTGATGCCATGATTTTAAAACAATCAATCCACATTATTTATACAGTCCGAAATAATTTGATAAAACAATGACGCTTCGTTCGGTGCGACGAAATGCTGAAGAAGAGAAACGCGTTTGAAGATGCAGCATGGTGACAGCCACACCACCCACTCTGAACATGAAGAGCCTCGCTCCCGTCTCCCCGCTGGGTTCCTCGGTCGGGTCCAGAGTCAGACTGTTGTGCCGTCTGATTTTTGCGGTTCCCCCCCGAGAACAAAATGTGGTAACTTGTCGGCAATAAACAAAACCTACATTAAGATGCTGCCGTGTGTCTGAGCAGCTGTGAAAACAGAGCCAGGGAGGCTTTTTCTTCTCCGGCGAACCGTCCAGCAGTCAGATGTTGTGCTGAGCAGCTGGCCGGCCGATCAGACGCCGCGGTTCACCCTCCTCGCTGGTCCTGCTGGCCCGGGCTGCAGCTGCATCGTCCTGCTGCTTGCCGAGCTGGATTCAAGCACTAAAACCCAGCAGGCCCGCTGGACTCACATGGGCCGCATAGTTTGTTGTTTGTCATTCTTCTCGGCTGTTTGTCGTCCACACACATTTTGCTGACGGCTGCTGATGGCCTTTGTTGTTTGTGACTTTCTTTTAAAAGCCATCCACACTCTGATGTGTCGTCCAGGGCAAATTCAAAAGGCGTAATCTGACTGTTTGGTACCAGGTGTTGAAATTATCTGGCTTTGAACCAGTGTGTGTGTCAACCAGTCCAAAACCTTTTAATGGATCGGCTTCATCCAAAACCAGCCCGGCCATCAGCTTTAGGCTAGTCTCAGACCCTGTCAGAACCAGAGACGGCAAATTCACCGTCACACCCACAAATCAGCCAGACCACCAAACCAAACGCTCGCTGGGTTTATTTAATGTTTAGTCACGCTTCGTTCATTGGCTGGAACTGAACAGACGTCTTCTGTCTGAAGGAGACGTCGGCCGACAGAAGCTCGTCAGCAGCCTCGACGTGAGTGAGTGTCGTCCTTCAGCACGCCTCTGAACGGAGGATGCAGGCGCCTCAGTGTTATGCTAATCAGTGCTTTATAAATAGGATGCCAAATTATCAGTCGGAAATGGGAAGCGGCACACACACACACACACACACACACACACACACACACACACACGCACACACACACTCATACCTCCCCACACGCAATCAGGGAGCGGCGTCTGAGTCCTTATCAGGCGGCCGACGCCAGCTGTCTGTCAGGCGCCTCGGCAGAGGTGGGCCACGCCGCTCAGCGGTCCGGCCTGTCAGGACCCGGGGAGGAGGAGAAGAGCTGCAGAGGCACCGAGACCTCGAGCACAGCAGGAGGGACCGGAGTGACTCTGCAGAACCAACAGTGAGAGAGAGAGGAACGAGGGAAATGGTCACGAGAGACAAGAGAGGAAAACACTTTCTGACATTTTCAAAGTGTTGCTCTGTAACCTTTTTCGGCCGATATCTGTAACGACAGTTTAGAGACAAGTACTGGAGAAAAGGTGAACGCCGATAGCCAGTGGCTTAAAAACAATCACAATGTGTGTCAGACTGCACAAAAGGAGGCAAATCATTTAAACAGAAGAGAAATAAGTGTAATAGCACCACTGTCCATGACGAAGAAGCGGAGTAGCTCAGAAATGACGACCACAGCCACAGATAGTGAGAGCATGACGGTGAACAGACCACGGATTAACAGCAGGAGTTTAAAACAACCACAGGACGGGACAGAAGGCCAGATCAGAAAGTATCAGGAGAAGGAAAATAAATCACGACAGAGATGAAAAAGAACAACCAGAGAAGAAGAAGAAGAACTGACCACAAACAGAGAGACAGAAGGATGGAAATAACGCATGAACACAAACACATAAAAATGAATAAAGGTCACGAACAGATGAACAGATCCAAATGCCCATGTAGGGGGAGGAAATGCACAAATGGAAAAAGGAACTGTCACAGTTACTGAAAACTAAAGAATTATTAACTTAAAGCAACTCTACAGAAAGACATAAGACATAAGATATAGACAATAAAGGGGGATAAAGCACAGCTGGAGAGGCACTAAACTGATCCCCAGGAAGTAACCATCAACATGGAAAAGCCATGAAATCAACTGAATGCTAATAAAAAGCCATAATGAACCATTTCTCACTGCTGCTCTCTTGTGACCATAAATATTCAAATCTTAATTCTGAGTCTGTTTTGTGAATAAATAATCATTTATATAGCTTTAAAAATATTCGGACTAAAATAAAAAATACTGTTCTGTAGTTTTCAAATAAACAATAAATATAGCAACTTCTGAGCAATCCATGTCAGTTTCAGATTTAAAATAGTGTACAACTTCTGCCCCACCCCATTTCCAGTGAAACCACGCCCACTTCCGGTTTAGACCACTCCCCCATCTGAGTACAGATGTGGATACAGATAATTTGGATGGGTACACTGATACAGATAGTGGTGTGCTCGCTCATCCCTGGTTCTCGCTGTGGAGCTGCAGGGAGCGAGCTGCTGGTCTGCCGCCGTGATGCTGTTAGCTGGAGACAGGAAGCAGCTGTTTCCTCTGCTGGAGAGCTTGGAGAGATTCTCAGTGTTGTGAGTGGGAGGCCAAGGCGGAGCAACAGCCTGCTTTGGAGTCTTTCAGCAATACTAAAAATACAGAAATGGATTCATTGATTTCTGTGCGACCTTGTAATTTGACCCCATCAACAGAACTTGACTGAAGAATTCCCAGAGATTGGCTGAATTTTGATTTCATCGATGGAATTGTTGCAGCATCGCATTTTTCTGATGGGACTGGAATTCTCCTCTCCTGGTCCCTGTCCTGGTCCCAGTCCAGTTCCTCCTGGTCCTCCTGGTCTTGGTATTTCTGGAGTTGACAGTCACTGTAAAAACCGTCCTCCTTTTCACCACTAAAACAGCAAACATGGGGATGAATGCTGAATGTTATTAAATGGAACTGAATTGACAAAACAGGATTTACAGATTTCTCTTTTAGCTCCTCGTTTTTTCTCATTTCTGGTCTTTTCTTCAGAGACAGTATGGGGTCAGTGCTGCGCCGTCCCTGTTGGGGCCGGATGCTTCCGGACTGCAGTCAGAGTCCCGATGAGGACGTCACCATGACGACTAACAGTCGCTTCATTTTCATCACAGCCTTCCTCGGAGACGTCGGTTTGACCTGAAACATCATGCTCTGTGTGGCAGGAGCTTCTGAAAACGCTGACTGGCAGAAAACATTTGCTTTGAGTCTCCCAAACGCTCAGAATGTCTCCTTTAGTGGGGGAAAAAAACAGCTGAGCTGTTGGAAAGCCATAAAAATACATGCTAGGAAAAAAAGGTTTGAGAAATGTCATTTTAACACAAGATGTGAAGACATCCGTTTATTGCTGGTCAGTGCAGGCGTTAGATGTCCTGCTGTCCGTCAGTCCTCTCCTGAACTCAGGACAGACGTTAATAACAGGACGCAGCTTCTGGAGCAGATTGGAGAACTCAGATGTTGGTGTACTGTCCACAGCGTGGGAGTCCATCTCTCCACGGCGAGGACAGACGTCACGCCCCGCCAGCGCCGTTAGCCATGCCACCCGGGCTCAGTAGGTGGAGCTGCTCAGGCCACCAGTCCTGGGGTCAGAAGGTTGACTCCTGGTGGTCTAAATGTTAGAGCAAAGAGCTTATGAGGGTGCTGGTTTGAATCCCGAGTCCCGGGACAGTGAAGGATGATCCCCCCCCCCAGTGCTCCTTCAGGACAACGTCTCCGTTGTCTCCTGCTGGGAACGTTTGACAGATGAAGGGTCTGGCTCTGGCTGCTGAACCGGCGGAAACAGCTGTTTATTTGCTTTGAGTCGGCTGTAAAGCTTCATGTCGCGGCGGCGGCGATGGTGGTGGCGGCGGTGGCAGCGGTGCCAGCGGGCCGCTTGGGGAATATCGTCTTATGAAAATGTAATTTCTTCAAGGAGCTTTGCTACAAAGCTAATCCCCTCAAGCCCGTGTGATCTGTCTGTCGGCGGCGGCCTCGTCCAGTCCGTCCATCAAAGCGTGATGGGTAATCAACGTGACCGGGCCGAGGATGAGCTGTGCTCATCATCATCTGATACTGATAATTCCAGGACGTTAAGACACCAAACCACAGCTGTCTCTCCTGTGTCCACTGCAGAGTTCCACATTAAAGCGAAGACTCTGAACTGGACTGGAACCTGGTTTCTGAGCAAACAGACAAATACTGCTCTGGTTTAACGTAGAACTAGTGATGAAGAGGGTGGAGAGAACTCCACACTGTGTTTTTGGACTGTTTAGCTGTATGGCTGGTCCGCTGGTCCGCTGGTCCTGTGACTGGAGGGAACCGTCTGGGACCATAGGACTCACCTCAAATAGACTTTCCTTCAGATTTAGCCCCAAATTCCTGAAGAATCAAGTAGCAGCTGTCGAACTGGATGACTGGACAGTGCGTTCCAGCTGGGGAGTGCAGAGTTTGCATGTTGTTCCTGTGCACGCCTGGTGTCCTCCTCACTCCGTGGCTTGTTGGTGTGGATGTGGTCCGACGTATGTCCTCCTGTCTGAGCCTCCGTCATGACGAACAGTCGTTCTTTTATGGAGTGAGGCGCTGAAACATGTTTTATTTGGCTGTAAACAAGCATGTGAGGCTGTAAAGAAGTAGCTTTTATAAAGATGATTGTACTTTCTCAATATAGTCCCTGCTGGTGGGATTAATGTTCAAATCTTTCATCTTTTATAGCTTGAAACTTTGCTGAATGAAGAAACATCTCTGGATTCACACACTGGTTCCTGCCGTCCTGCTGTCACTCTTAATGCACTCTGAATTCCTGCTGTTCCCATTTTAATGAAATACGCCGTTAAAAGAACCCGAAGCTTTGAGTGACTTCTTCCAAACCGACGCCCGTTAGCACATGCTGGTGGAAGATTCCTCACAGCCTTTCTGATCTCTGACATTCATTCATTCATTATTTTCTAATCAGACTCACATCGACGGTCTGAGCTCCTTCAGCAGGAGCCGATTTCACCCCGAGCGGGACAGAAACCGCTGAACTGGAGCCAGAAGAACCTTCAAACCGATGTTGGCCTTGGCCCGCGGGCCTCATGTTTGACACCCCTGTCCTCCAGGGCTGATACCCAGCATCGTCCTGCTCCTTTAAGACAGGCCTCAGTCCTGAGTCATGGTGAGGGAACGGGAGGGCGGAGCCACACATCTATTATTGAGGGTGTGTGTGTGTGTGTGTGTTTGTGTGTGTTTGTGTGTGTGTGGGGTGGAGCTGTGTGGGTGGAGGCAGGGATTCCCTCCCTCAGCCTCCCTCTTTGTGTCGCCCAGCAGCAGCGTCAGGCCTCTGGCAGATGGGGGAGAAGACAGAGGCGGCGTGGGGGAGGGGGGGGGAGGGGGGGGGGGGGTGTCAGAGAGAGAGGGAGAGGGAGAGAGAGGGAGAGGCAACTTAAGTGGATTATCAGTTATTACCCACCGGGGGCCGAGCTGCAGGCAGACGCAGCAGCAGAAAGAGTGTTAAATAGATAAATACAAAGGAAGGATTTCCTCCTCCTCCTCCTCCTTTGTCTCCTCCCGCTTTAAAAGCTTTCTTCAGACAGCTGCAGCCATATGCTGGGTGTGTGTGTGTGTGTGTGTGTGTGTGTGTGTGTCATCGATCACAGTGGTTCCCCGGTGGCGGGTGTGTTTGGTGCTGATCGTTGGTGTCAGCCGGTGTGTGAGTGTGTGTGGGCAGGTGTGTGTCTTTGTCTCTCAGACCGGAAGCTTTTATCCCGATTGGCGGAGCGGCTCTGGACGCCTTGTCCACGTCCACGCTGGTGACGATCTGAGGAGGACAGCTGCCTGTGGACAGCCTCATGAGCCGTCAGGACGTCCCCGGCTCGGCGCCCGGCGTGGTTCTGTCAGGGCGGCAACACCTGGCCGACAGCAGCCGGCAACACGTCACGTTCATAACGCCCAGGCTTCAGTTCTCTAAACAGCAGCGCTCTTTCTCCTGTCTCTGGTCCAGACCTGCCGGGACAGGGTACTTTTTATTAATTTCTGTAGTTTTAAAGCTAGTCAGGACCAGTTTTCAGCACTTTAGTGTCAGTTTATGTTGTAATAAATGTTATTTTGTTATCGGCTGCAGACAAGCCGCTAATGGATGCTAGCATGCTAGTCGATGCTACCGTGCTAAAGGTGCAGGAGTTGTAGCTGTCGTTCTGAGGCTGGTCTCTGCTCGGCTTTGAGAAAAATCTCTTTAACCAGGAGCTTCCTCAGATCAGAAGTTTTCCCGCCACAGAGAGCGTAATCTGCATCGCATTTTAAAAAGTGGAGCCGTACTTTTGTGCACATTCTATCCCCGCTTGCTGCGTTGCCATGCTAGCTGCTGACGGCATTACGCTCCTGTGTGCAAACGCTGCGTTCAGGTCCGGCTCGGAAAATCCCCTCCTCCTCCACTCCCTCACCGTCACAGGGATGCCTTGAGGTACTGAAACATGGAACCGTTTCATTTTACATGAATCGGGGCAAGGACTCGGGTTTGAATTCCAGCTGCAGTGCAATGACTCATTTTTCTAACTAACTCTCTTAACTTTTTTTCTTTCTCATGTAGAATGACATTTTGTCATTTAATTGTTAGTTTTAAGTGTTAGCTTAAACAAGCTACTGTTGGCTATGTCAGTGGTTATAAGAGCATTTACACTAAAGAAGTTCTTTTAATGTGCAAGTCCAACAGGAGGCGCTCTCGGTGTGGTTCGTCAGCAGAGGACAGCAGGAGCTGCTGAAGCTAACAGTGGTTGGTCGGTCATTTCCAGTGTTTACGGCGTGTTTTCAAGTCGTTGCATGCAATTAGAAGTCCCGTCCCAGTTTGCTAATTAGCCAGCGTGGGGTTGTGCTCCCTCTGTGTCCTCGCATGAGTTCATTAGGCCACGGCAGTCAGTAATTAGCCTCCTCCCAGCTCCACGCAGCAGTCAAGCCCTTTATTAAACTGCTAACCTGCGGCGTGCTGACATGTGTGTCGAGCAGGAGCACGTGTTTCTGAGATGTGATCGCAGTGACTGGAATCCCGGTTCGACTCTCACCCTGCACATACACAGATATGTTTGGTTTTCGTGGGATTTTATGGACGAATCCTCACTCCTCCTCCTGCTGCCACACCAGGATTGCTGCTGAGGCGGCCGGCGTTCCGCTGTTCTCGCCCTGTGGGTCAGCAGATCGTGCAGGAACTTGCCAGCGTTCCGCTCTTCTCCACCGTCCAGCAGCTCCACTCGCACGTCCGACAAATCCAGAGGACTTACGGGGAATCATGGGAAGTCTGTTTCCACTTCGTCTTCATAATGCAGTTTTTATGAAGCAGGAGCAGAGGAACACGGGGAACTTCTCCTGTTCCACAGAGTTTCACCGTCAGAGTCAGAACGTCAGAGTGCCGTGACAGAAGTGGCACCTCCATAAAGTCCAGGGACTTTGAATTTCTTGTCAAATTTCAAGAAAAATGAGCCTGTGAGGAATCTTCCACCAGCCTTTGTGCTTTGTAATCAGACGTGTAAAACATAAGATGCAGGATATTATAGGATTTCATGAAAAAAGCTGCTTGTTTCTTTTTTTTAATTTATTTCTGGATCATTCTTTAAAAAGTTGAGTTTGGAGTCAAAATATTAGAGAAGCAAAAAACATTCTAAGAAATACTTTATTTTGTTTTTTCCTGAGGAGGCTCATTCTAATGCTGTGGACCATGACTTCCTCTATCAGCTGCTGTGTGACTCTTTTATGTTTTAGCATCTCTGAAAACACAAATCCACCCTCTGTACCGTGGTGAGCTGTGGAAGCTCCAACAGGAAGTGTGTTGATTTAACATATCTACATGAAGGAACCTGATTGGTTCATCCACAGGCTAGTCTGCACCAAAACATAAATGAATAGACTGTAATACTAAATGACTATAAACTAACAATGTATGAGCTTCATTTTCTATAATTAATCTGCAGGAAAAAAGCAGATAAACAGCTTGAGGAGCCGGAAAATGACACAGTATTGCAGGCAGTCTGCATGAGGAGGCTAAACATCACACAGACAGATAATTTTTCATTCATGTGAATCTTAATTCTGAACCAGAAATGTGTAGAAGCACAAAGAAACACAGACATAAGCTGGACTGTCCTCCGTCTGTGGGCGGGACGGTGTAACATGTCCCACAATAACCAGTTCACTCCTTATCACAGCAAAACTGAGGGAATTAAAAAGCATTTAATCATGTCCTTTTAGGTCTCCTGTAGTAATGGGCCTGATGAAAATGCAACAAAACTTGTCCAGAACGTGTTCTTCAGTGCATCTTTAAGAATTGGACATGTCCGTCCACTTCCTGTACACAGCACTTTGTCTCTTTCGACCTTATGACACTAAAATCTCCTTTACACAGATGACTCCCTCTGTTGAGGTCGTCTTCCTGCAGCCCTGCAGGGCTGTCTTTAAATTTTAGTCTTATTTCACCTTTATTTCTACAGGTGGCCCCACTGAGACCCAGGGTCTCACTTTCAGGAGGAACCTGTCTTTAATCCTGCTGTATGAGCGAGATTACACTAAATACGGTAAATCTTTAACGTAACGCCGCTCTACACTGCAGTACGCACAGCTACACAGTTGTGTGGAAGCAGCTGATGCTTTTCCAGAAGCGTTCACACATAGAAGGAATGAGAAACGGCTTCTGTGACGAGAACACGACTGAACGCTGAACGAACCGTTGGGAAAGGTAAACAGCGAGGCGAGAAACGCCGCAGCTCGCCGCCGTTCTCTCATTGTGACGGCGGGTTGTCCTCAGTTTAACTTCAGCTCCGCTCCAAACCTTGAACCTCAGACAGATGAAGATTTAGTGCCATGTGGTTTGGCCTGACTCGCTCTGTGTGTGTGTGTGTGTGTGTCTGTGTGTGTGTGTGTGTGTGTGTGTGTGTGTGTGTGTGTTGGAAAACACTCTGGAAGAACCACCAGCGGCTCTCTGCAGGAGAGTCCCCCTGCTGCCGTTGTGCTGGTTGGAACCTGAGTTTCATTCATTGTCAGAGTTCACTTCAGAGTTTCCGTGCGGACTGGATGAATGGAGCAGCTGGAACTGATTCACTGCACTCGTTCCTTCGCTCCTCCCTTCTTTCTGTCTCTCCATTGTGTAAGTTTTCTACTTTTTGATTGTTTCTCCGCTCTCCGGGAGGGTCCTACCAGTTCTTCTTCTCTCTGTTGCGTTTCAAGTGGGCCGTGCAGGAAGACTGGGATGAATTTACAGGAAGCAGATAAGAACGATAAGACGGAGTACCTGGATTACGTTTGTCATGTCAGCGGTGTGAACTGTCAGGAACATCCAGAACATAATATGTCCAGCCTCTAGTCCAGTCACCCCGAGACAAATGGAGTGAAACTGGCTCAGACGTCACCCGGTCACAAGGTCTGCATCAGTTGAAAGGGAATTAGAGCAATCTGATGAGCATGGGCTCCTGGAGCACGGCAAGCATGGACGAGGGCGGGAATAACGGAGCCTCAGTCCAGAGAACGGCTGAGATACTGGGCAGGACCCTCAGACCCCCCCCTGCCTCTGGACCAGGATGTTAGAGACATCACCCTGTGATATGAGCCTTTCCCTTCTACTCACTGGCGTGGCGTTGACGTGTTTGTTGCCCTCGTTTAGGATCAAATAAGTACATTTCATCTTATGTGTGAAGAATCAGGAAGCTACACAACCTGAACGAAGGGGAACTGTTTCAGGGTGGATGTTTGGAAAAATTGTCCAAATATCTTGAATTCCACTGAAAAATAGTACAAAATGGAAATACCACTATGAAATACTGGCAATTAATACAATACGTAGAGAATAAAGTTGAAATATTGAGAGTAAAGATAACTTTGGAGACGACGACGCAACGAGAAAATATAGAAAGACGTCAGACTGCCAAGAATAAAGTCAAACTTCGATCAGTAAGAGAAACTTGTGTGAAAAGTTTGGATCCTTCGGTGAAGTCGGCCTCCTGTACGTTACAGCTCTCCAGCACCTTCAGCTGCGCTCAGAGTTTCCGTGCAGCAGGAATGAATGCAGCAGCTGGAAGTGATTCGCTGAACTCGTCCTTTAAAGGTTCCTCCTCTCCGTGTCTCTGATTGGTCCCAGGCTGTCTGGCAGTCTCTACCTTCTCCTGCCTCTCCTTCTAATGTCTGTCTGAACACAGCACTAATTAAACCCCATTCATCCTCAGAGACACACACACACACACACACACACACCACCACCACACACACTCCCAGGAACATTTGTGTCAGGCTGTAATTGAGCGAGCAGAACCTGGCTTACTGTAGCGTATTTTTAGAACAGAGGGAGCGAGAGTGGAAACATTAATCCTTAATATGCTTCAGTTCAGGGAACCAGTATCATCTGATCTTTCTGACGGCGTCTCGCTGTTCTCCTGCTTTTTGATGCTGGTCCAGGTTTCTGCAGGGACTGAAATGCAATTAACGGAGCAGGACTGAGCCGTGTGATCCTGAAGCTTGGATCAGGCGCCAGGCTCCGGTGGACCCGATGCCCGGGGACCGGTCCCGCCAGCAGGGGGACGACCGTCCACACCGGCCAGCCGGAGCCCTCCCACCTCCGGCACGTGAAGCCGGTCCCGTCTTCTGGCACCCGTTAGCGGCGGCGAGACACTGGACAGCAGAGGAACGATCCGTCCACCGAGCGGATGTGTCAGAGGAAGAAAACACCCCAGCATCAGAATCCAAGCGAGTTGGACAAGAGCCAAGCTGTATCAGAGCTGAGCTCTGCTGAGGGTCTCCAGGCCTGCTGCGGTCCGGTTCTGTCACAAGTAGGGGGGAGGGGGGAACAAACACTGCTGTCTTCATCTGCAGTACATGTTGAGGCAGGAGAGGAAGTTTAGAACTAAATCTACAAGAATCTTCAAAACACTTAAACTGCTCGCTAATGAAAAATGTGACCGGTATTAAAATCAGTTGCGTCCAGTGAGGTTTTAGAGCTCAGGGTTCCCTGAGACTGAAGCATGGCCATTCTGGACTCAGTGGACCAGGACCATGAGAACCACGCAGAATGAAGGGAACATGACAGACCAGAGCACTCCGTGGAGGGTTAAGACATCCGTCCATTCCTCTGTCCATCATCCGTCTGTCTGGATATGCCCTTGAGTAACTTTACACTCAGCATGGCACATTTACTAGTGTTACAATGACATGGTTAAAACGCTCTTGTCAGGAAAACATCCTTTTTTTTCCTGGTATAATATTACCAGGCCCAGGTAGACTATGGGATGGCAGATGAGTCTGAAGCTGTTTGGCCTTATCGTAGCAGCAGCTCCGTCAGGATGGAGCAGAGACAGTGATGGACTGACCGTCTCTGGGGCAGCAACCCGTGTGGGACGCTGACTCGAGAATCTTAAATGTGTAAAATTAAATGGATTCATTTTGAAGTAATTTCAGATTTTATAGAAAGTGTTATTCACTCTCTCATTCAGGGGCAGTTTATAGTCACCAGTCGACCTGACATGTGTGTTTTGCGTCCAGTGGATCGTTCTGAGACGGAGGGTTTCCTGGAGCAGCAGCAGATCAGGTTGTTGTTGTTAGAATAGGTTTTTCTTCTGCTTCTTGAGGCGGGCCCTCTGCGCTGACCCTCTGGAGTCTTCTTCCAGTGATAATAGAATGTGAGCAGCTCTCCAGTGTTCGTCTTCGGAAGAAACTCTTTGTGAATGAGGAAGAAATCCTTCCCATGTTTTCTCAGGCCTTTGGTGAAGCGTTTCACATCAGCCTTCGACCAGCGTTGCTGAACGGCTTCAGGGAAGAGTTTTCCCGCAGCAGCTGGACAGCTGCATTGTTCTTTATCCTGATTTCTACTCTCACTCCTTATCTGTGGTTTTAACTAAATCAGTTTTTCTGCTCACCCTGATGCCAGAAGAGACTCTTAAACTGAGTTCATCCTGAGTCAGTCAGCTGTTATCGGTCTCATAGAGGTGTCTAATCAGGCTCTCGTGTCTACCGACGCCACCGTGATGACGTTTACAGCCTGCCAGAGCCGACCGGCCAGAGCCTGTAGGATGAACTCTACCTGTCCGGCTCCAGCACGGATGGCCGCTTCCTTCCACTTCCTTCGCCCTGCCGGTGATGCTTCCAGCTCGGGTATCAGTGCGTCTCACCTTCTTTTCAGTCTCATAAGTGTGAGTTGATAGGACCGACCAGTGGCTCCAACCCTGGAATCAAACTCAGAACTCTGGCTGTGGGTCAGGAGAGCTCACCGCTGCACCCATCGTGCGCTGATATGACTGGTTTCTTGAGTCTTTTCTGAGGAGGGGGAGCGTTGAGTGCGGCGCCCCGCCGCCACCCTGGCATTCCTGGCGGGACGGCCCGCTCGCCGCCGCTCCTCCGTGCAGACAGCTGCCGTCTGGAGGCTGAAAGCCGATCCCGGACCGGCCGGCTTCATCTGATAGCTCCAACACGTGTTCCAGTCTGAACATTTGCTTCCTTCGTGTCTCCAGTGCCGACTTTCTCCGAGGAGCGTCCCTCTGGCTTCCCCTTGACCCTTGACCTCGGCTTAATCATGTTCATGTGTGTGTGGGTGCCTCGGCGGGTCGGACCACTGTGTGTGTGCGTACATGTTTACGGCCGTTCGGAGGACCTCAGTCTCTTGGCGTACTCGCGGCGTGAGGACTGGCGGCTGTTGCCGGGTCGTCCTGAGGTTCTGCTGTGAAGACATGTTTCAGAGACGGCTTATGAAAGGGTGAAAACCTGTAACGGCCTCATCGTTGTTGACGTGAGAGCAGGTTTCTGGGAAGTGAATGTAGGTCAATTCCATGATCCCTGAAGTATGTAAACACCATGTATGAGCGTGTGTGAATATTTCAGGAGAGTACGTATTGAAAATGTGGTTTTATGAGGCAGCGGAGGATTTTTCATTAAACTAGACTCATGCACATTCTTCTCCTGCGTCCGGGTGATCCACACAGCTTTACCCAGCAGTACCAAAACAGACCGGAGCGGTTCTCCCACTGATCCTCACCCTGCTCGGTCACCGTGCTCCGGGGGATCAGTGGGTGGAGACGGGTTTACCTTTCAGGGCCGGCACCGACCGTTTGAACAGTGTCCACAATGAAGGACGGACTGCATCAAATATCATAATGTGGATAGAAATGCGATGAAATGCACTTCGAAATGTTACTGTGAAACGGCGTTCAATCAATCAATCAATCAATCAGTCAATCTTTATTGTTAGAGCAGCTTCCATCACTTAAAGCAGAACTATGCAACTTTTTTACCTCAATGAATGTTTTTCAGAATCCCTGTGGGGGTAAACACAGACTTGGCAGTGATTGGCCGGTCCCTCCCCTCCCCCCGGTGTCTGTCCTGAAAACAGCACTTGCAACTTTCAGAGGATCCGACCCGACTACATCTCAGGAGAACAAGCCTGCTTTACGGCGCTCACAGTTTGCTTTAATGCTTCCCCTGTTGCTGCAGATTGATCATAAATCCTCTTAAGGAATGGAGTTACTGATGTCTTTGTTTCAGAACGTCATTAAATTACGGTTCTTAATGATTAAAGTGTACAGTCCAACTCAGAATGTGTATTGTTAAAGCTAATTATGTAAAGAGGAAAAAAAGAGACAATATATTCGTCAATCGCAATTATTTGTCTGACAGTTAATCGTCTCCAGAATGTCCCTGTGGATCGTAACATGGCCACTCCTGAGGAACAACTCAACTCTGATGAAAGTTCACCAAAAATGGCGCCAGCTGCTAGGTCAGGAAAGAGAGGTCAGCCTAGGAGGGCAGAAACGTCCAGAAAAATGCTCCCCTCCCAGCGGGCTTCAGCTGGCAGAGGATCTTCTGCGAGTCCTGCTCGCCCCCAGGACGGCCTGGCCATCCTGCCGCGACGGAGTCGGTGGATTTATTGCGGCGCATCCTCGCTGTTCTCTTGTCCTGGACTGACCCGCCACAGCTCAGTGTGTGTTCGCGGACGGAGGTGCTGCTGTTGAATTCTGCGGCCGCTCCGTCCTGCCGTGTGCGGCGCCGCCCGGAGGACGCCCCTGGACCCCCAGATCCACCTGACGCTTGTTTTCCCGAAGCGGCGCCGGCTTGGATCTCGCCATCGTCGGTTTCCGTTGCACCTCTCTGCATGTGTGTGTGTGTGTGTGTGTGTGCTGAGTCAGCAGCCTCCAGATGGCAGCTCGCCGTGTGGCTGCTGCGCCGCGCCAAAGATGTCATCACCCCCAAAACAGGAGCGCCGCGTCCCATTGGCTGCCGCTCGCACGAGTCCCATGGGGCCGATGCAGAGACGCACGAATCCCGCCGTGCACAGAAACACACATCCAGCTTTATCCTCCAACACTGAGGCCGGGAGGAACAGACACGGGGAGCATCCTTCAGTCCTGCTTCACAGCGATCACTGTGAGATAAAACACATTTTATCAGAACATTAATTAGAGCTTTCTTCCATACCAAGACCAGGACTTTAAGGGGCTGAGATCAAGTCAAGACCAAGACCAGAGGATCCCAAAACCAAGACAAGACCAAGACCTCGGCCTCTCAAGAGCAGGACTTTCAGCGACTCAGACTGAGTGAAGTCAAATAAAAAGAAAACATGGTCTTGAGACGGAGACCGGTCCTCAGTGGAGCGTCTCTGGAGGTCAGATCGTACAGGATGTGTATGGATTCATGGCAAGTTGCTGTGAAGTAGAGCTAAACAAACAGGTCTGAGTTGATCCCAGTGTCTGACAGGAGACCAGAAGAGAGACCACTACAGAGGCCCTGTCCAGCAGGACCGCTATTTTTAGCCTCTAATAAACCACCAAACCGCCAGCTGAGGAGCAAACAGGCAGCATTCCCAAATCCTCAAGGTCTTCCTCCACTTCCTCGGGAGGCGCAAGGAGTGTGTTTCTTTTCTTTCTAGGCAGGCTGTGTGTGTGTGTGTGTGTGTGTGTGTGTGTGTGTGTGTGTGTGTGTGTGTGTGTGTGTGTGTGTTCTTGTATTTCTATCCTTGTCGGGGCCAAATGTCCCCACAAGGATAGCAAAACGTGGAACGACGTGCCTTGTGGGGACATTTTCCGGTCCTAAGTAGGAGAAACAGTGTTTTCTTGACCATGTTGTTGTTACTGAAAAAAGTAAAAGTGCAAAAACATTTCTTTAGGGTTAGGCTTTGTTGTGGTGTGGGTTAGGGTTAGGGTAAGGGTCAGGGTTAGGGGCTAGACATGAATGAGAGTCAATGGACGGTCCCCACAAGGATAGAAATACAAGACTGTGCGCGTGCGTGTGCGTGTGCGTGAGCGTGTGCGTGTGCGTGTGCGTGTGCGTGTGCGTGTGCGTGTGCGTGTGCGTGTGTGTGTGTGTGTGTGTGTGTGTGTGTGTGTGTGTGGTGTGTGTGTGTGTGCGCAGCAGCCTTGAGTGTTTAATGGGAGGAAAAGCTTATTGTTCTGACAGCTGGGACAGCCTCACTGTGGGTCAATCCAACAGCAGTGAAGGGTTAAACTGAGCCAGCGGAAACACACACACACACACACACACACACACACACACACACACACCTGTCTGTCTATTTATTTCTTTGTATTGTTTTATTTTTCCTTCCTCTCGGTCCTGTAAGAAGAAGAAACCTGGTGAAGACAGAATCATCTGCTGAGTGTGATGCCTGGAAAGCAGTTCCCCGTCTGTGTGTGTGTGTGTGTGTGTGTGTGTGTGTGTGTGTGTGTGTGTGTGTGTGTGTGTGTGTGTGTGTGTGTGTGTGAGAGAGAGAGAGAGAGAGAGAGAGAGAGCAGTGTGTGGTTTGTGTTGGAGCAGTGATGGATGTGGTTTTCCTCTGCAGGGAAACTGGAGCTGAGGCCATTAAAGTGTGTGTGTGTGTGCGTGTGTGCATACAGGCAGCATGTAGAAATAATGAGGCAGATGTGAATTATTCATGCTGGATATGATCTTGTGAGTCTGTTGTCAGAGGTGGCGGTGTCGCTGTGGTGACGCCTTGTCGCCGTGGTGACGCCTTGCGCCTTGTCGCCGTGGTGACGCTGCGGTGATGTGGTGTCACCGCCGTGGCGATGCAGCCGTGATGTGGTGACGCCACGGTGACGTTACGCTGCAGCAGCCTTCTCTCTTGAAGACTGTTTGGACGTTGTTTTCTTTTCTCTGGGCTGCTGGTTCAGATCCGTCCATGCAGGACATGAAGGCCTGCAGACGTCCTGCAGTGTCTCTGTAAAGGACCGGACCGGACCGGCCCGGACCGGACCGGCCCGGACCGGACTGCCCTGCCGCCTGTTATATTTCCTGGCACTGCTCTGTTGTGATGCTAACATCATTAGTTATCAGATGTTGGAGTGGAGGTCTGCCTCCAGCAGGATGTGGATCTGTTCATGTTGAACGGATTTAATGAAGCTGCTTAAAAATGAAGCTGTAACACTTCAGTCTGATCACTAATTAAATCTGTTTAGCATTTTGGAAATATGTTTTAACTTCATTTAAATGTCTCAACACAATATATATTAGAAACATTTTGCTGGACATTTTATGGTTAGTGGCTCCTCAGCCTGTGAAGGACGATCACATGGTGAGGCTGTCGGTGTGCTGCTGGCTGGCCGGAGCCGTGCAGCAGGGTGAAGCTCTGCTGGCCTTCAGACGGTTCCTCCTCCTTTCTTTAAACGAGACCAATCAGCTGTGAAGCGTTAAGATGAGCCGCAGAGCTGATGGTTGTTTACCCAGAATGCCTCAATGGTGTGTGTGAAAATTCACATTAGAGCAGATCTAACAGGACAGGTCAACACACACACACACACACACACACACACACACACACACATTCCCGTCACGTCTCAAGGACACACGGTGCCACTCCTGTCTGTTTCATCTGAGTTGGATCGCTGATGGAAGTGTGTGTGTGTGTGTGTGTGTGTGTGTGTGTGTGTGTGTGTGTGTGTGTGTGTGTGTGTGTGTGTGTGTGTGTGTGTGTGTGTGTGTGTGTGTGTGTGTGTGTGTGTGTGTGTGTCTCGGTGAAGCTGGACTCTGCTGGAGAGGAAGTTGCCTAGCGACACAAGCCAAGTGCTTGTCCATGTGTGTTGCTCATTGAGCTCCGTTCTGCTGCACTAAAACATGTGTTTGGGAGGTGAAGGTCGGGGTGTGTGTGTGTGTGTGTGTGTGTGTGTGTATGTGTATGTGTATGTGTGTGTGTGTGTGTGTGTGTGTGTGTGAGAGAGAGAGAGACTGGGTCTGTGGAGGATGCTGGTTCTATCAGGCGGTCTGTCATTGATCCCTGGCGTCTCAGCAGGTGTTCGTTTAGGTTGACCTCTCTTTAGCTCTCGTTCATGCGACGATGGGAGGTTAGTTTGACCCTCCACATGATCAGATGCCTCAAAACGAGCTGTTCACACTGAAGCCATGGCAGCAGAGCGACCTCTGACCTCTGGGCGGCTGTGGAGGAGCTGAAGGGAGTCAGGGTGGGGTCAGGAAGGGTCGAAGCGAGGAAGAGAGTTCTGGTGTTTTCAGCTGCTGACCGACGCATGATGCCCATCATCATTCTTATTAAACATCTGTATCCTGCATCTGCCCCACGACTCTCTGACAGTTCTGCTCAGAACAGGATGCTGGGAACTTTATTTCTTTTCAAATTCATGGTTCTAACATGAAAAGTGAAATTTGATGCGTTTGTTCTTAATCAGTGTCAAAAGAGACAGAACTTTGAAGGTGGGTTGGGTATTTTTGTTTCCTAAAACAAAAATAAAACCCTTAGTTTTCTTTCCACTGAGTGATCAGAAGTTGACTCTGAAACACAGATGTGGAATTAGTGAGGACTCTTATTTTGAAATCAAACTTCAAGCTGAGCTGGTGCACTGTGGGTAACAGAGATCAGTCTGACATGGAATCATTTCATGTTAGTCTGAGTTTCTGTTTTGGCTTTTAATTTGAAATCCCAGAACAGAACAGCCTGATGTTAAAAGTGTTACAGTAAAATTAATAAACGAGTGACTGAAGCTGAGTTTCTTCACTTGAGCGTTTGATTTTAATACTTCCTGAAGTGTTAATAATGTGTTCATTGCAGCTCCCCTGATGCATGGACCCTCCTCCTCCTCCTCCTCCTCCTCTTCCTCGCTGAGCTATTCATCGTTATAACACTCAGAGACAGACAGCTGGGACGTGAGACGCCTGTCTTCAGTCCTCAGTGTTTTCAGGGGAAAGTGATGAAGTTGTGTTGTGTTTTGTGTTTCCGTTACACTCCAGTGTTGGACTCCAGCTGGTCTGGTGTGTTTAGCGCTGCAGCGGCGTTGTGGTGGTGTTTTGTGTTGCTTCCTGTTTGCTGCGGCGTCTCTGTGTGTTTTATGGTTCTTTTGTCTCTTCTTTTGTTCTGTTTTGTGTCCCTCTGCGGCTGTGTGTTGGACTGACGCTGGGACAGCTTTCTGTTCTGTCCAGCTCACGTTGAAGTCTCGTGTTTCTTGTTTGGGAGGTTTTCTGTCCACTGGTGAGAGACACCTGTCTTTGTGTCTCCTGTCTCTGTGCGTCCCCGGTTGTTCCGTGTGTGTTTGCCTGTTTGCAGTGTGTTGTGTTGCTGTTGTGTGTCTGTGGCGCTCGGAGGGCGACGGCTGCTCCTCGCAGATGTTCAGCAGCAGCCATTAGCAGAGCCGCCCCGCCGCCGCTAACCGGACACTGAACGGCCTCACGTCCGTCTCTGGGGAGGAATTCTGTCCTGATCGTCTTCGTCTGCAGCGCAGTGACTCGTCCTCGCTACGTTGGGAGGAAACTGTCTGCTCTGCTCTGCTCTGCTCTGCTCTGCTCGGCCGTGTTGATGGACAAGAGTTCTGCTCAGAGACACACATGGTCCCGGTCCGGCGTTGCTTCAGAACGTTTCCGTGTAAACACGCAGAAACGTGACGTGTTTCCACTGGAGTCGTTCCAGAGAAAGTTCCAGTTTCCCCCTCTGTCCTCGTTTGAAGGTCAGCTGGAGGTCGTCTCTGTCCCGCAGGTCTGCTCCTTCATCAGCGTCAGTAAACGGCGACTGGCAGTGAAACTGATCGACCGGCTCATGAAGCATGAAAACATGAATAAAACATGACTGACTGCTCGTTTCCTGTTCTTCAGACATCACTTAGTGATCACGTCACAGATCGCTCTGTACTGTAAATGACTGAGAATGATGTTCCTCTGGAGCAGGAACCATTCAGTCAGTCATTCATTCATTCATCCAGTCATTCAGCTTGGTCTGAGAGAGAGCTTGATCAGTGATTACATTTGTATCTTTACATTTATGCATCATTTAAAATTTTTTTAGGATTTATTTCAAATCAAATAAATTTTGGTGAATAATATTTCTTTAAATGGTGTCAGATCTTTGATTTAATTAAACAGTGTTATGATTATTATTGGATTACTTTGATGTAATTTTTACTTTTATTTGTATTTTACTGTAAAATTTTGACTTGATGTAAATTAAAATGAAAATTTTGCTTTAATATTTCTTTTGTTTGCTTCTCTCTGTTCTCCAGGAACATTGCTAATAATTATTATTCCAGTTTTAAAATTGTCTTGCTTCCTTTGTCACGGTGAGTTAATCTGCACTATAATCTGAATCAGTGGATTAAAACAACAAAAAATCATCCCCTCTGGAAGGATTTTTCTGTTTTCCGTCGTCTAACCTGTGAGAGCGGACGCTCCTGTCTCCGTCTGTCCTCACCGAGCAGCCGGACGCTCGGCTCGTTCTGCTGACTCCTGTTCTCACTGTGGAACTCTTGCTACTCAGCCAAGACTGTCTCACACACACACACACACACACACACACACACACACACACACACACACACACACACACACAGAGCAGGACATGGACGTTCAGGCTTGTTTTCTGTGAGTTTGACAGATGGACGAAGTGACGGGACTGAAATGTGGAGGTGAAAGAGGATGGAGGGACAGACTGAGAGAGACTGTGTGTGTGTGTGTGTGTGTGTGTGTGTGTGTGTGTGTGTGTGTGTGTGTGTGTGTGTGTGTGTGTGTGTGTGTGTGTGTGTGATACAGGGATTAATGCTGGCCCTCTCGTCTCTCTGCAGGCTCCTTCAGGACCGAGGGCATCAAGGCGTCCGACGTTCTTCCCGTGCTGAAGGAGAAGGTGGCCTTCGTGTCCGGTGAGTCCGGCTCGGTGGAACCACAGACCGTTGGGTCGGGGTCAGTCTGGGTCGTGACCCCGGAG
This sequence comes from Salarias fasciatus, assembly GCF_902148845.1. Lineage (NCBI taxonomy): Eukaryota > Metazoa > Chordata > Actinopteri > Blenniiformes > Blenniidae > Salarias > Salarias fasciatus. The sequence continues at coordinate 28,610,208 of NC_043760.1, forward strand.
GTCACAGCAGGGAGGCTCTGAGCCTCCGGACCCCGTTCACACTACAACCTGTAATGAGAACACTTTGCTTTCACTGGTTATGTCTGTTTCCATGGAAACGGCAGAAACACGGAGTACCATGGAGTTAGCATGCCGGGCCACAAGGTGGCGCTGTGAAGGAAACCACACACACACACACACACACACACAGCTGAGAACAACTCATGTGACCTGCTGAGGATGAGGAACTGCAGCAGGGTTCTGGCAGGGTGAGGCCGGTTCTGCGGAACCCATCAGTGGGTGGGGGCCTGCTCCTGACTCGGGAATCAGACCGGGGATCTCGGCAGGCGCCTTTCACACCACCGGCACGCGCTGCGGCTCGCTCGCCGCCAAAACAAGCAGACGCTGGGCTCTTTTCTCCCGGCGCCCGGCCGGGAGCAGGACACCAGAACCCGTGTTCCGGCTGCCAACGCTCAGAACCGAGCCGGCCCACTCAGGAGAACTCAGGCCTCGGTGCTGTGGAGTCAGGGTTTCACCAGAATCAAATTAAAACGTTTTACTGCACAGATTAAGAAATGTGTGTCTGAGTCACGATCTCAACACTCTAATCCTGTAGGAACAGGAGACGGTGGTTTCAGGAATGTTCCGATGCCAGGATGACTGGACAACCTAACCAGCACTCCGCCGTGCTACATGCTACATGCTACATGCTAAAGGGTTTCAGGCTCACACACCAGCCATGCTACATGCTACATGCTAAGCATAATAGAGTGATAAATGGTTGTGTGTCCTGACACAAGGCTGTAAATTAAAAGCAGCATACTTTAAAAACTGTGGAATAGATGCAGTGCCTTCAGCCCTCTTGAACTCCAGAATCAACAACAGGTGGGACACAATCGTGAAGTGGAACGAAATTTTTTGGATATTGTAAACTTTTTAAACAAATAAAAAACTGAAAAGTGGGGCGTGCAATATTATTGCGTTAATACTTTGTAGCGCCACCTTTTGCTGCAGTTCCAGCTGCAAGTCGCTTGGGGAATGTCTCTTTCACTTTTGCACATCGAGAGACTGAAATTCTTCCCGTTCTTCCTTGAAAAGCAGCTGGAGCTCAGTGAGGCTGGATGGAGAGCGTTTGTGAACAGCAGTCTTCAGCTCTCTCCACAGATTCTGGACTGGGATCAGGTCCTGACTTTGACTTGGCCGTTCTAACTCCTGAATACGTTTATTTGTGAACCGTTCCAGTGTAGATTTGGCTTCATGTTCTGGATCATTGTCCTGGTGGGAGATAAATCTCTGTCCCAGTCTCAGGTCAGGTTTTCTTCCAGAACGGTCCTGTATCTGGCTCCATCCATCTTCCACCAGATTGAACCATCTTCCTGTCCCTGCTGAAGAAGAGCAGCTCAAACCATGATGCTGCCACCACCATGTTTGGCAGCAGGGATGGTGTTTTCAGGGTGAGGAGCTCTGTTGTTGAGAGCTCCTTCAGATCTTTAAAGCTTGGGGAATCTTTTTGTGTCCACATCCGGCTTTAAACTTCTCCACAACAGTATCTGGACCTTCCTGGTGTGCTCCTTGGTCTTCATGATACTCTCTGCGCTTTCAGCAGAACCCTGAGACGATCACAGAGCAGGTGGATTCAAATGGAGACTTGATCACACACAGGTGGATTCTGTTTATCCTCATCAGTCATTTAGGACAACACTGGATCCTTCAGAGATCCTCCCTGAACCTCTGGAGTCAGTTTGCTGCACTGAAAGTAAAGCAGCCGAGTAATATTGCCTTTCAGTTTTTTTATTTGTTTAAAAAATTTAAAATATCCAATAAATTTCGTTCCACTTCACGATTGTGTCTCACTTGTTGTTGATTTTTGACAAAAAATTACAACTTTATATTTTTATGTTTGAAGCCTGAAATGTGGCAAATTTTTGAAAAGTTCAAGGAGGCCGAATACTTTCTCAAGGCACTATATCTTCTAACGAGGGGTGTCAAACACTAGGCCTGTGGGCCAGAACCGGCCCGCCAGAGGCTCTGATGTTTGAACAACACGCAGGACGACACGGCTGCCGGAGACGTTTCCTGGACCTGGGACTGGATTCAGATCTGGCAGGTTTCATCAGACTTGGCTGCAGTTGTGCTGTGTGTCTCGGCGTCGGGGGCGTGTCCTCGTATCCAGCAGCTCTGGACCGTGAAGCCTGTGAAGAGACTCCATCAGTGGAGCCGCAGTCCTGGTCCCTGACCTCAGGGTGGAGGCTGGACCCAGAACCATGAACCCCAGAGGAGAACTGCTCAGCCCGCTCGGCTCTGGGCGCTCGCCGCTCTCACTCTGCTTCAGCTGCTCTCGACTGATTTCTGAAGGCTCCAGACGGTGGAGTCGGTTCTCAGAGCAGAACGTTACCCTTCAAAGGCCGTTTATGAGACGTTCCAGTCAAATCCTGTTGTTTTTACCTTCTTGTTTCAAAGTTTCACATTTCAAACCATGTGTGTTTACTCAGAAACTGCACAGGCACCAAAGTGATGATGTTTGGCGGCTGGTGAGAGTCTCGGCAGGGCTCCTCTGATTCTTCTGAGCCTCGCCTCACCCTAACGTTCACATTCAGGAGGATTTCCTGCTCAGGTAAAGACAGTGCTCTGTTCTGTGCACGTGCAGGTGGGCGGGACAAAAGAGGAGGACCCATCCTGACGTTTCCTGCCAGAAGCAACCACGACCGAATAAAGCAGGAGGACCTGAGGAGGCTGGTCACCTACCTGTCCACCGTTCCCAGGTACGCCGCTTCAGCAGAGCTGCGGCTAACATGCTACATGCTAACCTGATCCTCGTCCCTCAGCAGCATGTCGAACTGATGAGAGGCTGCCAGCACATTCAGTAACGTCAGGAGAACAACAGTTCTTTCTTCTAGACGAGTCAACTTGTCCTGAAACGTCAAACGTGAGCCTCACAGCCCTGCTGTCAGGGAGTTCAGACCTGAGCTGCAGACAGAACCCTAACTGCACTCACAGAGCGTTCTCCAGAACCCTCTGGCTCCCATTTGGTTCTGGTCCCTGTGTTCTGTCTCAGGGAGTCAGTCTGTGTCTTCCTGGTTGTTGGACTCGGCTCAGACTGCTGCTTCCTGAGATCCTGGGAATCATTGTCCCGTTTCCTGTCCCCGGCAGCGAGGACGTGTGCAAGCGCGGCTTCACCGTCATCATCGACATGCGCGGCTCCAAGTGGGAGCTGATCAAGCCGCTGCTCAAGACGCTGCAGGAGTTCTTCCCCGCCGAGATCTGCGTGGCGCTCATCATCAAGCCCGACAACTTCTGGCAGAAGCAGAAGACCAACTTCGGCAGCGCCAAGTTCTCCTTCGAGGTGGGTGTCCGCCCGCCGGTCCTCTGGATCCCCCACTTCCCCCTCACGGTGTGGCCCCCCTCCTCTCCTCAGACCAGCATGGTGTCGGTGGAGGGCCTGGCCAAGCTGGTGGACCCCTCCCAGCTGACGGAGGACTTCGAAGGCTCCCTGGACTACAACCACGAGGAGTGGATGGACCTCAGGGTGTCCCTGGAGGAGTTCATGGCCAACGCTGTCCACCTGCTGTCCCGGCTGGAGGACCTGCAGGTGGGGCCGGGGCTCGGCGGGAGGGCAGGGGCGGGGCTTGAGGACTGGCCGGACACGCCGTCTCTCCATCGTCCACAGGAGCTGCTGTCCAAGAAGGACTTCCCTGCTGACGTGGACGGGTCCCGGCGGCTGATCGAGGATCACACTCAGCTGAAGAAGAAGGTGCTGAGCAGCGGCGGGCGGAGCGGCCGGAGGTGAGCTCTGCTGCCGGAGGCCGTTCCGTCAACCCCCCTCTGCTGCTGCTGCAGGTGCTCAAGGCCCCGGTGGAGGAGCTGGACCAGGAGGGCCAGAGGCTGCTGCAGTGCATCCGGTCCAGCGACGGCTTCTCCGGGAGGAACTGCATCTCCGGGGCCGCAGACTTCCAGAGCCTGGTGCCAAAGGTAGGAGCGCTGCAGGGAACGCTGCGGGGAACGCTGCGGAGAACACTGCAGGGAACACTACAGGGAAGGCTGCAGGGAATGCTGCAGGGAAGGCTGCAGAGAACGCTGCGGGGAACGCTCAGCCGCCATGCTCGGCGCATACCATCCAAAGCCTTTTTTTTAATGTATGATTTAATTTGGGATTTTGAGCAGAAAAACAAGCAAGTGTATAACAGCAATATCAAGTATCAGAGGCTTGCATGAAAAAGTACATATCCACAAATATTAGCAAATATATCTTAAGTGTGGCTAGAAGCAAACAGAACAAAACAAAATCAGAAAAGAAAAAGAAAAGACAACTACAACAACCACAACAAAACAAAACAAAGCAAAAAGAACACAATCTACACTGAGAATAGTGACAAGTGCTACCACTGTAGTCCTAACAGAGGATACAAGTGCTTTCTGAAATGGGTACAAGGGGCATGAATAGAGAACAACGATCACGGGTCATGGGGTTAGTTCCAGTGTCAGTGAGAGGACATGGTGTTGAAAGGGTGACCAGGCATTACACAATTTATTGTCAGAACCTCTGAGAGAATACTTTCTTTTTTCCAAATTCATAAATGAAAGCACATCTCTTATCCAGTGAGAGTGGGTAGGTGGGTGAGGATCTTTCCAGCGCATGAGAATGGCTCTTCTAGCCAGTAGTGTGAGATAAGCAATAAGTTCTGCAAAATGAGATGGCGAAGAATGGAGGGTAGGCAGAATTCCAAAGTGAGCAGTCAGGGGAGATTTTTGAACTCTAATGGATGAAATAGCTGAAAGTGAATCCAAAACTGCATCCCAGAATGCAGACAGTACAGGGCAGGTTAGGAACATGTGGGTGAGGTTGGCTGCGCCTAAATTACATTTAAGAATCTGAAGAAGGATCTGTGCCTGGAAAAATCCCTGCCAGCCTACTTTTTGATCAATGTCCCGTTGGATGATGCAGTGACGGGCACAGATAGATGAGGAATGGACCCGCTTCAGAGTACATCGCCACTGTTCATCATTAATATCTACATCAAGCTCCTCCGACCAAATCAGACGGAGGTGATCAGGTGTTACTGAATGTTTAGAAAGCAGATGGTGATATAACTTTAAAATTGCACCCCTCAAAGAAGGCCTAATCTACAGTATGGTGTCCATTATAGTGGCATCCGGAGTATTAGAAGAGTCAGGGAAATGCTTGTTGATAAAGTCTCGAGCTTGCAAATATCTAAAAAAGTGTTTGTTGGACAAATTAAATTTTGAGGATGATTGAGCAAATGAGGCCAAAATACCATCCACATAAAAGAAGCTGAATCACATGATGCCTCCTCCATTGACAGCCAGTTTGGCCCACCATCATTACCACACCAGAATAACATTGTGCAAACATTTACAGACCAGTAGTAGCACAGAAAATTTGGCAATGCAAGACCACCGGAATCCTTGCTTTTCTGCAAGATGGTTTTTTGCATTCTGGGAGGCTTTTTGTTCCACAGAAACTGTGAGATTGAACTGTCAAGAGACTGGAAAATTTTTTGGGAGATAAACATCAGAATACACTGAAAAAGATACAAAAATTTGGGTATTACATTGATTTTGGTGCAACTAATCCTGCCAGCCAAGGAGAGAGGCAACATGGACCAACAGTGCATATCTTGAGTTAGCAGCTCAAGCATTGGAATAAAGTTAGCTTCTTCGAGATTCTTGAGCCGAAACAAGATAGATTCTTCAATATATTCAAAATAGGAGGTATAGAGATATCTGGATCTGAAACAAAAAGCAACAAATCATCCGCGTACAAGGACACCTTGTGTACAAAACCACTCCTTGCGACATACTACTAGCTGTAAGAGCTGCTGCCAGAGGCTCTATGGTTATCGCAAACAGCAGGGGGGAAGGGGGCAGCACTGCCTGGTTCCACGGCCAAGGGGGAATTATTTAGAATAGTCCTTATTTGTACGTACATGTGCCAATGGTAAGGAATATAACAACTGCACCCAGGATATAAATTTACAGCCAAAACCAAAACGCTTTAAGGTGTAAAAAAAAAGGGCCACTCGACCCGATCAAAGGCCTTTTCTGCATCCATTGTGATGACAAATTCCGGGGTATTAGATGGAGAGTGCGAATATAAAATGTTTAATAAGTGTCTAATATTATGGTAGGAATTTCATGTCTTAGTAAAACCTGTCTGATCAGAATTAATTGTAGTGGGCATTATGGACTCGATTTGTTTTGCCTACATTTTTGCTACCACTTTAGCATCAGCACACAGCAGTGAAACAGGGCGATAATTACTACACAATCAGGGATCTTTATCTTTTTTCAATATAAAAGACATTGTGGCTTGTCGTAAGGTGAGTGGAGGGATACCAGAATCTGAGGCCTCTTTGAGCATATTGAGCATGAGAGGGGATAGTTTATCAAAAAAGACCTTATAAAATTCTGACGGAAAGCCATCAGGCCCAGGACTCTTTCCACTCTGCATAGACATACTAGCGTTTTTCATTTCACCACCAGCCAACACCACACACTCCACAAACACTAGCCAATAAAACTCACCAAGCCCGGAAACAGGAAGCGGGAAGCAGGTTGTGAAGATGGATGTGAAGGGACACAGCACATGCATAATGCATACTGAAGAACACACACACACACACACACACACACACATAGCTGGAGAGTGTCTCATTAAGCTGTGGGCTTCGCAGCATCAGCTGGAGCGTCAGGTCTCCTCTACTACATGCAGGGAAAATAAACTTCACAATTCAAGAAGACCTTGTGACCTTTAGGGACCAACAGGTAAGAGAACCTGCTGGAGATGTGAGCTATTGCAACATGAAGGAGAACGAAATGAAACCAGATGTTTTTCTAACGTGACAGGAGTATTTCACGGTTTGATCAGAAATCAATATGGATACCGAATGTTGGGAAAAGAAAATTAAATGTTAAAAAACAAATCTCAGTCAATATAAATACATATCATGAAAAATCAGCCATTCTGGATAAAACTTGTCAAAAAAAGGTGAATTTCAGACCAATAAAGGATCCAAACTGCAGAGTCTAATCTGATCTTTAAAATCACTGAACAAAAATTAGAATTTGGTTGAATGAAATGTTGGCAAAAAAAATGAATTTAGCACCAAAAATAATTGAAAATATTTTTGTTTCATAAACCTGCAGAACAAGCTCCGTTTCTGTTCGAGAGGTGGTGTTCTGTTTTTCTTCTACAAGTGTCAGAGTTAGTTGCTGAGACGTGTGGTTTTGTGTGTGTGTGTGTGTGTGTGTGTGTGTGTGTGTGTGTGTGTGTGTGTGTGTGTGTGTGTGTGTGTGTGTGTGTGTGTGTGTGTGTGTGTGTGTGTGTGTTTGTGTGTTTTCTGGCTGCAGGTGGCCAGCCTGCTGGATAAGCTGCACTCCACCCGCCAGCACCTCCACCAGATGTGGCACGTCCGGAAGCTGAAGCTGGACCAGTGCTTCCAGCTCCGCCTCTTCGAGCAGGATGCCGAGAAGGTGTTGTTTTTGCTATTTTCCCCCATTTTTCCGTGATGTTAAAAATGGAGATGTATTAAAACATTGGGATTATTGCAGGACTGGTGGAGATCAGATCGGAGTTTGGGTCTGAATGAAGGAAAGTTCATCCAGGAGCGATACGGTTATTGAGGATTAACCACCCACTTTCTGCACTGCTGGGTTTAGGAGATCTGATTTCTCTGTTTCACTGTCATCGTTGTGGCCGTCCCCTAATGTTTTCCAAAATCTTGTTTAAAGGCACATAGAGGGCGGGGTCGTGTTTTTAGACGCGCGCTTCCAGAAATCCAGATGAGATTAGTTTGACAGAAGATTTATTTGGATCCAAAATGAACAACTTAAGGCTTTACAAAAAGTCTAAATGTTTCTGGTTCAGCTTGTCCTCTGCTTGCCTGGCAGACAGCAGCAACCTGTGGAAAATCAAGCTAATTACTAAAGGCAGGACGCCAGATTAACATAAAATATTGCCTCCACACTTACATGTTCATTTTAAACTGTAATATAAACCCAATACCTAAATGATGCAACAAGCACCAAGCTGAATATATTACAACGGCTCTAACAGTCATATAGTGAATATATTTCACAGACATATATTCATGTCTCCAGCTCTGACAGCTGAGAGGGGATTTTTTTTTTTCCAACACCTTGGTGAGACGGAGCTGTTCAGCCAATCAGGGAGCTTTATTCCGAGGGTGTGGACAGGTCGGTTCGAAGCTGATCATCTGGCAGGATTTGCGATCGGAAATATTGAACATGTTCATTATCTACATTCTCCCCTTCCGATGCCTCCAGAGCGGCTCCGACTGGAAAAAAAATGTCTCTTCGGCTTCGATTGGGAGGAGAAAATCGGGGCAAAATTCGGCCCCATTAGTAACGGCCAATTATCCTGTAGTGCCGGGTTCCTCACACCTCGCTGCGGACCCAGGGCAAATGTATGGAAAAAAAAAAAAAGAAAAAAAATCTTTCTTTAAACGCTCCGTGTTCCGTGTGAGCACCGTTCTGCGCCGCACCGCTCTGTGCGTGGTGTAACACCCCCCCCCCAGCTCCCACAGGGCACTGAAGTCCTGACCCCTGATTGTATATAAAAAACAAATGTGGACCTTCGAGATTTGTGTTGTATTTGAGGACCCCTGCTGTAGTGTGTGTACTGGCCTTTACCGAGTGCTGAAGCAGCCAGCTACAGCACAGAGACGGGCAGTTGAGCGAGGCCAAAGCGACCAATAGGAGCTCTTCTGTCTTCCACCAGTTTTAGCCCCGCCCATTGGGTTCAGTCAGATTCGCAAGCAAAAAATTAGAATTAAAAACCAAAGCTTTTTTTCTGTTTTGGCCTCAAAAAATTTTGGTGGGGTTGCCACTTAAATTATTTTGTTCTCAGATCTATTCTATTTGATTGAACTTTTATTTTATGATTGCAACTTTATCTTCTTTGTTCTCAGCTCTCTTTTTAGGTTGCAAAACCTTTTTTGATTGATTGAATAATAAAGAAACAAAATTATCTCCATACCTGGCTGCTGTGAACGGCGGCGCTCCTCACTGATTCGCTGTGGTTTGCGAGGGAATGTTTGAATTCCATTCGTCAGTAGCATTCCATCGTGCTCTCAACAGGTATTTTTATTCCAGCGTGGAGCTAAACCTGGAGCTGGCCACTCTCAAAATATAACACACACACACGTATATACATATATATATATGTATATATATATATATGTGTGTGTGTGTGTGTATGTATGTATATAGTTCTGCCTGGTCCAGTGTGGCTCTGCCTGGTTCTGCGTCGGTCCGGAGCAGGACGGCGCCCGGGTCCTGCGGTGGGACGGGGTTTGTTGACAGACTGCGGGGCGTCAGCTGACTGTGGCTCGCCGTCCTGCTGCTGCAGCAGTAAATATTTACTGTGAAGCAAACAGAGGAGGGAGGGGCCGGCCGGCGGGGGCGGCGGCCCGCTGACACTGCCCAGAAAACACTCGCTCTGGCGGACTGGCGGTGACTGGGTAACCATGGCGACCACTGTAACTGATGCCCATTTAGACGAGCGGGGACGAGTGGCGGTCGGCGTGACCGGCGGCGTGCGGGACGCCACATCCGGCTGGCAGCGTCGCGCCGCTCAGCAGATCCAGAAGCTGAATCCTCGCCGCCGCAGACCCGGCGGTGGACACGGACTCCGGTAAACACGGCGAGCGGCGCCGAGCATAAACAGCAGCCCCAGTGTGTAAACCTGCCGTCAGCGGCCGCCGCCTGACGGACGCTGTGTTTACCAGCAGCGGTAAACATGTTGTGTTGCTCAAGAGCAAAGTCAGGCCATGATCCACAGCTCCGAGCCTGATCCCTGAAAAGTTCCCTGGTTCTTCAGAAAGTCCCTGATTCAGGAACCCTGGTCTGACACCAGTCTGACCTTTGACCTGCGGGCTCGCTCAGAGCCAGCAGCAGGGTGAACCCAGACTTCCTGACAGTCACTCCGGGCCTCAGCGGGTCTTCCCACCGACACCCCTTCAGAATAAAAGCCTGTGAGGCTGACTGTCCGTCCGTCTGTCTGCAGATGTTCGACTGGATCAGCCACAACAAGGAGGTGTTCCTGCAGAGCCACACGGAGATCGGGCGGGGCTACCAGCACGCCGCCGAGCTGCAGACGCAGCACAACCACTTCGCCATGAACTCCATGGTACGCTCCGCGCCCGGCTCCCAGGGCGGTTCTCCGGATTCTGTACTCCGTTCTGGGGCAGGAAACACAAGAGTCAGGCCAGGGCTGCTGGACTGAAAGGCTGACGCCGTGTTTCATTTTCCCAGAATGCCTACGTGAACATCAACAGGATCATGTCGGTGGCGAGCCGCCTGGCGGAGGCCGGACACTACGCCTCGGCGCAGATCAAGCAGATCTCGGGTCAGCTGGACCAGGACTGGAAGAGCTTCGCCGCCGCGCTGGACGAGCGCTCCACCATCCTCGCCATGTCCTCCGTGTTCCACCAGAAGGCCGAGCAGGTGAGAGCGGGACCGGACGGGCGGGGCGGGGCGGGGCGGGGCGGGGCGGGGCCAGGCCGGCTGCTGCCTGCTGTCGTCACGGCGACAGGGGGCAGGGTTCGAGTCCTGCTGGGCTCCTGACATTCAGTGAGGGTCCAGAGCGGAGGAACAGCGAGGGTTAACTCTAACCTCACACACGCTCCTTCATTCTGAAAACGTGTTTCTGATAAGATTTCTCTATTTCTTTATTTAGGATTTTTTCCAAACATTTCGTTCTTTCTTGATTTGTTTAGTAAAAAACATATAAAAGAAAAGCAACAACTTCCTATGAAAAGTCATCATGTCTGAACTAAATTCAGTTTTTATTTAAACTTGATTTGGATATTTCAGTTATGTCCATTCAGTTCATTTTCTCTCAAAACGGTAATTTTTTTCCAACATTTGACTCTCAGAATACTTTTTCTTTCATTTCGGAGGTTTGAACACTTTTTCTCTCCTCGTTCATTAAATCATCACTAGCTTCTATATCTGTCCTCATTTTAGATATTTAACCTGCATTTTTTTCCATCCATGTATTTCTCTCTGAGACGTTTCACTTACACTCCTGTTTTTGTCTGTTTTTCATCCTTTTAATATATTTAGTTTAGTTTGTCGTTCACATTTCAGCCTAAATGTCGGATTTAATTTTCAGGTTATTTTATTTCACAATATTCTCACACATTGTGACTTTTTCCTTCCATATTTTTCCTCAAAACATGAATTTACTCTCGACAAATTACATTTAATTTTTAGATTTTCCTAAAGATTTTTTTTATTACACTTTAACAAATGGCTCCTTCACACTGTTCTGACCTTTCGCTTCATTTTTTAAGTTGTTCTTGACGTTGCTGAGTGAAACAGAAAGTCTGAACATGAATTTAGTGTCCGAACACTGAGCAGAGTGTCAGATCTCATCTGGCTCGTTTCCCATGATGCTCAGCTCTGACATGCAGTGTGCCGGTCTGTTGTGTGTCAGTTCCTGTCGGAGGTGGAGGCGTGGTGTAAGGTGTGCAGCGAGGGCGGCCTGCCCTCCGAGATGCAGGAGCTGGAGATCGCCATCCACCGCCACCAGAGCCTGTACGAGCAGGTGACCCAGGCCTACACCGAGGTAAGCGGCCGCCGGCGTCACGTCCTTGTAGAGCGTCTCCCCCCCTGACCCTGCCTTGCCCCTGGGTGTCTGCAGGTGAGTCAGGACGGGAAGGCCCTGCTGGACGTCCTGCAGAGACCTCTGAGTCCCGGGAACGCCGACTCCCTCACCGCCACCGCCAACTACTCCAAAGCGGTGGGTCCTCAGCCTCTTCTCGCACGATTTCTGCCCCTGTGGAGGAACCTGGAAGGTGTTGAGGTTGCTGGTTGGATTCCGTGTTGCCTGGCAGGTCCACTGCATCCTGGACGTGGTGCATGAGGTTCTCCACCATCAGCGGCGTCTGGAGAACATCTGGCAGCATCGCAAGGTCCGGCTGCACCAGAGGCTGCAGCTGTGTGTGTTCCAGCAGGACGTCCAGCAGGCAAGCGCACACACACACACACACACACACACACACACACACACACACACACACACACACACACACACACACACACACACACACACACACAGGTTCGTATTTCTATCCTTGTGGGGACCTTCCATTGACTCCCATTCATTTGTAACTCCTAACCCTGACCCTTACCCTAACCCTAACCCACACCAAAACAAAGCCTAACCCTGAAGAAATGCTTTTGCACTTTTACTTTTTTCAGTAACAACAACATGGTCAAGAAAACGCTGTTTCTCCTCATTAGGACCGGAAAAAGGTCCCCATGAGGCACTTCGTTCCAGGTTTTCCTATCCTTGTGGGGACATTTGGCCCCCACAAGGATAGAAATACGAGTACACACACACACACACACACACACACACACACACACACACACACACACACACACACACACTAATGACATCAGCCAATCACAGGGATGGAAACCAATATGCTGCTCCTCTCTCTTCATTCTCACTGGAGTCCTGTTAAAGCGATACTTCAACATTTTGGCAAATTGGCCCATTTAGCGCAATTCCTGAGTCATTTGGAACAGCATACTTACTTTTTTTGTGAGGGCGAGCTGTTGTTTATTCAGAGGTGAGTCGGGGAAGGTTTTCGGGACGGACACAATGGAAGTGATTGGTATTTTTGGTTCCCCTCGTCAAACTCATCAAATAAAAAATCCAACAACCCCAAAACACTTTGGTGGACACGTTATAATCCGCACATTCACTACGCTGTGGAACACCAACACATAATATTGTAGCGTTACGACACTGAAGCAAATACTGGGAACTACTTTTTCTTTTGAAATCACTACGCCCAGACGCCATGTTTAGTAAGTAGTAATCTTAGCAATCTTCGCATAAACAACTCAATCTGGTAATTTTGCATTAATATTTCACAGCGTAGTGAATCTACGTAGTCGTTTTGCAGTCCAAAACATGGGATTATGGTATGTAGTTTTACGTCCGTTTAACCCCCAAATTCCACCGGATGCTAAAGCGCTGCGCCGCGCCGGCATCTTATTCCTGAAGTCCACGCACACCGGGAGCGTGGCGCAGCGCCACGCCGTTTGGAAGCGGCGGCGCAGAAAATAGACCTGAAGCGAATCACCAGCGCCGTGGCGCGCGCCTCCTTTCTGGTGATCTGTCGTAACACCGGCGCTTCTGGGACGCGGCGCGGCGCTTTCCCATCCGGTGGAATTTGGGGGTTAGAAAGAAAAGCCTTCAGAGCAGATTCTTGCTGTGGTTTCAGCGACAAATTCAGTTTGTTCAAAACTTCAGACAGAGCCGTGGTAACACCTCGCTGTGTTGCGGCCGTCATCATGATTGTTTTGAGGGAGGTATAATATGACGCAACGCTAACTCCCGCCTCTCGTGGGCTGTGATTGGCCCGGCAGAAAGTTTGCCGGGCAGAAGTCAGATTCAGACGGCGCGGTCCCGGACTGTTTCCCCATGGATCCCTGAGCATGGAGAGGCAGTCTGGCGTGCCAGGCTAGAGAAGCTGTGTTTCAGTGGTGTTGGGGTGTTTCAGAGGAATCAGGTTCCGTCAGTCCAGGGTGATTCAGGGTCCAGGATCCAGGATGGTTCAGGGTCCAGGGTTCAGGGTCCAGGGTCCTGCTGTCTGTGTGTTTCTTCAGTAGAGGAACCTGCTGGAATCGTTCAGCTCACTTCCACTCCTTCTCTGGATGAGCTTCTCTTTGTTCCCACTTTCCCGAGGGCCCCTGAAGGCACCGTGGGAGCTGCAGGCGGCATCACGGCGAGCTCGGCAGCTGGCCTGTTCGTTTGAAGCTGCCAAAGTGCAGCCTGGCGGCGGTGTGTTTCAGGCCTCTGTTGCCTCGCCTCGCCGTTTCCTCCCGGAGCCTCATCTCTCCTGCAGCGCCACGTCTCGCCTCTTTTCACTGATTCACACGGTCCCAGTGAGGCCGCGGCGCCCCCCCGGAGTCCGGACGGCTCCTCGTCTCTCTGGGGCCTCGCAGAACCCGACGAGTCCAAACTGCTTCCTGCAGACTGATCACTCCTGATGGGGTCTCTTCCTCACTCTGCTGCTCCGCCTCCTTCGCTCTGTCTTCCTTCTCTTCAGCACCGTTCCGGCCTCTTCAGGCCGCACGGCGCCGAAACTCAGTCTTCATCTCGGATTTCATGTCCCCGACCCTCCTATTTACGCTTGATGATGATGATGATGATGATGATGACACACACCGCGGATCTCTGCAACCTGCTGCTGCATCCTCTTCCTCTTCATCTTCATCTTCATCTTCCTCTTCCTCTTCCTCCTCCTCTTCCTCTTCGGGGGGTGACTCAGTGCTTCCAGTAGCTTTAGACTAAAGCAGCTGCTGTGAGAAGAGAAAGTGTGACAGCAGCTTCAGCAGCATGGAGGTCTGAAGCAGACAGAAGGACACAGCAGAGGCTCACTGCAGCTTCAGCTGCTTCCAGCTCAGAGGACGGCATCATTAACACTGTAAAAACTCACAGGATTACACTAAAAACACAGGATTACACTGTAAAAACAGGATTACACTGTAAAAACAGGATTACACTGTAAAAACTCACAGGATTACACTAAAAACACAGGATTACACTGCAAAAACAGGATTACACTGTTAAACCTCATAGGATTAACCTCATGTTGACAACAGACTTTCCTGATGCGGGTCCGGTGAAACCGGTCTGGAGGGAAGCTGTGGTCTTTAGGGAGGTTTCACTAAGCCGGACGTCTCCAGTGTCCCTGAGGACAGCGGCAGCGTCCATCCTGTCTCCGGTTCTCATGTCCTTCACTCCCCGCCGTGTTTTTGAAGATGATCTGGAACTGAAGGTCTGCTCTTCCTGTCTCTCTGGTCCAGGTGATGGACTGGATCGAAAACCATGGCGAGGCCTTCCTCAGCAAACACACCGGGGTGGGCAAGTCCCTGCACCGCGCCCGGGCGCTGCAGAAGAGACACGACGACTTCGAGGACGTCGCTCAGGTCAGTCCCAGATTCCCGGAGTCCAACAGAGAGTCCAGGGACCGGTCCAGGAGCTGAGTCCAGGGTTTTCAGCTCCAGGGCCACAAAGCCTCAGTCAGTCCGCATTAAATCAAACATGGACGAGTTTAGAAAACACCTTCAAATCCAGTCAAATGTCTTAAAATGTCTGGAAATGCTCTCTGTGTCTTGTTGCTCTCAGAAAGGCATGAAATGATTCAACTTTTAGTTTTTCGGTCTAGTCAGTTGTAAGAGGGGTTCAGTTGCACCACATTCTGGGTTCCAGCCCCAGGACTGCCGGACGGGGTTTTTTTTAAGGCCTGGATCAGGGTCTAATGATTCATGGAAGGAAAAAAGGTGACGGAGGTCAGAGAAGACGGGAGTCAGGGGCTTTTCAAAATAAAACTCAATGCAGACTCGCAGAAATTCAAATGTATAGTTTCAAAATAAAGCTTTTTAATGTCTTTTTGCGGCGCGGTACTAGACGATGGCGGGAGCTCAGGCACCTGGATCACCTCCAGGAAGAAGCTTTGATGAATCTCTGCTTCCACAAAACACAAACATAATCACACTTTTTCAGTGGAAGCAGCTGCTGTTCCCGAGTTTCTTTCTGCCAGTGTGTCATTTTAGTGGGAAAACTTCCAGATTATTTCAGGTTAAACTGGGGATTAGAGTCCCGTCAGTGAAGCTAGCTGCTAGCTTGGTTAGCTTCATAGCTGCAGCCTGAGGGGAGAGAAGGAAGTGATGCTGAAGTCTGCAGAATGAGGAGGAAAAAACATGCTTATTGTAATCAACCAACAGCATGCAGTGACTCAGCAGCGCCACCCGGTGCACAGCAGAGCTACTGCAGCATCACTGCGTTGCTGATTCGCTTGCAGTGGAAACATCTGCAAGTCATCCAGCCTGATTAATCCCGAACCCTGCAAACCGCCGGCGCCGGCAGCAGCAGCAGAGCGCCGCGCCCGAGCCGAGCGTCTGCACCGCCATGTATGGTCCGGGTCTCTCCTGAAGGGTCTGCTCAAGACCTGATCCCGTCCTGCACAGCAGAGCCACTGCAGAGCCGCAGAGTCCGGAGGAAAGGAAGAACTGATGTCTGGAAAGAGAGTCAGCAAAACACAGGAAGGCTGCTGTGTGATCCGGACCAGAGTCCCCCTCAGGGACCAGAGTCCCCCTCAGGGACCAGAGTCCCCCTCAGGGACCAGAGTCCACCTCAGGGACCAGAGTCCCCCTCAGGGACCAGAGTCCACCTCTTCTTGATGGATTTTTTTCTTTTCCAAATCGTTAACCGCACAATTTCTGTTCATAAGAGGAATTTTATTTTGTGTTTGAATTCTTCAGGGCTGTGTTTGCAGAGCTTGAAGGCACCGGGCTGGGCCAGGCTACCTGCAGTTCTCGGTCTGTTTTGCTCCTCCATGAGGTCTGTGTCGGGCAAAGTGATCCTGCATTATGATAAATGAGGAAAATACTGTTCCGTCCTGATGTGGAGCGTCTCATCAACACGTCTCTGTAAAACCCTGAAAGCTTCAAACGCTGATCAGATCTGGACAGGAAAGTCCGTTTCAATGAGGAAGTCCTGATATCAAACACACGTCTTCAGTCACATCGTTTCTGCAGCATCCTGAGGTCAGCTGGCAGACGCTAGTCAGTGGACCTTCAGAATAAAAGCATGCGTGCTAATCCCATCAAGAGAGGTTATTTAATCTGGTGTTAACACCCTGGATTAGGATTAACCCTGAAATCTTGATCACTCTCATCTGGGTCAGATCTTCCTCCAGGCCCTCCTCTCTCAGACGTCTCGGCAGCTTGATTTAAAATACATGCAGAGGGATGGATGAGGAAGGCTTTCCTCCTCCTCAAACAGAACCTCTGCCGCCGCCATACGGCAACATACGCCAACATCGTACTGCTCTGACCGACCGGAGCTGGTCTGCCATGACGGGGGCGTCAGATTTTCTAAATCCAAACTCTGTTCTGGATACGAAACATCAGCAGCAGGGAGACTGACGGAGAAAAACACAAATGTTTCCGGAGCTGCTGTAAGCTGATGCACAGCTTGAAATAATCCAGTGTTATTTAATGATAAAGTGCAGAAGGGGTTTAGTCCCTCAGTCTGCTTCTCAACGTGACTCGTTCTTCTCATAAATCTCTGCTCTGAGATCCGTTCCAGTCATACTGAATAGTCCCACATCACTTGGAGCACAATGCATTCTGGGTAGTCAGCAAATGAAGCGAATCAGCAGAAATAGGAGTTTCTTCTTGGTCAGGCTCGACTTCCTGTCTGGTCAGAGTTGGTTTCAGGCGACAGCGCCCCCAAGCAGCCGCTGTTGTAACGCCAGGAGTCTGGTCAGAGGTCAGAGGTCAGGCCCCCTCGGCGACCCGGGTCCTGGACCCTGCTGGTGTGAAGGAGCCTCCGTCAGTAACGCTGCCGGTCTTCTGGGAGAACAGAGAGATTACAGCAGGAGGAAGTAGCATTGTGTTACAGCTGGGCTGCAGAGGAGGGCTTGCTGAAAAGGTTCTGATGCTTTGACATGATGGGGTCAAATGTCGAGAAGGTGTTTAGGCTTCAACCTGTAGTTCAGTATGTGGGATGTCCCTGCCCTGCGACTCCGCCTGAAGCCGGTGTGGTGCCGATGTCTCCAGAACACCTACACCAACGCCGACAAGCTGCTGGAGGCGGCCGAGCAGCTGGCCCAGACCGGGGAGTGCGACCCCGAGGAGATCTACAAGGCGGCGCGCCACCTGGAGGTCCGCATCCAGGACTTCGTCCGGCGGGTGGAGCACCGCAAGCTGCTGCTGGACATGTCCGTGTCCTTCCACACACACACCAAAGAGGTGAGGCGGCGCCCAGTGAGACGCCCCCCTTCCTCCAGGGGGAAGACCAGCACCTAACAGAGCGTGTGTGTGTGTGTGTGTGTGCGTGTGTGTGTGTGCGTGTGCGTGTGCGTGCAGCTGTGGTCCTGGATGGAGGAGCTGCAGAAGCAGCTGCTGGATGACGTGTGCTGCGACTCGGTGGACTCGGTCCAGACGCTGATCCAGCAGTTCCAGCAGCAGCAGACGGCCACGCTGGAGGCCACGCTCAACGTCATCAAGGAGGGGGAGGAGCTAATGCAGCAGCTCAGGTGAGACGGGCGCTCGCCGTCAGCACCCGGTCCAACGGAATCTAATTCCTCTCCCGCATCAAGTCAAAATCCAAATGAAAAAGCAAACACAGTCGAAGGAGATATTCTCATGAATCAATTACAGCTTCAGAGGACTCTCACCCTTTGAGTGTGTGTTCGTATTTCTGAGAACACTAATCTCCTGCTGTTTAATGGGATTTCACAGCAGTGGGATTATCCAGGCCGAGGACATCAGGAGCTTTAACATTTCC